>NC_055966.1:32883125-33135625 GCF_018492685.1 Alosa sapidissima | reverse complement strand
CGACTCATAAACACAGAGAGACACGTACACAAACCCAGCCCTGCCTTTGTATTTGAAATGCTAATTCATGCTAATGTTTGAATCCCACAGGGCGCGCATCAGCCACAGTGGCTCTGTGAAGCTGTCCATCTACATGACCATCTACACCATCACCTACATCATCCTGTTCATCTACGAGGCCGAGGTAAGAGCCCGCTCAGTGGCCTGCACGCGTCACATCATATGCGTCACACATTCCTCACATCACAGAACAGCTCGCTGCACTCTACACCACTGCTGCTTACTCTCTGCTTGTAGAGGCAAGAGAAGCAGATTGCTGCATCAAATCTCCCAAACAACAGGGTTAGAAAAATATGTTTGCATAATAACATAAGACAAATATGTTTCGAACGGATCATGTTTAAGGTGTGTAGTGCTGATATATGCAATTGCAATTATGTCAACTTTGTTCAGTGTGGTCATAGAATGAGTAGACATGTTAGCAGCAGCATTTTATAACCAAGGTTATTGTTGAGTTAGGTTCTACATATGTCAGATTCTGCAGTCATCCCCCAAAATGACAAAGATACTGTCCTGACTTTCTTTAATATGATTGGTCAGGTATCAGTTTGCCACTCATGCAAGACATTTATGCTGACACTTATGTTGAAAACCATGACAGGAACGGGCTTATCAGAAATGATCATCCTCTCCTCACTACAGTGACAGTGACAGTGTCAGATATTTATAATGGCCATCTCACAGCGTCACTGCTGCAGCAACCTACTGTACATCTACTAACCAACTAGACAGAAATGATATCAAATTGTACAACTTTATTCTACATTGACTTCTTTGGTAATGGCTTTGAAACCATCATTCAGTGATTCAGTGGGATCATTCAGGGGGATCATTCAGTGATTCAGTGGGATCATTTAGGGGGATCATTTAGTGATTCAGGGGGATCATTCAGGGGGATCATTTAGTGATTCAGGGGGATCATTGTCCAGTAACCGATACAGTATGTGGTGGCCACCTACTGTACATGATCCACCAAATCATTTGTCGTCAAAATGGCAAATGATTTTAGAAAAGAAGAATAAGACTGACCCAACTTATATCAAATATCAAAATATCAAAACAAATATCAAAATGCTTCAATGAAGTGACACTGCTAAGATTTCAATAATGAATTACCAATGTTACAATGTATGATAGAATAAAGTAATGCTGTTTAAATGTTTAATGTTTAAACGGGAGTTGTTTCCACAGTATTCATAATGCTGTGCTATAAGAGTTATGTTGAATAGCCACACTAAAATGTAATAAAGCTTTCCGTTAGTAAGGCTGCAGAAATGTTTAGACCTGAGCTGGGACAAAGTCCTCATAATACAGTACCTCTGACTGGGATATGGAGGAATTTTGATGATTGTACGGAGAAAAGTGTTTTACCCTAACCCATTAACTCATTATCCCACCGGACACAGTTGTGACCAACCATAAAACACACTTTTTCCATGAAAATTGTAAAATTAGTCATAGGGTTATAACACATGATTTGGAAATCCAGAAAAAATGGGATTAAATGGGTTAAAACATGTTTAAATTCCTAAATGGTCTGTAAATTGTGGCAGTGAATCTAAAGATTTAAACATTGGGATGTGAAAACAATGTAAAGTGAGGGAATGAAATACATGCATACTTTAGAGTACTTCATTCATGCACTCATTACTGTACTTTGGTTTATGTTTTTGTTTATGGTTTTATTATGGATTAGATGCAATGGCCTCAGGAATGTATGAGAATGACATACATCAATTAAAGAATAATCGTTGTAGACAGATGAATGGAACCATGTTGAGATTTCTTGAAAAATAATAATCAATCTTTTGTCTGCATGCTAGTTTGTAGGCATTTGGTGATGGAGAGGAAAGGATGGCATGATTCGGGGTTGAGCTGTAGCTAGCTGGGAGACATGGTGGTTGTTGTTGAGGTTTTTTGGGCTGTTGATAGCTGGGAGACATGGGGCCATATCATGATAGTCTAAAGCGCAGCGCAAAGTCTATAATCATCACAACGCAAAGCTTATTCCTATCATAGACTCGAGATTTTTTGCCATGCCTGTCTCTTTTATTGAGCAATGCGCCAAGGGGTGTGGCAATTAACAACCTAAGGAGGGGTCTGGCGCATTGTCTAAAAATCGCTATCGTACGCTACCTAAAACGCATTGCGCTACTGACCAAGGGAAACCTGGTCAGAAATACGTGGCGACATGTTATTTTAAGAGTGCATTATCAACAGTGATATGGGCGGGTGCACAATGCACCCTGTTTCTCTTATCCACAGGAACACGCACCAGTGCACATTCATGCAGCATATGAAACATTACAAATTACACGATTACAATGGGAAACATAATTATAATAAAGATATTACGAAATACATCTCACAATGAGTAGTTATTCACCTTCATTTGCACATTGGTAATGACGGATACAAGTGATTAGGAGCGAAAGACACATTTGACGAGATGTAAACAGCAACTCCTCTGCAGGATAAATGTCCTTTTTTTTTAAGGTTTTCATTAAGTCATTCGAATTAAGTCATTATTGGTGTAAGTGTTGCTTTTTTCAGGCTATGTTTTCGATGGTAACCTATTGTCAGTCAATAGTGAAAGTAACTGTGTATAACTGTTTTGTTGTTGACAATGAGACCACGGTGAGGTTAGTTTCACGTTTCACTTTGCCAATGAGTTCAAATAATAGACGAGTGCAGATGCGCGTAGGCTATATACTCTGCTAGGTTTTAGTAAAGCATGGTTTAGTGGAATACCTGTTCCATACGGTCTCGCGTACAAGCAGATACCTTCATTCCTTCTGCACTGTGCACCGGTGCATGCACTGTTTGAAGTCAAGCTGTTTGCTGTTAAAGGGAATGACAGATGTCACTCTCATTGGTTTAAAGGATGTTACCCATGATTGATTAAGAAGCATAAGGCCCAGCTTCTTGCGCAATGCGTCGGATGTTTCATAACTAAACCACACCCAGTATGGACTGGACAAACCCCGAAATTTGTTTAAACTATTCGCCAGTGACCCTGTGGTTCAGACTGACATGATAGGGCCCATGGTGTTGGTTGTTGAGTTCTTTTGAGTTGTAGATAGCTGGGAGACATGGTGGTGGTTGTGGAGGTTTTTTGCTTGTCAGACTCTCTGTTGGTCTCATTAGTGTACTTGGCTTGGCTTTGTTGTGTAGCACTATGAAGGGAGGATACACCCACACATGTACATACATGTGCATTTATACCCTCATCTCTCTTTCCTCTCCTCTCTTTCTATATACTGTATATATATATCTGCTTGCTCTCCCTCTCAAACACACACACACACACACACATGCACACACAGGCCACAGGCTCACACATAAGCACACACACACACACACACATATATATATATATACACTTACTCACACACTCACACTCATGAATAATGTAAGGTAGCAGGCTGGAGTATCTCTGTCTGCTCCACTCTGGAGTGGTGTAATGTAACCCAGCGCGGGGCGACACAGTCGTCCAGGGGAGTTGCCCGGGCGGAACTGGTAGCCACTGACCCAGTTGTGGAGCAGATATTGGGTGGCCTGTGGGGGGTTGGATATTGGGTGGCCCGTGGAGGGTTGGTGCGTAGGCGGTGGGTGAGGTTCTGATGCTGTGTGGTGGTGTTGAGAGCTGGATGCAACTGGAGCTCAGACTGCCACCCCAATCGGTCATGTTTGAACAGAATGCTGTCTGCCTGGTCAATTTGTTTTGTGTGTGTGTGTGTGTGTGTGTGTGTGTGTTTGTGTGTGTGTGTGTTTGTGTTTGTGTGTGTGTGTGAGAGAGAGAGAGAGAGAGAGAGAGATTGTGTATAGATGTGTGTAAGTCTATATTGTCCATCTGTCTACCATGTGTGAGTGTCCATGTGTGTCTTTGTGCTCACACTGTGTGTCTGCATATATATGTGTGTATATGTGTGTGTATGTGTGTGTATGTGTGTATGTGTGTGTGTGTGTGTGTGTGTGTGTGTGTGTGTCCACAAAACCAAAGGAGTTACAGTATATTCTCAATCTGAAGTCACTGAGTGTAACACTAGATGCTGTGTGAAAAGAGAGACTGTGCTGGGCCTAATTAACCTCTTGGGCAGTGCAGAGTACCTTTCATGTCAACAGCCGCTTTCGTACTCTTCCGGTGGAACATTTCTACGCAGAGTGAATGGAGTCTTCTGTCCCACGATAAACCAGAGAAAGATATGTGTACAATTAGCATGGAAAATTAACGTCAGAGATGAAGAGATTGCCAAGGCAAGTCTAGCTCCTCAGTGATGCGGAGATAATTATGGCTATAAATATAAAAGCTTTTTCTGTTTATTTGGTGTTGTATTTGTGAGGATAATTATTATTGTACATCTTTTCTCCTCCGTATGGAATTTTTGACTTCTTCTGACTTCTTACAGCAGTAGCTCTAATCAAACGCACCCAACGACACCCAATTCCACTGATTCCGCTGATTCCGCACAGCATTTAATGTAGCATTCTATATAATAATAATAATAATAATAATAATATTAATAATTATAATTATAATAATGATAAGCTTTATTTGTATAGCATCTTTCATACACAGAATGCAGCCCAAACTGCTTTACATTTGGAACATTGAACACAATAATAGAGAATCAAATAACCAACAATTTCCTACAAGTTCTTCAGTCATTTATAGTATTGTACAAAAGTATTGTTGCTTTTCACCAGACTTTTGCTTTGCCTGGGGTATATTATCATTAAAAGTTGGTATTTGTAGACTCTTACTACATTGGGAAGAATTTTGTGAGGCATTCCTTCAGTCCATGCCTTCAGTCTGGAACTGGGTGAAAGAAACTGTGCTCCTCAGCTCCCACCCCCCCCCCCCCCCCACACACACACACACACACACACACTGACCCTCTTCTCTCTCTCCCCTGCAGTTCTTTGATCCCGGAGAGGTCCTGTATGCGTATGACAGTCCGGCCGGCTACGGTCTGATGGGGCTGCAGCTGCTGGCGTACGTGTGGTTCTGCTACGCCGTGCTGGTCTCGCTCAAGCACTACCCCGAGAAGCAGCCCTTCTACATCCCCTTCTTCTCCGCTTACACTCTCTGGTGAGCAAAAACAAAAGCCTTTCCACTGGGATGTGTTTTTTTTTTTTCTTTTTCTGAAGTCGTGCCACTCGTGTGGTCGTAGGACACTTCCATAATTTTAAAAGTGGTGCTTTTAGAATCCAGACCTCCATGCCCTTTGAACTGCTGACCTCAGCATTTCCATGCTCGTGCAATGCACCATCAGGTTGATCCATCTTATTTCTCTTCTCTGTCATAAGGAAGTGTTGCACAGAATAGCAGTGAAGTGGTTGGTGAAAAATAGCGAAATAAGCCGAGATATACCTAGTGGCGCAATATTGCTCAGTCTCTGCTTTACATGCACTTCTGCTGAATTAGCTCATTAATGTGGAGGCAACGGGTTCAATCTATAATTCATGTTCCCAGGTCTGCTGTTTGCTCAGGCTTTTGGCTGTGCTTGCTCTGGCACCTGACAGACAGACAGAGTCTCTCTCATTAAGTCAGGTAGCTGCTCCATGTTGGCACGTCTGCTGCTGTCTCAAGGCCATCTGTGTGTGTGTGTGTGTGTGTTGCCTCAGGTTTTTTGCTGTGCCCGTGATGGCGCTGATTGCCAACTTTGGGATCCCTCGCTGGGCCCGGGAGAAGATCGTCAACGGCATCCAGCTGGGCATCCACCTCTATGCCCACATCGTCTTCCTGGTGAGTAAATCTTCATTAATAATGCAGAGCCTCCGTGCACGCAGCCTCTTTGCCACTGTTCTCACTGCAGGCCTCCCTGTGTTATTTGTCTTATCTTCACAATGGCAGTATGCTTTCATCGATTCATGAATAGATTTTTAGGTTTGTGTGTCTGTGTGTATTAGAGGTATGGATTACTGTGCTTGTTTTTTGTTGTTCCTTTTGTGTGTTTGTTTGTGTGTGTGTCTGTGTGTGTTTGTTTGTATGTGTGTGTGTGTGTGTGTGTGTGTCTTGTTGTTTGGAACACTTACACTGCATGCACCTTATGGAGAAGCCTCTGACTGTAGTGTGCAGGGTACTTGGCCTTAAGCAGGTCTGTATGTGAATTGGATGGGTGCGATACTATATATCCTATTCAATATTCAAAACCGTTTTTGTATCCTTTTCCAGGATTTGATTTAAAAAATAGGAGTTCGGCTCATCTCAGTTAAACGACTAGGGGGAAACTTTTACCCAAGGAATTTAACTGCATAGCCTACACATGAACTTCTGTGTTGTTATTGAAATGTTTAGCAATTTCCCGCATCAAACATTGTTGAGAGGGCTTGTGAGCATGAGAGAGAAAGCACACACCGGTTTGTGCTTTGAGTTTATTGTGGATATAAAAAAGAGTAACATTATCCAATCACTGAAAATGGGCTAAGCAGCATAATAAACTGGGATGACTTGTAGAAAGCTGGTTACAATCTAGGCTCTTACTGGACAAGGTGCCCCCCCCCCCCCCCCACACACACACACACATTTTTAAGAAAGACAGTGATGGCCTTGTATGTACCTCTTTCTTCACTTTCATTCCTCTCCAGGTCATCACACGGCCCTCTGCAGCCAATAAGAATTTCCCGTACCACGTGCGCACATCCCAGATCGGCATCCTACTGTCCAGCCCGAAGGGCACGGGAGGAGAGAGCTTCCCGCACCACGCTTACGGGAACAGCACCTTTCTGGGCGACTCCCAGCCCAACTTCACTGAGCTCTTCTCCATAAACGTGAGTGTGAGACAGGGGATGGGGGATGGGACGGAGACATGGACGCCGATGCTAACGGCTGGGACTCTCACACACTCCTCTTTTGCTCTGTGCCGCTGTGAATGTTTGTTTTTCAGAACACATAAAAAATTCATAAGTCTGAATTGCTTTCTTCATGGCCACCAAACAAAGTCTTTTTGCAGATCTAGAAACATGTGTTATTGCTCTACATGCTGTTGTGATGCTCCCCATAACGAACGATCAATAGAAGTGATGGTGGGTGGGAGCCATGGATACGGATGCATGCATTGCACATGTGTAATGGGTCTCTCTTCTGCTGATCTGCAGGCCCCGATGAAGGCCGTGGACGAGGCGGTGGTGCGCAAGAGCCATGAGGTGCCACGGAACAGCGAGCAGAAGATCATCACCACCACAGCCGATCTCATCTCCAATCTGACCCCTCCGCCTCCACCTGTGCCCCCCCGCATCGCAGCCCACTCGCCACCCACCCTCCGCCTCTCCTCCCACTTCACTGAGTACTTTAGCATGCAGGGAGGGGCAGGCCAGGGGTCCAAAGCATAGGCTCAGAGAGAGAGAGATAGAGAGAGGGAGAGATAGAGAGAGAGAGAGAGATAGAGAGAGGGAGAGATAGAGAGAGAGAGAGAGAGATAGGTGAAGGGGCAGACAGATGTAAAGGGATGGATGGATAGATGGATGTGTGTGTGCGTGTATGTGATCGTGAGAATGAGATGGCATGGAATGGGTGTGCGTGTTATAGAGAGAGTGCGTGTAGTTTGCTGGACAGAGTGTTCAAAATCCATTTTCACTTTTGTGCGTGCACGTATGTTTCGGTTTTCTTTTTTGCGGTGAGTCCGAAGCAACAGGAAAGCGAAGCGATGGAGGTGAGCGTAGCAAGGGAAAGGAGCTGTGGCGTGAGGAGAGGGGAAGTCAGGAAGTCGACTCAACTTCAAAGTGCAATGCTTGTTAAAGGATAAAGAAGCAATAAATATTTCAGTGGGACCAGGGAGTGCCTGGGAGGAGTGCCTGGGAAGGACACCCATCAAAGATTCATGGGAAGAGTCAGGAGGAGTAGCGCGGAGCTCAAACGCGTATAGGGTGACGTGACGTGACGAGAACCTCCATAAGTATGCGAAATCACGCAGACAAAACAGTAACGACAGGGTTGCAAACGCTACTCCCATCATCTTTTGTTTTGTGTTGCTTTTGAATTCGGTCGGAGTTCCTCGTGGTGCTGTGGTCATTCTAAGAGACTCTCATTGCCATTGCAATAGAACAGTGACTATGAAGTTATTTACCTCCTTCGTCTAAAACTATTTGTAAAGTTTTGTTTTTATACACTTATTTCCAATGGTGTTGTCAGTGAGCATCATAAGATATTTTGTTTGTCCAGTTATGTTTGTATTTATTTTGCACCTGACTTGTTATGAATCTGAGCAGTATGCCTAGTGTGGAGTCTGCAGGGTCATGTTTACCACTGACTCTTACAATGTGTCTCAGACCAGCATGCTTTTCTTACTCGTGTCTAAGCTAACTCCTTATGCTGATCTGAAGACTTTGCAAGTCCTCCTGCTGTCCAATTTTGTGTATACAGTAAATTGTATAGGCTGTACATATATTTTCTATAATTTATCAGAGTATTTGTTTCAAATGGAAGTCATTGTTTTGAAGTTTTTGTTTTTTTATTTGGTTAAATAATTAAAAGAGCTGTTAATTTGTAATGCTGATATATCCCAGTTTTTAGATGTCTAACAGAATCACAGTAACAGTATATTTCAATCTAAATGTTGATCTCCTTCTGTAACACAGGAGAGCTAGGAGAAAAATGTATTTTGTGGGACTGAAGTTTATTGGTCCATCTCTCCGTAGCGATCATGTGATGTGGAGTCTTTATCCTTAGCTTCAGTGTAATGGCAATTGTTTGGACAGTCTCAAGAGATTGGAGGTGCAGTGCTAGTAGTTCTAGAACCTGTTGCATTACAAACATTCTCAACTGCACACTGCATGGTGCACTTTCAAGTTACCTTGTTCCTCTCACTCATGTTTATTCATGCCAATGCAACTATAATGCAATCTAATGCATTATTTCATGTGTTAAGGGTCAAGTATGTTTTATTTGTAAATGTATTTACTATTTTCATATGTATCTATAAATATTTCATAATTTGTGACTCCTTCGCAGAAGTGTTCAAACTGTATTTATGTCAACAGCATAACTTACCATGCATAGTGTTGATATTTGACTTTAAGATAGATAGGCTGGTACGTTATGTGTATAATGACATTTATAAAGAGAGGTATTATTTAGTGTCTATACACAGAAGTCATACTTGATTTAGACTAATGTGATACTCTGCTGGAAAAAGTTTTTTTCCTTTTCTTTTTTCAAATTGTACATTCCCTTGTTTTTCATTATACCCACATAAGTCCAGATCGTCTTAATCTATTGGCTGATGTTTCAACAACTAAACTATTTATAATTTGATATTAATGATTGATACCCAGAGGGGTAATCTAATGAATGATGCACATACAAGGACAGTCACTTTACAAATGTTGCCTACTATAGAAAACAGCACAGTAACAAGAGGGGTAGAAAGCACGTCAGAATGAGCCTATAAAGAGCACACTACTGTTCACAAAGACTTAAACAAATATGTTTTAAGTGTCAAATGGAATTTACCTGAAGCAGCTGTGTGTATGCACACTTTTTGCCAAATTAAAAGATTTGTTTTTGTTAAAAATTACTTGTGTTTCTCTCCTTTATTGCGACGCTGTGAATAAAAGTGTATGTCTATGCTTCCATCAGGTCTCTTGAGAACAAGAATAAGAGGCATGTGTTGTGTCTGTGGAAATTGTGCCCTCTCATGGGCCATCCAGGAAGTGGACATAACATACAATAAATTACATCATTCTCAATATTTCACTTTGGGATGCGTCATTAAGTGCCAATGATGTTCTTGTTCTCGTTTAATAATCTTCAAAAATGAATGCAACACTGTAGATCATCCCATACAAACAAACAAAAAAATCTCTTGTTGAGGATAACTTTAGACTGTTCTTTGAGCTACTTTCACACCCCAGCTATGTGGCAGCTCAGGGTTTACTGCCACTAAGCTGTGCCCGCTCCTCCCTGTAGCCCTTCAGCAGCTGGTTGATCAGAGTCAGTTCGTTTTCCCGTTTGGCAGGGAAGAGTGGAGGGAACGGGTTGCCCTTGTACTCCAGCACAGCCATGGCGGCGCGATCCAAGTTCTCCCTGTTGGGCAGCCGTGCCATGTATGTGTAAGCTTTGCTCTGGTTCTCAAACCTCGGTGCTAGAACTTTGAAAAGCTTGGGGAGCAAATCCTTTTCCTGTGAATGTGGAGGAAATATAACAAAATGCCACAACATAAGGGGTTTTCAACGCATTTACACGTCTGAGGTCAATTTAAATAGCCTACGAGCCAAGCAGGCTTCACAGTTTGACTAGGTCATTGAAGTGAACACTACTGAACATACCGTGAGCCAGAAGTTGGCCATTTGCATCGCTTTCTCATCCGTGTCTCCTCTCTTCGCATAGTCTATCAGCTAAGGTGAATAAAAAAACAGATCTAGTATTAGGCTAACATGGATTCATGAACACTTGACGTTGCTTTACAAGTACAGCCCATCCCATCATAATACACTACAAGACATTGGTAAATGCAAACAGTAGACCTACTTTAGTCTATTAGGCAATTTATTTACTAGACAGTAGGCTAGACATAGGCTAATGTTAAGTTTCAAACCCTTGGTATGTCAGCAAACGTTAGCCTAGGCCTACTACCAAGATGCTTACTTTCTCGGCGTAGAACTGGACTTCATCTGCCCGTGCCCACGTGGTCTCTATTCTCTCATGCCGAACCAGTCCTGTCAAAATGTTCCTGAGCATGTTGATCCGAGACTCGGGTCCCAGACCCATTTTACGGGCCACACGGCCATGAGATATCAGGGCTCGTAGAGTTAGTCGCATCTTCCAAGCTAGCTGACGTTTTAAGCTACTAGTTTGAAGAACGCACCCACTTAACTATAACACTTACTCGTGGATATTAATACATTAAATAATAAAATGAAATAAGAATTGTAACGTCAAGCTATGTAGGACACATTTGTAAGTACATAAACATCGAATGTCATAACATGCGAGGTCTTCTTTGACATTGTCTGTCCGGTTGTAATATAAATCCGACTGAACGAGTATTCCCTTAATAACCGTTCCGCCTTCGATATAGTCATCATGTATAGGCTAACCCACGATTACACATCTTATATAATATAATATAATATAATATAATATAATATAATATAATATAATATAATATATGTCCACACAACTTACCCATTTTATAAGCTAATATTCATGTGCAGGCATCTAGTATAGCCTACATAGGGTGATAAAACAAAAACAAAATTACTACCAATTTAATTACTACTAACTACTAAAGGTCACCATGAGACTTATTAACCTTATTCTTTTTTTAAGTGAACCGAATAAGTAAAAAAAGGCTACACAGCTCTACTGGGAAGCCCAATTATTGAAAATAACATGGGACCTGCAATGACAATGGCAATTCCAGTGACAGCAACATGATAGGGAAGTCTAAGTCTAGGAACTTCTTCAGGTATGACAATCAGTCACAGTGCATGAATGCTAAAATTAGAGGAAACAAATAGAACAGTCCTGACACATACTACACAAAGTTGCCAAAAAACTATCTGTATGATTGAGATATCTACTTGACAAAAACACAAATATCTGCAAAACATGTGTTGCCTCTGTTTTGGTGAGAGAGAGAGAGAGAGAGAGAGAGAGAGAGAGAGAGAGAGAGAGAGACAGAGAGAGAGAGAGAGAGAGAGAGAGAGAGAGAATGCACCAGCTCTAGAGCGCTAGAGAGAAGGAGAAAGAAGGACAGAAGGAATGTTCTGACTATTTTAGGACCTGTTGCAACTACTTGGGTAATTCCCAACATGTTACAGTAAGTTGTATGTGGAAACAAAAACTAAACGGGTTCTTTCCAGATGTTTCTGTTGAGAAGCCGGCCAAGGCAGGACAATGGGAAATTCAACCATAAACAATTAGCGATAAAGGAGCTTTTTTATTGAGTTTTTCAGTTGTTTGAGTGTCATAGCCATATAGCCTGCAGATGTCGCTGTGGGAGCTGATTCGCGATTCACGCACACGAGACCCACACTTTTCTGTCAAATCTGTGTTGACAGTAGGCCTATACGTTTGACTTTCATATTTTCTTTTGAATTATATTTTTCTTATGGTTGCTGCTGTATTCTGTCTAAGAAGTTAGCATCTTTGTCCCTTTCTAAATATTGGGAACAGGGAAAGGTAGCACATCATAGGCTCAGCTCCAGGGTGCAACTGAGCATGGAGTCTTGGGTACAGTTGAGACATGTGTACAGTTGAGACACCTTATCTTTCGTGCACAAGTTGTGATTTTTGCTATGCTATGCGTATGTGACTTCTTTGATCATGGAAAATTTGAACGACACAGGTATCTCCCATCCAAGGATATCGGCAAATGTTTTTTTTTCCAAAGTAAGAATTTCACTTCACCATACATTTGACAGTGAGTAGCTCATTACACTTATGTTTTTTTAAACGTATCTGGTATCATTACAAACATTATTCTGTGCCCTAAACACTGGCATATTCCATGGCACTGTGTCATGTAAGGTCGTTACAAAATATAGAGAAATGTGTGAGGTGGTCAGCGGGGTAGGCCTACAGTTGAGACACACATTGGATTGATAGTGTTATTACATGAACATTCCATTTGTATTGTTCGCCATATCTGTTCCTGTGTCACATATTTTGTTCATGATTCCCTTTAACCAACGCTGCTGTGTGTCCCACATCCTAAAAAATAATTATAAACTTGCTTTGGACGATGTGTGTGCCACCAGAACAAATTCCCAGTGTTGAAAAATTCCATTCGATATTAACTTACTGTCACGTGTATGGGGGTTTTGCCAAGATCCTGATGTGATCATCACAGCATTCGAGAAATTGTTCTTGTTAACTCCTCCTCCAAACAAGCGTTTTTCAGCATGCTTCTACCATTTATTACACAGACAAACTAACAACAAGATCATTCATCAGCCTGATAGGCTACTGAACTGACTGAGTGTTTACTGTTGCCTATTCCTCAACACTGATGTTTATGTTCATGTCATGTGTGATAAGACTCAACAATGAGCAATGAGCATGCCTATGAATGTACAAAGAAGGATCACTCAGAAGTCCCACTGGAAACTGCCTGGCCTGGCCTAGGCATACTCTCTAGAGTTCTGTGGATGTGGATAAACTACGGCATTGTTTCTGCAACTGAATTTTTCATTTAAAATTATCCACTGTAGGCCTAGGCCAACTGGTGAAATTTCACAGGCCAATCTCTCAAATTAAATATAATTTTCCAGATGCCTAGGCAGATTCTCATGTTTGCTTTTATTTTATCCTACTTTTTGGCATTTTGGACAAAAAAAGATTTTGAATGGTTTTGCAGAACAGTTCACCTCCATGAAACCCTAATTTTTTTTAAAATAATTTAGGCCTACTTTATGGTTCAGTAGGCCTAAATACAATACTTTGACAAAGCTTAACAATGATACAACTCAGAGCAACAGCTACAGGTCGTGCTGCTGGTGGGTCAAAGTAATCACACACTGGAATATTTTACACATGGTCTTATTGTTGAGAGCAAACAATGCCTTTTGCTTGCCTGCTTTTTCAGGTCCGCTCCCTAAACCTCACATTATCACCTACAAGTAGAGGGTCACATGACCCGGGTACAATGACTGATCAAAAAGTCACAGTTACTAAACCACAAAACATGAAATTAATCAAACTCATGTTTTTTTTCTCAAGCACAATGTTATTACGTGTAACTGACATGTTTTGCCACAACAATGGATTTATCCAACAGAATCATGTAAGATCAATGTGAAGCAAGTACTGAACGGCAAATGAAGGTTATGGTTAGACCAGAATGTGGATGTAAACTAAACCTAAACAATTTTATTTGAAGTACTTTATCAAATTGGCTAATCACAGCATGAATCAAGTTTGTAAACCGAAAGATAAATGCTGGACTAATTCTAGACATTTCATTCATGTGCAACCGATGTACACAAGAAAATCAAGAAAATCCAGTTATTTGTTTTTAGTATAGACATTGAACCTACTGTATCTTCCAATCTTCTGGAAACTCATTTTTACTATGTATATTCAAGTCCCTCATTTTTACTATGTATATATAAGTCCCTTCAGGACGAAACAAGACCCCTCCGCTGGCGCGTCGGGGTCCGGTTCGCCCTGTCGGGACTTATTTTCCCCATAATGACAGGCGTTCTATACATTATCCCTTACTTAGGCTAATAACTTAATAGCAGGAGCAACAAATAACTCTCTGAGCAATATCCACAACCACAATATCCATATATAATAATATAATATCCATAATCCATCCATCTGTTTTGAAAATATGTGCATGGAGGAATTCTCTTAAAATCAAACCCTTTTTTCACATTTACAAAAAAAAAAAAAAACAATGGCTACTGGATGTGTATTATTTACTTTTGTTAAATTCTACATCAATTATTAGATTTATGTGGAAGACAAATTGTGTGGTGCATAATTCTTCTAAGGTCATGATTTGAAATGTGTTTTCAACACCTACCTATGTAGTCGAAATGAAACAGAAAGTCATTCTTACTGTGTCTAATGGTCTATGGGTCTTAATATGAGTCTACAGCTGTTTGTCTTTAACAAACATTTAATCAGATTCAAACAAAGGTTGCTACATTTATATGGCAATAAAACCCACTACATTGCATTGATCTGCTGATGCTGACATGAGCTCTGAATGTAAAAATGTGCTGCTTTTTTGAAGTGGATATATTATTATCTGTTGCGCCGTCGGTTTGGATCAGTTATTGAAATCTTTCTGGAAATATAGCAACAACTTCAAAGTAAAGTCTCAGGAACTTGTTTATTTCTTTTCCTTTCCTCTCCTGGATGAATTGGCACAATAAAACAAAAACACAGTTATAGACATGCTGTCAGACACATGGAAACATACATACATGACATAAAGACATGCACACATGCTTGACCTACTTGACACATATCAACACACATATCTGAATAGGAATAAAAATATTTTCTGGGAAATCAAGCCAACAGGATTTACAGCACCAGAGTTGCAGAGTGTGTCAACTTTGCAAGAAAAACAAAACTAAAAGCAATGCAAGACACTGGTGGAATGGACTACATACAAGCTGAACAAAAGCTGCAATTTAGCTGCGAATGCAACAAAAAGTTTGCACCATTTGGATTGTGTTACATTAAAAAAGTCAGATGACAGATCAGATGAATAGGCTAAACAGCTGAGGGAGAAAGGAGTTTTTTTAATTTATCATTACACTACAACACACTACACTTATTACGATGTGTTTATGGGTGTGCTGTTTATGATGTGATAGCAAGTCAATAGGCCCTATGCAAGACAAAGTCACATTTTAATGACTGTACACTCTTAAAACGAATGTGTTGAAAACAACACAACTTGCATTGTTTTTAACACATCTCTGTGTCCAGATAGTGACAACAAGGTTTGTTATTTCCTTTTTTATTTCTTACACAACATGTGTTGAAAATAACACAACTTGAGTTGAAAACAACACAACTTGTATTGTTTTTTAACACATTTCTGTGTCCACATAGGGATAACACATTAGTTTTAAGAGTGTATGTCCCGTCAAGGTCATTGTGTACTGTAAACACGTGTGTAAACCGAAAGTCCTATATTCCCCGAGGTGTTTACAAGTCTTGTTTCAAAATGTGTCGTCTGGAAGCATTGGAGCAGAAAGACGACGAACCTGTTTGCAACAAACAACCAGCTTGGAGATTATATATAATCGTATACTATGTGGCATGATACCAAACCTTCAATGTGACACCACAGAGGCAGGCTTATTGGTTTGGCATGCAGTCACAGTGCATACTTCACTGTATTGTACTTTCCAGAGTGCTTCACCCACCTCTAATGTCCCAATAAGAAAAGACTAACGCTAACTACATGTACGTTACACAGTAGAAGAAGCTGCAGTAAGAAACACTAGCTAGCCTCTGTGATGGAAATTCAGACTTCAGACAACTACCATCATAATTATCATCTAGTTTCCAAGGTGCGTGCACAGGTAGATAGATATATAGATAGATGGATAGATAGATACTTTAGTCATCCCGAGGGAAATTGTAATAATTTAAACAGTTTAGTTAGCTGGCTAGCTAGCTAGCAGCTGGCTGAGTTTGTGTAATTTCCTGAAGTGGAAAGAGATTTTGTTCAGGTCTTAGTAGATATCGTTTGAAAATAAATCGTTTCTATTCTTTCCTCTTAATTCCATGTGTTGCAACTCTCGTCTCATCTTCCGGTTTCCGGTTTGTCACGCTCAGCTGAAAAAAATAGAGTGGTGCCTACCGTGTGCTACCCGGCCAAAAGAGATCTACGTTATTTTGACGTCACATTGTCGCGCTACCGGTCGGGTGCGTTGAGTATGTAGAGGCCAGAGCCCGTCTACGGAGAGCCTTGCCACTCCGTATTAACAAAGATTGTTAAGGCGGAGCAAGATATTTCATCAGGAGCCACTCCCGGGAACCCGGATCGCACGAGGGGGGGGTCAAAATCCCCCTTTATGCAGAGCAGAGGCAGCGACTGCTCCATTGAAGTCTATGGGCATAGCTCAGAATTTCACCACATATGCTAAGGTCTTGGTTCTATAGAGTTAGGAATGTGAATTTCGGGCACGTTTTCATGATCCTCAAACCCTTCTGAACATTTCAGGTACATTTTTAGCATTTTTGAGCATTCCAGTCTGGAGAAAATCGACCTTATATCAGGTGTGCGCCGGTTATTTATGCAGCTGCTGTTGGCTAGCCTGGGTGTTCCCATGCTGCCTTGCGCGCGATTTGATTCACGCTGCTAAGGCAGCCTGGAGACCATGGAGCAAATTTTCGCCTGAGATAGGGAACCAATCACAGAACGGGGGGAAAGCAAGACGATGATGAGCTATGCACAGACGCATTTGATAGACATCCGTGGCACCCATTTTTTTCAAATACGAGAAAATGAACGTTTGGTTTCCAGACCACGTCTCATTGAGAAGTGGTGGCGCTAGCCAGGCTAGCTGTTGGCCGGTTGCAACGTACACTCGTCAATACGTCATCGACATGCCTCTTTATGCAGACAGGATTCGATCCCCATTTCGCGCCCATAGACATGAACTACGACGAAGTATCTTGCTCCGCCTTAACAATCTTTGGTATTAAGTCCCATTGTACCGAATTTTGGATGCAGTTCCACCAGAGTTCCACTGGGGGCGATCGCCATGAGTGCAGAATGAATGGGAGTCAATGGAGCTAGACGGCTAAAATTGTCTCTTTCACCTGATTGTCGTTGACAAATCTCAGATTTGATTGTAGTTTGTATAACTTCAACATGGGTTATAGGTCAAAAGTTAAATGAACGAGTATGTCCTTTTGATTTCTTACAGGTTGGGTCGTTGTTGCACATAACACGCTAGCATTGTGCTAATGAATGACGTCATTGACACATTTGAAAGGCTTTTAAGAACAATTAAGTGACTTTAAAAAATATAATACTCAACCAAGTGTATTTTCTTTGCCTCCCCTTTCGGATACAATACTCAAATTACTTGAAAAAAAATTATATCCCGAGAAAAGTGGATTTTGAGGGGTACATATCCATAGACCTCCATGCATTCTGCACTCGTGGACGAGCGCCCTCATGTGGAACCACAGAAGGAACTGCAACCAGTTCAGAAACCGGAAGTTTTCCGAGAGTGGCAGTTCTCTAGCCTAGAAATCTAGACGCACCCTAGCGGCGGCAAATTAATTTGCTCAGCCTGTACGTCTAGTATCAAACCATAGGGATTTCTATTGGCTGACGCCGTGGACTTCATCCAATCATAGCGCTCTTTTTTGTTAGAGAGTCTTAAGGCGGGCTTAACAGGATAATGACAGTCCTGTGACGGTGAACAACAAGGAAGGTGGCTATGACTAACGAAGAGCGGTTGTTTGAATCGGCGTTGGCGTCAACTTTGGAGGAGTTGGACTTGTGCTTTTCTTTGAAAGTTGAGCAACACAATGCACTTAAGTAATTCCTTTCGAAGAAGGATGTATTTGCCGCTTTGCTGACCGGATACGGATATGGTCGTAGCGCTGGCCTATTGCATGCCTAGGCAGTTTGAAAGACAATTCTCTGCCCGCCCCTTGGATTAAGCGAGGTGAATGTTTCGATTCCAGACTATACATTTCAATGATATAGGATGGCCCGCGGCAGTTCTCCCCTTATTAGACATTCTCTGTAGAAGCCTTACGGTACAGGTCCACTTGCACTTCACTTTATTTTGTCGACTATCCAATGAAAGTGGAGTAACACCGATGCTGTGACAGGTAGACTGCAAATAAATAACCCGACTGATTAAAGAAGGAGGCGTGGCAAATTCCGTCACGCTCCTCCCGAACTTCCGTTTGTAAACTCCATTAAAAAAAATGCGGTCTCTGTGGTCAGTCCAGACTCCAAAAACGGCAACAAAAACAACCAATTACCGAGTTGCGTGTTTAGGAGAGTTTCAATTGCACGGGAGGGAGGGGGATGGAGTAGCGAGCTAGCTCTATGTTTTGTTTGTATGTGACGTTCCCCAAAATCACTTAGAGCACTTTGTTGCGGCCACTCATGTTAAATCTTCAGCAGTCTGTACCCATCTCATATGTATCTCATAATGTCAGGTCATCATGGTTGTTACCACATTACTCCAGGGCTAAGGGGAAGGGCCATGGGGAGTGAGAGTGAGGGCCTGTGATTGCACAGTCCAGGATGTTGGAGTGCACAGCCAAGAACACAAACAGCAAAATCCTTTTAAAAAATATTTTTTAAAGATCACTGATTCTTCCGATTACCACTCTGCTACTGTTTTGTTCTGTTTCTGATTATATCAGCAACTAGGATGGCACTCGGAAAATGCAGACTGCCAAGATAAATGCCCTATCTCCAAATGTGATGTGAAACGGACATTGTTGAGTGACAGTTTTTCTAAAAAAACAAACCTTAAAACATAACCTATGCGGCAGAAATAATGAATCTTATCTTATCATTGACCTAAGGTAAATATTTACCTGATTTGCAGGTCATGCCACTGGCAAGAGCTTTCTCAGAAGTCTCATGATCATCACAATGTTGGTGCACATGTGTATTTTTAAATCACAGTGATGACGTGCTGTAACCCCTCTCAAAAAATAACTATAGAAATAATTTAGCATTTTGTATTATATATTATTATTACAAGCATGATCACATCATACTTTCTTAGATATGGGAGCCTTTGCTGTCTTGAAAACTATATAACCTAGTATAACAGATGGCCCTTACAATGATCTTAAAAGAAAAATTACACTGAAAATAGCCTAGGCCTCAAAGTGTAGCTACAAATTCATTGAAGCCCTTTTAAGGTGAGATTATTTTTTTGGCACGCTCTATGCATGCACAAGTCCCCCCTGTCTTTCAAGTGACATCCCTGGTCATGGGGTTGGTAAAGGATAACTATATACAGATTTTTGCATTTGTAAGACCTTGCATGGAGCACCCAAAAGAAAGTTGAAAAATAAAAAAAATGTCTGTCTGCTTTTTGTGGTTGGATCCTAGTTTTCAATGCAATCAGGAGGATCAAATGTTAACGTGAAGATTTAATGCTTGACCAGATTCAGTTACATCTTTGAAAAAACTTCAATACTCATGTTCAGTTTCATGTATTGGGAACAGACTCGTCTTGTCCATGTGTGGCTGCTCAGATGACAGAGTGAGCCACCCAGCACGATTTAAACTGCAGTCAATCTCGTGACTCAAACCAGCTCTGCAGTTGATTTGCACAGGTGATATGACGGGTTTATATACCCCCCATGCTTTGTAGCATTTCACTGAGTCTGGTGCTATCATCTACAGTACAGTAACAGAGTATAGCTCTGTCTATAGATAAATCATTGTCTTAGACTCAACCACACATGTTGTTTGTCACACTAGTTTAAATGTCTAAGTTTGTAGGAGTTTTGTGATCTGAGTTGCAATCTCACAAAGTACTTTACAGTATATGTACTATTGGTACATTTCCTGAAGATTGAGTCTATCTAGATGATTGATTTGTTGTCAATGCAAAAATGCAATTTTACTACTTTAAAAGACATAGTTTTGGTTTAAGTAATACAATACAAATTCAATCAACAGAGTATATATACTTATACTTATACTTACTTATACTTATTAGAACACTGGGAGACATGAAGTAAAAAAAAACTAGACATGCAAAAGGTTTACTTCTGGACGAATCACATCTCTCAACAGTCCCTCCCAGCCTCTCCCACAAATATTATGTTTACAAACTGTACTCCACACAGCCACTGGCACTCACTCAGAAACAGAAATAAAAAGCACATGATCTCAAACGCGTCTTTGGGTCTGAAACAATCTCAGATGACTTCAAGTATTTTATGGCATACTGGATAAGAGAAGACCATGGGTAGGCCTAAAGGTAAGAATTTGTACTTTTCTTTGAAAAAGTGAGCCACCCAGCACCATTTAAACTGCAGTCAATCTCGTGACTCAAACCAGCTCTGCAGTTGATTTGCACAGGTGATAAGATTTGGCAGCCGTGGCCTACTGGTTAGCACTTCGGACCTGTAACTGGAGGGTTGCCGGTTCAAACCCCGACCAGTAGAAAGCGGCTGAAGTGCCCTTGAGCAAGGCACCTAACCCCTCACTGCTCCCCGAGCGCCGCTGTTGATGCAGGCAGCTCACTGTGCCGGGATTAGTGTGTGCTTCACCTCACTGTGTGTGTGCTGTGTGTTTCACTAAAGTAGAAATGGGGAATGGCAACTAATCAGTGGATTTCTCAAATAATAGTATTGTAAAATAACACAGAATAATTCTTTGTGTTTTAAACTGATGTACATTAACAGTATTTAGATGATGAAATTCCATTGAAGTTTAATTTCAAATGTAAACATCTGAGGAGAGAGTACACAGGGTCAGGGCTCATAGATATGTTACATGATGTAACCCCTTTTAGCCAATGTGATCGGACATATGGACAATTGGACATGTTGACAAAACGGTGCAAGGGCTGACAACACAGTGTTTCTGAGCAGAGAAGAATATATGGAAAGACCAGAATATCTCTGGCTAACGTCAGACCTCATCTCATTGAGATGGGGTCTGGGAACTAGACATTAATTTTCTCGTCTTTGAAATGTGGTTTGTGAATGCCCAAAGCTGTTGATTGGGCGCTAAGAATGTCTATCAAATGCGTCTGTACATAGCTCATAATGGCTTTGGTGTGTCGTCATCGTCTTGCTGCCCTCCCTCCATTCTGTGATTGGTTCCTTCGTTGAGGTGAAAACGAAGTCCATGGAATCCAGGCTGCCTAGCAGCGTGAATAAAATTGCGCGCGTAAGGAGCATGGGAAAACCCAGACTAGAATATCTCCAGGTCCCCACAACAACAGCTTTGATAAGGAGGGAGAGAGATACACACTTGATGACATTACATACAGTACAGACAAAACTAATCAGTTGGAAGACCCTTTATTTGCTGCTAAGATATTGTTGTTTTTCTTTAATCAGTTGCAACAGAGTTTCATGCTCATCTCTCATTTGATTTTCTTTGAAATTATTGTTTTTTCTCATCAAGCAGCATGGGCCAATGACCCCCCATGTCTGTTGAGGCAGTGACTGTTGTATCATTGAAGTTTCCTCTGGCCCAAGGCCAGTAACCATTGCCAGATTGTGAAAAGGTAGTTCAAACGGTAGCCATCAGGTTTGACAGCTTACAGTAATAGTGACTGGATTTCCCCAAAAAAATACTTATGCAATGAGGCATGCATGAAGACACATTCTCTTGTTCGGCCTCTTTTGTAACCAAGTGCAGTTTAATTCAACCTTGATCTCAAATTTAATTGTGATTTTTGAGGAGGGAGCATTATAAATCAGAGTTATTAGATTGTAAAGGTTACATGATCACCTTACATGGTTACATATAACATTTTCTTGGCCAATGTGATTGGAAGCTTGATAGTGGCAACAGAAGAGTGTTTGGGATAGGGAGCAAACAACAGGGAACTGTTTAGACAACACAGGCTCACACCACAGAGCTAGAGCAGAATAGTATCAAAGGAAAAATTATCTCCAGTTCCTACACAGCAAAAGGTTAAGATAAGGTCAGGACACACCTGATGACATTACAATCAAAACTAAACCATTTAGGTTAGTAGGAGTAGGACTTTACCTGTTTTTGTTGCCAACATACTGTTGCTTGATTTGGGTCTCAGTGGTAAGAGAGCTTTGGGAATTGTCATCTCTTATCTAATATTTTTTTTTTCTCAATGACTAGAAACGACCAAGGACCCCCATGTCTGTGGACTCACCTGCCTGGGTCCTCTGACCTTCCACCCTGGGGCCGTGGGTAAGAAGATCACCCTCAGCCATGGGACCTGCAGGGCCTCGAGAGACTTGGAGACCTTCAGGGACGGCCTGGTGTTCAGCAGTCGCCCAGTGAAGCCCAGGGAGAAGGTCCAGTTCCGGGTGGAGCGCAGTCTTCTAGCCTGGGATGGCGGTGTGCGAATCGGCTTCACTAATGTACGCCCTGCCGCTGGACCACTTCCACCCATGGCCATTCCCGACCTCACAGACAAGCTTGGATACGGGGTTATGCAAGTGCCTCAGAGGTACTGCCCACCTGGTACCATGATCACCTTCTGGATGGATCCGACTGGAAATCTGTGTTACAAGACATCCACTGGAACATTCGACTGTAATCAGACTGATTTGGACCTCTCTCGGCCTCTCTGGGCTATTATTGATGTCTACGGCCAGTCAACTACGGTGCTTTTACTTGGTGAGTTGATGAACATGTATATTGATGCCATTTCTTCCCTATGGACCAATTGAAACCAGTGTTTCTAACTGTCATTGATTGATCTTAGTTATGTCTCTACTTTCCAGGTTCTGTCAGGCGAACTTCTCTGGTTATTAAAAAATCCTGCCCCATACCTCGTAGCACATTTAAATGTGGATATGAAGATAATCCACCTGAGTTAAAGAAAAGGATTGAGGTGACTCAAAAGAAGAAGAAACAGCATCAAGAGGCCCAAAGCAACAATGCCAGTTCTTTGACATTGGGTTGGTATCAAATCATTCAACAGGCAGCAACTTGTATGCTTTTCTAGTACACTATACAAACCATGAATCAGGCATTGGTCTAACATAGCTCCTCTTTCATGTTCCAGGGTGCAGGCAGGAGGACTTGTGTGCGGTGTGTCTGGACCGTGAAGCTTGTCTGGCCCTCCGCTGTGGACATCGCTGCCTGTGCCTCCCCTGTGCTAACAGGGTGTTTGCAGAGTTCGGCACATGTCCACTGTGTCGGCAGATTATCTAGAATTTTCTGAATGTGGAGCTGCCAACTTACACAAAAACCCATAAGGACATTGACTGATTTCAGTCCAGGCACATTTGGAAGATAATAGCATACCCCACCATACCTCAAGCAGTAATGCATGTTGTTTCATTGTACAGCATTTTCAGGACTCCCTTGAGGAAGAAGTGTTTTCAAGTGTGAACTGTTACTTTGTAAATATCCTATTTCATTACTTGTAAATAATATGTGAATAATATGTAATTTGTGATAGTCTATATCTGTGGATATATTTATTTAATGAATAAATCATGACATACAAAATATGTCCCTTGGGCTATGGTTGTTCAGAGAGACAGAAAATGAGACAGAGAGGCCAATACAAAGATGCAAATACAGAGATTTTTTATTTCTGTTAGCAGTGTGAATGCTCTGACAATCCATTTCTCCCCGTAATTTATTTCAAAAAGTGAAACTTTCATATGATCTAGATGTATTACATATAAAGTGAAATATTTCAAGCCTTTTTGTTTTAACCAGGATTTTTCTATTCCATGATTTTGCATTTGCTCCAAATTTGAACGAGTTGCTCATTAGCACATGATACAACCTTCTACCAATTTTTATGAAAATCACAGCGACAGTTTTTTTAAGAAATGTATAAAACGAAAGAAAAGCATAGACTACTATAAACATAACCAAGTAATACGTCTTATCTTATCTGACTTGTAAATACTTACCTGATTTGTAGGTCTTGCCACTGGCAAGAGCTTTCTCGGAAGTCGCATCATTACATTGTTAATATTGCAATGTAGCTACTATGATATAGGCGTAGGCTTATTAACATAAACCACCTCATAATATTAGCCAGCAATCTGCCAGCATATGCAGTGGGCAGCAAGTGGGCAGTTTCATAACATGACATAAACAATTCGGTTACACTTTACTAAGGTTTTGGGTTAGGGTTCATGTGTCATGTGTTCATGACAGTGTCATGTCACTCTTACAGTATGTCAATACTGTCAAGTAAAGTGTTACCAACAATTCTTGTAGTGAAAATTACTTTTATCTACATACATTTTCGCATTTGCATGGAACAACACACCCAAAAGAAAGATGAAAAAAGTCTGAAAAAAACTCTTCTTTTTGCGTTTGACTCCTACTTTATTTTCATCCTACACTATATTCAGTCACATCACTGAAAAAGCCTTTACTGTGTAATACTCATATTCAGTTTCATGTCCAGATTTGGGAACAGACTCATACTGTCCATGTGTCGCTGCTCAGATGACAGAGTGAGCCACCCAGCACCATTTAAACGACAATCAGCTACTCACGAAACTCACCAGCATTTAAGGGGTTATTTTTCAACGTTTTTTTTCCAGGAGCCCAGTTGCAGACTAAGTGATACGACACGTGATGAAACGTGATGAAAATGAAACCAAGACACGTGCTCATGATCCAGTATCACTTTTACAGTATATTTTATAGTATATGGTAAAACAGATAATAACTTGGCTAACCACGGGTTACAATCATTCAGCAATACCCTAACTGATTAGAATACTTTAATACTCTAATGCTGAAAGATTCATTCAGCATTCTTGCAGTCATCTGTTTCATCTAAATCTCCTTTCACCTCCCTTTTCTCTAAAGTTAATTTTAGAGCGATAGTCAAACTAGAAAAAAAAATAATTTTTTTTATAATGAATTGATATAAAATCACTTCAGGAACAACAACTACTGTATACAGATAACGATACGCATAACAATAAAATAACTGGTGGAAAAAATAGTTTGCAGTTCAGCTGTGCTTTTGTATAATTTTCCCCACTCTTCTTACTAAGGGCCGTTCACACCAGCAACAATAAGATAACGATAAGCATAACAATAAAAGCATCCACAATGACCGATAAGGATAATCTCTCCTTGTGCTGATGAATGTGATGGCTAAACTTTGATACATTCTGATTGGGCGTCAGCTTTTTATTGTGGGTCTGAAATCGCTCTGAAAGTGATCCCCAATGATATCGATCTTCATGTCATCACAGTTATAGTTTATGTGTGCATGTCATCATTCATATTAGCTACTGTAGAACAATATTTTTGTTTGTTGTTATCATTATAGTTCTCGTTCTTGGTGTGAACGGCCCTTTACTCTGGTAGTTTATTTTGGTAGTTTATCCAACAATACAATGACTGCCCTTGCTATGGGGCAAATCACACTACTAGGCAGTTATGCAAGGTTCTGTATCACTGGTGAACTCAGAGAGGGCAGGTGCCCCTTAAAATGGCCTATAGTTGCCGTTCCCCATATGTGTGCTCTTCCATTGGAAAAGGGAGCCATTATGGAGTGTCCACTATGCTCCCCCTAAATGACAGTGTTCCAAAGCACGGACAGATTATGAGCAACTGGGCTCCTGGGGGAAAATAACCCCTTAAATTATGACTTCTGAAAAAGATGCCAATTACAAAGCATGGTTATCACACATAATGTAACCTGTGTTATTTTACTAAGGGGGCCCATTCAGAAATCAGGGGTGAATAACATAACTCATGGTACAGTATATGGTTGAAGGGCCCTGTTATGACATATCACTTAGCATAACCCGTGTTATTTGACGGAGGGACCCTAACTAAACCTCTCTAAGACCAAACTGCTCGTCTTAGATAGATAGATAGATAGATAGATACTTTATTGATCCCCAAGGGGAAATTCAAGGAAATTCTTCCAGTCAAACAAACCACACATCACATTCACAACATCATCATCAAAACTGACTGCTTCTCTCTCGCTCCGACCAAGGTTGTAACAAACTACAGTATGGTGTCATGATTGATGTCAAGCTAACCTTCTCTAACTATGTTGCGTCTGTCGTCCGGTGTTCCTGCTTTGCACTAAGAGAAATCAGGCCATACTTTACCCTGCTTGGCTTACCATGTGTATTCCTGGAAACCATCGCAGTCCCTGCAGCAAGAGCTGTCAATCAAACTTTTCCAAATTGCACTTATAAGAAAAGATCATTCCTACATGTAAGAGCCTGAGTGGAAGAACAGGTACTGTGAATCAGGACTCTACTCAAGGACAGAGACAATGCACCTGCGAGGAGGAGAAAATCCCACATTAACTGTAGTTCTGTATCCTTATCCCAGAGGGGGCAAATGAAACATCTCAAACTATATACAGTCCTGTAACATATTTGAAGGCTGAAACCAAATGGCATATTAAAATACAATATTTTAATATATAGACACACTAGATAGCAGATAAAAATATCTGTACAAACTATTTGTCTTAATACAAATGTCTGAAGCATTTGGTTTTCTTTTGTTTATTATTCTAGAGCCTAAAGCATTTGCGTTTCAGGACCCCAGTTTTGCCAAAATTTGCTATGGGGCAAATCACACTATTAGGCAGTTATGCAAGGTTCTATATCACTGGCAGACTCAGAGAGGGCAACAAGAGGTGCCCCTTAAAATGGTCTATACTTGCCGTTCCCTACAGTATGTGGTAGCGTATACACCTGGTTTTGAAGCTGGGTGGGGTAGCTGCTTTCTTATCTTGCAGGAAACTTCACCACATCCCTCTTCCCAAAATCAGTTGTTTCTAGAAAGACCCAATTGATTTCACTGAAACCTTTTTTTTTATAAATTGCTGATTACTCATAAATCATTCATGACTATGATAAGTACACCTTACACCATGCAGAGAATATACATCTCTGTTTCATCATGATTATACATTTCTGTTTCATTATACAACATGCAATTAGTTTATATGATACATTTCTGCTGTAAAAGGACCCGGTGGAGAGTCACAAGGGACATTTAAAGTTTGTTGGGTGTGACGTCTTAGATGAATAGAGGTCAAGTGCGTAGGATAAGAGAGATGTTTGGGGCTTCCTGTAATTTATGCTATGTATTGTGTTATTGAATAATGTAATATAATTGCCTTGTGATGGAACTGTTTGTTTTCTTGTATTGAGTGTAGTTGTGGATCTTGATATACAGAATGTATAGATGATTAATTGTTGAACTGTGCCATGGTTTGGGCGGTTAAATTCTCTGGTGGGAATATGGATACCGATGGCACCTAGTAAGACCTAACACTTTGAATGCCAGAAGTGAGTCCTTTGATTGAATAAGATTATTGTCTCCTGACTGGCGTTACCTGCTGCCAAGGTAAAATAAATCGCTGCCTTTTTGAAACATCAACAGTCTCCTGTAGATTCCATCGCCGCAAGGCCAGTCCGATCACACATTGACACATATCACATAAAGAAGATATGCATGTGCAATATGTGTACTGTAGGGTAAGCCGGTTATTATCGATGCATGTCTCTGCTATGCCATGTTATCCTTTTGACCAAAATCGTCTGCTAAGAAAGAACCATAAACTGTAAACCATCAACATATACACCTGGGTGTAAATAGCCACATAGGCTATTCCTAAAGCCTAAAAATAGCATGCCACGTGATGTCACGTGCATGGTTAAAACTTCATCTCAGTGAGTGTAAGCTAAGTTTATCAACTGCCTTTGATGCTCTTTGATGACCAAAAGTGAAACTTAAAATTGTACCCTCTCCTGATAAAAACAAAACCAAATGATATGCACTGTATCTGCAAGAATGTACTTGCAATGCTGTGATATGTCTGCTGTTGTCACGGTTCAGACAGACGACCAGAGGACCACAATTGCGTCACACCAGAAAGTTTATTAAACTTCAGGGAAAAGGGAAGTAGGGAGTGAGTGAAGGCTCCAGGGGTTATTCCAGGGGAATAACAGGGATACAGGGGTTCCGTCCAATGTGCTGTGACTGTGTCCCCCCCAGTGGCACCGATGCGTCCTATGACGCCGGTGGTGGGTGGTCCGGAAGTCCTGGGGGGGGAACACAGACACAACAGGGCGAATGAAACGAGGCAGAAGTACAGTTCAAGGGAGATCCAAATTCGTAGTAGCAAGGCAGAAGGCTGGTCAGAGTTACCGGGATCGAAGAGTAGTCAGGAGTCGTTACGGCAGAAAGCAGGTCTGGTTTTCTGGGGCAGAAGAGAATCCAAGATTCAGGCAGGTCCGGGGTCACAAAACAAGCGTGAGCCAGAAGCGCGAGCAAACAGGTTCCGGGTGTGAGCTTTGCAGACGATCTGACAAAGGAGAGCTGAAAGACAGGGCTTTAAATACTGGGAGAGGTTAGTGGGTAATGCAGCGCAGCTGGCAGAGTAATTAGAGCAGAGCAGAGCAGGGACAGGTGGAGCTAGTTAGGCTGAGTAGAGAGAGAGTGGTGAGCAGAGTGGAAGATAATGGAAACCACTTAAGGTGGTAACCCGGTGGAGTGAGAGGGCTCATGACAGAACCCCCCCCCCAAGGGACGGCCCCAGAAGTCCCAAGAGCAACACCACGCCGGGCGGGAGGAGGGGAGCCGGAGGAGGGCTAGAACTCCTCCGAACGGTCCGAGTGAACGTCCTCATCCTCGGAGGAATCCTCATCCCCATCGTGGTCGGGAGATGGGACAGGTCCCGAGACAGGGTCAGGCACAGGACGGGAAGCTGGGCGGGCAGGACGGTTAGGGACCCCTCTGGGGCGGCCCCTACGGATTGCAGGTTGATCAGGATGCCGTTGGTGGAAGGCGGTGATGAGAGTCCGATCCACAATCCGACTAGCCGGCACCCAGGTCCTTTCCTCAGGTCCATAGCCCTCCCAGTCAATGAGGTACTGGAGACCCCTACCCCTCCGTCTGGACCGAAGCAGGCGGCGGACAGTGTAAACTAGACCACCATCGACGAGCCGTGGAGGAGGAGAAGGCGCAGCAGGGACCAGCGGACTCTCATGAATGGGCTTAATCTTAGACACATGGAAAGTGGGGTGCACCCTCATGGAATTAGGCAGTTGGAGCCGGACAGCAGTTGGGCTAATCACTCTTATGATAGGGAATGGGCCAAGGAACCGAGGTGCCAGCTTTTGCGACTCCACCCTGAGTGGCAGGTTCCTCGATGACAACCACACCCTTTGACCAACATGGTAGGTGGGAGCAGGAATTCTCCGACGGTTGGCCCCGGTAGTGTAGCTGGCAACGGATCTGAGGAGTGTGGCTCGGGCTTGTGACCAGGTGCGGCGACATCGACGGGCAAAAGCAAGAGCAGATGGGCAAGTAACCTCCCCTTCCTGGCTGGCAAATAGAGGAGGCTGGTATCCATAAACACATTGGAAGGGGGACATACCGATGGCAGAGCAGGTCAGAGAATTGTGTGCGTACTCCACCCATGTCAATTGCTGCGACCAGGAGTGGGGGTTGCGTGAGGTCATGCATCGCAGTGCCTTCTCGAGCTCCTGATTTGCCCGCTCTGACTGCCCATTGGATTGGGGATGGAATCCGGAAGTCAGACTGACTGTGGCTCCCAGCAGGTGACAGAACTCCTTCCAAAAGGCGGAGGAGAATTGTGGGCCACGGTCAGAAACTACATCCTTTGGCAGTCCGTGGATCCGGAAGACGTGTTCCAGGACCACCTGGGCGGTCTCCTTGGCGGTTGGGAGCTTGGGGAGGGGAACGAAGTGTGCCATCTTGCTGAATCGGTCAACTATGGTGAGAATGACGGTCATGCCACTTGAAGGGGGCAGCCCCGTGACAAAGTCAAGGGCGATGTGAGACCAGGGACGTCTGGGCACAGGCAGGGGCTGCAGCAATCCGGCTGGGGGCTGGCAGGACGACTTGTGTTGGTTGCAGATGGGGCAGGCTTGGACGAATTCCCGTACATCCCTTCTCAGAGAGGGCCACCAGAACCTCTGGGCGAGCAGGTTGTAAGTGCGGGTGGAGCCAGGGTGACAAGCTAGGCGGGAGTCATGTCCCCACTGAATGACCTGGGACCTCAGGTTTTCGGGGACAAAAAGGCGGTCAGCTGGGCAAGCGCTGGGACCTGGCTGGTTACGGAGAGCTTCCAGCACCTGTTCCTCAACAGCCCAGGTCAGAGCTGCTACGATGCAGGGACTTGGCAGAATCGACACAGGATCCTTGGAGGGGGTGTCATCCTTCTGGAATTGACGGGAGAGGGCGTCTGGCTTGGTGTTGCGTGATCCAGGCCGGTATGACAGAGTGAAATTAAACCTGGTGAAGAACAGGGCCCAGCGGGACTGCCTGGAGTTCAACCGTTTGGCCGTGCGGATGTACTCCAAGTTCTTATGATCGGTCCAAACGAGAAATGGAATGGTGGACCCCTCCAGCCAGTGACGCCACTCCTCCAAGGCAAGCTTCACAGCCAGCAGCTCTCGGTTCCCTATGTCGTAATTGCACTCAGAGGGGGACAACCGACGTGAGAAAAAGGCACAGGGATGGAGCTTCCTATCCTCCGCAGCCCACTGAGAAATCACAGCACCAATTCCCACATCCGAGGCGTCCACCTCCACAATGAATTGCCGGTCCACATCAGGCATCTGGAGGATGGGAGCGGAGGTGAACCTTACCTTGAGGGTACTGAAGGCTTTGTCGGCTGCTGGGGTCCAGGTGAAGGGTTGCTTGGTGCTGGTTAGAGCAGTGAGAGGGGCAGCAATGGTACTGTAGTTCCGGATAAACTTTCTATAGAAGTTAGCAAACCCCAGAAACTGTTGCAGCTTCTTTCTGTTCTCCGGAACTGGCCATGAAGTGACTGCTGATATTTTGGCAGGATCCATTTGGATACTTCCCTCTGCCACTATGTACCCCAGGAAGGCCACTGTCTTGACGTGAAACTCACATTTCTCTGCCTTGGCGTAGAGGGAATTCTCCAGGAGACGATGAAGGACTTGCTGGACATGGCGGGTGTGTTCAGACAGGTTTCTGGAGTAGATTAAGATGTCATCCAGGTAAACGAAGACAAACTTGTTTAACATGTCCCGCAGCACATCATTCACTAGAGCCTGGAACACAGCAGGAGCATTGGTGAGGCCAAAAGGCATAACCAGATACTCGTAGTGGCCTGTTGGTGTATTGAATGCGGTTTTCCATTCATCTCCCTCCCGGATCCGCACTAGGTGGTAAGCGTTTCTGAGATCCAACTTGGTAAAAACAGTGGCTCCCTGGAGCAACTCAAAGGCAGAGGTGAGCAGAGGCAGAGGGTAACGGTTCTTCACTGTGATGTCGTTGAGTCCCCTGTAGTCGATGCAGGGGCGAAGAGATCCGTCCTTCTTCCCCACAAAGAAGAAGCCAGCACCAGCAGGAGATGAAGATGGACGGATTAATCCTGCGGACAGAGAGTCGTTGATGTAGTCCTCCATGGACTTTCTTTCAGGAGCAGACAACGAATAAAGACGGCCCTTTGGAGGGGCTGTTCCAGGGAGGAGGTCGATGGCACAGTCGTACGGTCGGTGAGGGGGCAGAGATGTGGCTCTTGCTTTGTTAAACACTTCTCTGAGACCATGGTAGCATTCTGGGACATTGGAGAGGTCAGGAGCGGAGTTAGTGGGTATTGGCCGAGGGGGTAGTGCGGCAGCAAGCAGGCAGGTTCGGTGGCAGTCCTCTCCCCACTCCCTGATCACCCCGGTCACCCAGTCGAGCTGAGGGTTGTGCCGGCGGAGCCATGGGTAACCCAGGATGAGGGGTTGGCCTGGAGAGGGGAGCAGGTGAAACTGGATAGTTTCTTGATGGTTTCCGGACAGACCCATCGAGACCGGGGCCGTGACATGAGTGACCGATCCGAGTAAGTGTCCGTCCAGTGCCCGGGCAGGAATAGGAGGTGTCAAACGGTGGTTCTCCAGTCCCAGTTGGCGTGCCAGCTTGATGTCCATTATGTTGGCTTCGGCGCCAGAATCCACCAGAGCAGCCAGGGTGTGAGTTGAGTCAGAGAGGCGGAGGTGAACTTGCAGCAGGGGTTTGCGGTCGGAGGACTGGATGGTCATTGAGCTCAACCGGACTCCCCCTATGCCCGGTGAGCTTCGGCTTTTTAAAGGGCAGGTTACCACACGATGTCCATCACCTCCACAATAGAGGCAGAGGTTTGAGGTGAAGCGGCGCTGGCGCTCTGCAGGAGTGAGAGAGGCTCGCCCAATCTCCATGGGCTCAGACTGGTCAAGCTGACTTGGGTGAGTGGCAGTAGATGACAGGAGCCCAGTCGGATCTCCCCGAATGCCGGTAGTTGGTGGACCTTGGCGCCCCCTCTCACGACTACGGGTCTGTATCCTTCTGTCGATCCGGACAGTCAGTGCGATGGCTTCATCGAGAGTGGAAGGCAGTTCATGGGAGACCAACTCGTCCTTGATATAGTCGGCCAAGCTATGGAAGAACGCGTCCACCAACGATGGTGTGTTCCAAGAACTTCGTCTTGCCAGGGTTCGGAAGTCGATGGAATGGTCTGCGACTGTACGTCTGCCTTGCCGAATACTGAACAGTTCACGAGACGCCTCTGCGGTTGGTGAATCCAGGTCAAACACCTTCAGCATCTCCTCAGCAAACAGGTCGAAGGTTGCACATGCGGGGGTTTGACGTTCGAACTCCGCTGTTCCCCAGAGTCGAGCTCGGCCCGTCAGGTGAGTGATGGCATACCCAACTTTAGCCCCTTCCGTGGCGAAGGTCCTTGGCTGCAAGGAGAACTGAAGTCGGCAGCTAGTCAGGAATGGCCGGACCTGGGTTGAATCGCCGTTGAACCGCTCGGGGTTTCCAATCTTGGGTTCCGGAGCAGCGGCTGCAATGACCGGGGCAGGTAACTCGGGGGCAGGGCTGGTGGGCAGACTGCCTGGAACTGGGCCGGTGGGCGGAGTGGCTGGGGTAAGGTTGGTGAGGAGTTGGATGATCATGGCGAGCTGTTGCTGCTGCTGGAACTGCTGCTGGAACTGCTGATGCTGTTGGTGGCCGACCTGAAGCAGGGAGGCGATGTCGCCGCTCATGCGGGCTAGCCCTCTCTCAGTGTGTTCCAGGCGTTGCATGGCGGTGGGTTGCTCAGGTTCGTCGGTTTCCATGTCGGGGGAAGTGTGCGCTGAGTCCATGATGGTCAGATCGTACTGTCACGGTTCAGACAGACGACCAGAGGACCACAATTGCGTCACACCAGAAAGTTTATTAAACTTCAGGGAAAAGGGAAGTAGGGAGTGAGTGAAGGCTCCAGGGGTTATTCCAGGGGAATAACAGGGATACAGGGGTTCCGTCCAATGTGCTGTGACTGTGTCCCCCCCAGTGGCACCGATGCGTCCTATGACGCCGGTGGTGGGTGGTCCGGAAGTCCTGGGGGGGGAACACAGACACAACAGGGCGAATGAAACGAGGCAGAAGTACAGTTCAAGGGAGATCCAAATTCGTAGTAGCAAGGCAGAAGGCTGGTCAGAGTTACCGGGATCGAAGAGTAGTCAGGAGTCGTTACGGCAGAAAGCAGGTCTGGTTTTCTGGGGCAGAAGAGAATCCAAGATTCAGGCAGGTCCGGGGTCACAAAACAAGCGTGAGCCAGAAGCGCGAGCAAACAGGTTCCGGGTGTGAGCTTTGCAGACGATCTGACAAAGGAGAGCTGAAAGACAGGGCTTTAAATACTGGGAGAGGTTAGTGGGTAATGCAGCGCAGCTGGCAGAGTAATTAGAGCAGAGCAGAGCAGGGACAGGTGGAGCTAGTTAGGCTGAGTAGAGAGAGAGTGGTGAGCAGAGTGGAAGATAATGGAAACCACTTAAGGTGGTAACCCGGTGGAGTGAGAGGGCTCATGACAGCTGTGGCACATGATTAGTGTGGGAGTGAGCAGAAAATCAGGGCAAAATAAAAAGCAAGAAAAAAATCATTTTTGGCAAAACTGGGGCCCTGAAACACAATTCCTTTAGGCTCTAGAAAAATAAACAAAAGAAAACCAAATGCTTCAGACATTTGTATTCACACAAATAGTTTTATCTGCGCATATATTTGTATCTGCTAGTTTATCTGCTATATATATATTTAAATATAAAAATGTGTTATTTTAATATGCCATTTTCACCATTGTTTCAGCATATAGACATTTAGCCCCCTGGGATAAGGATATGAACTACAGTTAATGTGGGATTTTCTCCTCCTCGCAGGTGCATTGTCTCTGTCCTTGACTAGAGTCCTGATTTTCAGTGTTCTTCCACTCATGCTCTCACATGTAAGAATGATTATGATCGGTAACACTTTAGGTTTCTACATAAGAGTGACATGACACTGTCATAACCCTAACCGTAACCTGTCATGACAAAAAGCGAATGACACTTGAAAGAAGCCAGTGACAGAAGCGTCATGTCATAAATGTCTATGACTTGTTTATCATGTTTATGACACATTTATGACAGTGTTACTGTATGTCACTTTTATATATAAACCTTCAGGTAAAGTGTAACCTTATGATCTTTCTTTTCTTGTAAGTGCAATTTGGAAGGTTAATATGCACCCGAGGTTGATTGACAGCTATATATAAAATAGCAGGACTGTGGTGGTTTCCGGGAATACACGTGGTAAGCCAACAGAAGATGTCCTGCGTAAAGCCGCTCAGTATGCAGGGTGAAGTACGGCCTGATTTCTCCTTTGTTATATAATGCAAAGCAGGAACACCGGACGACAGACGCAACATAGTTAGAGAAGGTTAGCTAGTCTGACATCAATCATGACACCATAGTTTGTTACAACCTTGGTCGGAGCGACAGAAAAGAAGTGAGTTTTGATGGTGATGTTGTGAATGTGATGTGCAGGTTTTTTGACTGGAACACCAGCAGTTTGGTCTCAGAGAGGTTTAGTTGGGGGTTGTTTTCCTTTCCTTCATCCAAGCATACATGTCAGAGATAAGCCAAGATCTGCGCCGAGACCATTATCTCTTTATGAGAGATTCATTCTCATTTTCATAAATTGTGACTATACATGCTTGTAAGACTATAAACACCACTTCCACTGTCAAGATGGCACAGCAGCCCCTTCACTTCCTGTGCACTCCTTGTTATATGATCTGAATGATGATAAGGTTCAAGGCCATGATTTACAATGTTTTTATCTATTCAACAACAAGTCAAAGTGAAACAGAAACACTTGCATTGGCCTGTATTGGTGTAACATATACTGAGTAATGAGCAATTTATGAAAGGATTCAATGAAATCAATTGGCTTTAGGAAAAGGGGTGTGGTGAAGGTTCCTGTAGCAAGATAAGAAAGCAGCTACCTAAGTAGCTTTAAAACCAATCTACACGAGCCATGCTCATTGGTGTGGCTGAAAGCAAGTTTGCAAATCTTAGTTGTGAAGCAAAGCATGCTACAACTCAGGAAATCCTTGTAGCAGGTAGCTGACATGCAGCCTACTAGGTGTGAATGACTAGATGTACCTTTATTGATCCCAGGACATTAGTAGAAATGAATTGATCAATTAACTGCAACCCAAGGGAATGTAGTTCGGCCTACAGTAACGTCAAAGACAGGATTTCATATTTGCTTTTATATCAAAAGTCATAACAGGAATATATGATTTCTGCATGCATTGTATGCACAGATATGCATGCACTGTATTCTACTGTATCTGTGTGCCTGCAGAAAATAGCATTAGCTACTGTATGGCCACCTCGATGCATGTCTCTGCTATGCCATGCAATCACTTTAAACAGAAGTATCAATCATAAACAATACACAATACAATGACTTGACTGCTCATGTTATTATTGTAACACTAAATGCCCTGGCCTTGCGCCCATTGAGAAATAAAAACATGTGCAGATGAGCTTACGCATATAGTCACCTGTACAGTAGTACAATACAGAGTATTCTGTGGAAAAGACACCCATTGAAACAGGGATGGATCACTGAAAGGGCCTACTTGGCCCAGGTCCAGGGGTCCTGAATCCCAAGCCTCTGTGTGAGTTGCTACTTTTTTCTCCATGCCTGATATCTGAATGGGGTCCCTCAGTCAAATAACACCGGTGTTGTTATGTGATATGTCTTAACAGGGCCCTTCAATCATTTACCATGGCTTATATTCACAACTGATATCTGAATTGGTAAACTAACACAGGTTACTGTATGTTATGTGTGATAACCATGCCTCTTTTTTCACAGTAAGATGTCCTGAATCTGTTGATGGTTATTCCTAAGTTTCAATCTGTCCATTTCTTTCCATGAAACTCACCAGAAGTCATCATTTAAGGGTTTTTTTTTCAATGTTTTTTTTCCAGGAGCCCAGTTGCAGACTAAGTGATACGACACGTGATGAAACGTGATGAAAATGAAACCAAGACACGTGCTCATGATCCAGTATCACTTTTACAGTATATTTTATAGTATATGGTAAAACAGATAATAACTTGGCTAACCACAGGTTACAATCATCCAGCAATACCCTAACTGATTAGAATACTTTAATACTCTAATGCTGAAAGATTCATTCAGCATTCTTGCAGTCATCTGTTTCATCTAAATCTCCTTTCACCTCCCTTTTTTCTAAAGTTAATTTTAGAGCGATAGTGAGTCCTTTGATTGAATAAGATTATTGAAGTACGTTTTTGATACATTTGGAAGTTTAGTGATGGATTATTGTCTCCTGACTGGCGTTACCTGCTGCCAAGGTAAAATAAATCGCTGCCTTTTTGAAACATCAACACTGTCTCCTGTAGATTCCATCACCGCAAGGCCAGTCCAATCACACGTGACACATATCACATAAAGAAGATGGTTAAAACTTTATCTCAGTGAGTGTAAGCTAAGTTTATCAACTGCCATTGATGCTGTACTCTTTGATGACCAAAAATGAAACTTAAAATTGTACCCTCTCCTGATAAAAAGAAAACCAAATGATATGCACTGTATCTGCAAGAATGTACTTGCAATGCTGATATGTCTGATGTGGCACATGATTAGTGTGAGAGTGAGCAGTAAAGCAGGGCAAAATAAAAAGCAAGAAAAAAACATTTTTGGCAAAACTGGGGCCCTGAAACGCAAATGCTTTAGGCTCTAGAAAAATAAACAAAAGAAAACCAAATGCTTCAGACATTTGTATTCACACAAATAGTTTTTATATGCACATATATTCTTATCTGCTATATACTGTATATTTAAATATAAAAATGTGTTATTTTAATATGCCATTTTCAGCATTGTTTCAGCCTATAGACATTTAGCCCCATGGGATAAGGATATGAACTACACTTAAGGTGGGATTTTCTCCCCCTCGCAGGTGCATTGTCTCTGTCCTTGACTAGAGTCCTGATTTTCAGTGTTCTTCCACTCATGCTCTCACATGTAAGAATGATTATGATCGGTAACACTTTACTTTAGGTTTCTACATAAGAGTGACATGACACTGTCATAACCCTAACCCTAACCTGTCATGACAAAAAGCGAATGACACTTGACAGAAGCCAGTGACGGAAGTGTCATGTCATAAATGTCTATGACTTGTTTATCATGTTTATGACAAATTTATGACAGCGTCATGTCACTTTTATATATAAACCTTCAAGTACAGTGTAACCTTATGATCTTTCTTTTCTTATAAGTGCAATTTGGCAGGTTATTATGCACCCGAGGTTGATTGACAGCTATATAAAAAAGACAGGGACTGTGGTAGGAATACACGTGGTAAGCCAACAGAAGATGTCATGCCTAAAGCCGCTTGGTATACAGGGTGAAGTACGGAGCTAATTTCTCTTTTGTTACATGAATTGTGACTGTACTTGCTTGTGAGAATATAAACACCACCTCCACTGTCAAGATGGCACAGCAGCCCCTTCACTTCCTGTACACTCCTTGTTGTATGGACTGAATGATGATAAGGCCATGATTTACAATGTTTTTATCTATTCAACAACAAGTCAAAGTGAAACAGAAACACCTGTATTTGGCTGTATTGGTGTAACATATACTGAGTAATGAGCAATTTATGAAAGGTTTCAATGAAATCAATTGGGTCTTTCTAAAAACAATTTACTTTAGGAAGGGTGTGGTGAAGGTTCCTGTAGCAAGATAAGAAAGCAACTACCTAAGTAGTTGCTTTCTGAACACACTGCAATTAGACCACTAGAACACACTGCAGTTAGGCCACTATACACACTGCAGTTAGGCCACTAGAACACACTGCAGTTAGGCCATTAGAACACCACTAGAACACACTGCAGTTAGACCACTAGAACACACTGCAGTTAGGCCACTAGAACACACTACAGTTAGGCCACTAGAACATGCCATCCTTTCGCATTTACCTGTTCATAGTCATGTGATCACCTGTTGAAATGTGGAAGGAAGGCAATCATTTTGTCATGCTCTAATAGACTGTAATGCTGAAATGCCTACACATGGTTTTAAAAGAATAGCCATGTGAGACTAAAGGCTTTTTTAACTTAGAAACCTCATGCCTCAGATTTTTCTTTAAAGAATATGTGCACTTGTTATCATCATCCAAAGTATACACTATTTGTTGTTAATGTCTACAACAAGCGATATTTTTTTTTATACATCTTAGTTGTGAAGCATAGCATGCTCCAACTCAGGAAATTCTTGTAGCAGGTAGCTCACATGTAGCCTACAAAAAGTGTGAATGACTATGAGATGCACCTTTATTGATCCCAGGACCTTAGTAGAAATTCAATTAACTGCAACCCAAGAGAATGTAGTTTGGCCTACAGTAACATCAAAGACAGGATTTCATATTTGCTTTTATATCAAAAGTCATAACAGGAACATGTTTCTGCATGCATTGTATGCACAGATATGCATATATGCACTGTATGTATATCTGTGTGCTTGATGTAAATAGCATTAGCTACTGTATGGCCACCTCGATGCATGTCTCTGCTATGCCATGCAATCATTTTGAACAGAAGTATAAATCATAAACAATATACAATACAATGATTTGACTGCTTATGTTATTATTGTAACACCAAATGCCCTGGCCTTGCGCCCATTGAGAAATGAAAACATGGCAGATGAGATTACACATGTAGTCACATGTAGTAGTACAATACACAGTATTCTGTGGAAAAGACACCCTTTGAAACAGGGATGGATCAGTGAAAGGGCCTACTTGGTCCAGGGGTCCTGAATCCCAAGCCTCTGTGTGAGTTGCTACTTTTTTCTCCACACCTGATATCTGAATGGGGCCCCTCAGTCAAATAACGCAGGTGTTGTTATGTGATATGTCTTAACAGGGCCCTTCAATCATATACATTGGGTTATATTCACTCATGATATCTGAATGGGGCCCCTCAGTAAAATAACACAGGTTATGTTATGTGTGATAACCATGCATCTTTTTTTACAGCAAGGTGTCCGGAATCTGTTGATGGGTATTTCTAAGTCTCAATCTGTCCATTTCTTTCCATGAAACTCACCAGAAGTCATCATTTAAGGGGTTATTTTTCAACGTTTTTTTCCAGGAGCCCAGTTGCAGACTAAGTGATACGACACGTGATGAAACGTGATGAAAATGAAACCAAGACACGTGCTCATGATCCAGTATCACTTTTACAGTATATTTTATAGTATATGGTAAAACAGATAATAACTTGGCTAACCACGGGTTACAATCATCCAGCAATACCCTAACTGATTAGAATACTTTAATACTCTAATGCTGAAAGATTCATTCAGCATTCTTGCAGTCATCTGTTTCATCTAAATCTCCTTTCACTTCCCTTTTCTCTAAAGTTAATTTTAGAGCGATAGTCAAACTAGGAAAACAAAATAAAAAAAAATCATAATTAATTGATATAAAATTTTTCAGGAACAACAACTACACTGGAAAAAAAACTCAGCAAGGTGTCCAGAATCTGTTGATGGTTATTTCTGAGTCTCAATCTGTCCATTTCTTTCCAAGAAACTCACCAGAAGTCATCATTTAAAGGTTTTTTTTCAGCATTTTTTTCCAAGAGCCCAGCTGCTCATAATCGGTCCATGCTTTGGAACACTGTCATTTACCCCAGTTTGGCAGAAAATGAATTTTTCTTGCTTTTTATTTTGCCCTGCTTTACTGCTCACTCTCACAGCTGAACTGGAGTGCATTACTTCAATATCTGACAAAAGGACCCTGAACAAACTGACCAACATCTTGGACAATGAGTGTCACCCACTCCACAGCACTATTGTTAAGCAGAAGAGTCTGATCAGCTGGAGACTTTGCTCACTGCCTTGCACAACTGACAGACTGAGGAAGTCATTTGTCCCCAGGGCCATTGAACTGTTCAATGCTTCACTTAAGTGAAGAGGAGAGATAGACTTCTCTGCATAGTCTGTCTGCCTCTTCACCCCCTCCATGTTTGGATACTGTCTGTCCACTAGCCACTTTTTACCACTGTCTTTCTGCCTCACTGTTTGCGTGCTATATTAGCACATTAGCACATATGCATAACCCCTCCCTCCATGCCACAGCCGAACTGTGGCCACACTTATACCTTTTCTTAAAATAGTTATACATATATAGATATATAGACTTTATTCTTGCACTGTTGCACTGTTGGAGTTACTCATTTGCACAATCACCATGACACTCACTCACACAGAGCACCTTACCTGACCTTACTATGCACAGAGAATCACAGGCTCAGTCCCTTTCTCAGTCATTGCAAGCGCCTCTTGATTGATTAATCACCACTATGTGGATACTGTTTTTAGAATTTATTTAGATTACGTGTTAGTTAGTATAATTTGTATTTTAGTATATTTAGTATATTCTTTATCTTCTACTGTCCTTATTGCTTAGTTGTGTTTTTATATTATATACTTTTAATGACTTTTTCTGCTGTTAGTGAAGGTGTGTGTGTTGTCTGACCTTGAATTTCCCCTTGGGGATCAATAAAGTATCTATCTATCTATCTAATCATGTGCCACAGCAGACATTTTACAACATTGCAACATATATTTTTTTTTGTGCGTGTGTGTGTGTGTGTTTATGAGGAGGGGGTACAATTTTAAGGTTCACTTTTGGTCATCAAAGAGTAGACTATCAGCGACACTTGATAAACTTCAAGTTCAAGTTTATTATCATGTACTGATAAATAAGCATTTATCAGCATTGAAATTGTTGTGCTCAAGAGTCCATTCAACTTCAAGAATGAATTAAAAAAAATACTATAACAAATAGGTTGGAGGGAGAAGGAGGAAGAGGGTAAAACAAAATCCAAAAACTAAGTGCCGTATTATGTGGGGATTTCCAAGGACGGTTCAGCATCCTGATGACTTGCGGGCAGTGCCAGTTCAGACCTCCATGGGGCCCTAAGCAAAATCCTGCTAAGGGGCCACCCAACCTGAACTCTGGGCGCCAAAATGTAACCATTTTTTTACAGTATCATCTGACATCTCAGTGCTCCCAATACAATCATCCCACCTCATTTTGGATGTCTATGGAAGTTACCAAATATAGTGTTTTTCCATAAAAGGTCTGGGCTGTTTGATGCTTTTGATGCTTGCTGTATATCCCCTTGCAAAAAAGAACTGCAGTTTTTTCAAAGTAGCCTACAGTGCAGTATAGTATTTTCATGTCCAAAATACTGCATTTCTGTAGTAAAGTAGCCTACACTATGCAGTATAATGCAGTTTTTTGCGTCTAAAATACTGCATTCCCTGCATAAGAGCTGCAAATATTTTCTCCAAACTGAGGTTTTCATACTCAGAAATCTGCAGTTTGACACTTGAAGTAGCCTAATGCAGTTATTTTTTGTAAGGATCTGGTTGTAGTAGCCGATTGACTCTTCACCTGTGTGTCTGTACTACTTACCAAAAACATAGGCTATGAACTGGCTCTCCTGATTCTCTTATATATTATTTCAATATTTTTTCAAACGTAGACTATTTTAAACAATCATTTTAATACGTCATATGCCTAATTTACGATGTGCATCTATTGTCCATGGAGCGAATCAAAGTTAGGCTACTTTCCATTTTGCATACGTTCAGTTGTACACTATCTAAACCAGGCCAGGCCCTAGGCCTGCAACACGCGCTGGAGATACTGTATGCGTGTAGACAACCATGGAACGAACACAAGTTTACCCGACTGCTGTTCAGGCTGTTCATTCTCGTGAAGTTTCTTCCGTTTTTTATGCCCTGAATGGTAATTTGGTTTCATGTTCATCTTCTTAATGTAGCCTATGAAACACTGTTACTGTACCTGTCTGTCACTAGCTTGAATCAAGGGGAGACTTGCGGGGCCCCATACGCAACTTAGGTGTAACTATAGCATAGGCTAGTGTGCGTATAGGGAGAAACGACCCTGCATAAAGAAGATACACATGTGCAGTATGTGTAGACTAAGCCCAACAAGCTGTGAAGCTATTCCTAAAGGCTAAAAATAACATATTGGCATACAGGTATAGATTGTCATTATACAGAGCAGAATGTTTGGTGGGCAGGGGCGGAGAAAAAAAACAAGATTTTGGAATTTGGTTTCACTTTCTTTGCCATTGTCACACTAATTGCCCTGGGCTTGCGCCCATTGAGAAATGAAAACATGGACAGCGCAGATGAGATTACACATGCAGTCACATGTAATACAATACACAGTATTCTGTACTGGAAAAAAATAACCCCATAAATGATGGCTTCTGTTGAGTTTTGTGGAAAGAAATGGACAGATTGAGAATTAGAAATAACCATCAACAGATTCAGGACATCCTGCTGTGAAAAAAGATTCCAATTACAAAGCATGGTTATCACACATAGTGTAACCTGTGTTATTTTACTGAGAGGCCCCATTCAGATATCAGGAGTGAATATAACCCATAGTATTGAAGGGCCCTGTTAAGACATATCACATAACATAACCCACATTATTTGACTGAGGAAACCTCCTGGTCTTCCAGTCAAACACACCACACATTACATTCACATCACCATCAAAACTGACTACTTCTTTCTCCCTCCGACCAAGGTTGTAACAAACTATGGTGTCATGATTGATGTCAAGCTAACCTTCTCTAACTATTTTGCGTCTGTCGTCCGGTGTTCCTGCTTTGCATTATATAACAAAGGAGAAATCAGGCCGTACTTCACCCTGCATACTGAGCGGCTTTACGCAGGACATCTTCTGTTGGCTTACCATGTGAATTCCCAGAAACCAAACACCACAGTCCCTGCAGCAAGAGCTGTCAATCAAACTTTTCCAAATTGCACTTATAAGAAAAGATCATTCCTACATGTTAGAGCCTGAGTGGAAGAACAGGTACTCTGAATCAGGACTCTACTCAAGGACCGAGACAATGCACCTGCGAGGAGGAGAAAATCCCACATTAACTGTAGTTCTGTATCCTTATCCCAGGGGGCCAATGAAAAATCTCAAACTATGTACAGTGCTGGCGGAAAGTCGCGAGGGATATTTAAAGTTTGTTGGGTGTGACGTCGTAGATGAGCAGGGGTCAAGTGCGTAGGATAAGAGGGGGGTTTGCGGCCTTCTGTAATTTATGCTATGTATTGATAGTTGTGGATCTTGATATACAGAATGTATAGATGATTTATTGTTGAACTGTGCAATGGTTTGGGGAGTTAAATTCTCTGTTGGGAATATGGCTAAGGCAGAATGAGGTAGAATGGTCTGAGGTGAGCAACCGATGGCACCTGATGAGACCTAACACTCTGAATGCCAGAAGTGAGTCCTTTGATTGAATAAGATTATTGAAGTTCATTTTTGATACATTTGGAAGTTTAGTGATGGATTTAAAAATGATTGTTTCCTGACTGGCGTTACCTGCTGCATTTTTTAAATATCAACACTGTCTCCTGTAGTTTCCATCACCGCAAGGCCAGTCCGATCACACAGTGACACATGTCACATAAAAAAGATATGCATGTGCAATATGTGTAGGGTAAGCCCAGCAAGCTGTGAAAGCAAGTTTGCAAGTATTAGGCTAGTTGTGAAGCATAGCACGCTACAACTCAGGAATCCTTGTAGCTGGTAGATCACATGTAGCCTACTACTGTAGGTGTGAATGACTATGAGATGCACCTTTAATGATCCCACTTAGAAATTCGATATGTCGTCCAAGGGAATGTAGTTAGGCCTACAGTAACATCAAAGACAGGATTTCATATGCTTTTATATCAAAAGTCATTGTAACAGGAAGATGCTGCTGATAACGGTTAAATATTAGCGATGCGTGTCTCTGCTATCCCATGTTATTGCTTTGACCAAAATCATCTGCTAAGAACTATAAACTGTAAACCATCAACATACACCCGGGCCGGGTGTAAACAGCCACTTACAGTAGGCTAAAGCCTAAAAATAGCATGTCACGTGGGGTCACGTGCATGGTTAAAACTTTATCTCAGTGAGTGTAAACTGCCGCTGATACTCTACTCTTTGATGACCAAAAGTGAAACTTAAAATTGTACCCTCTCCTGATAAAAACAAAAAAACAAAACGAAATGATATGCACTGTATCTGCAAGAATAAACTTGCAATGCTGTAATATGTCTGCTGTGAGCAGTAAAGCAAGGCAAAATAAAAAGCAAGAAAAAATCATTTTTGGCAAAACTAGGGCCCTGAAATGCAAATGCTTTTGGCTCTAGAATAATAAACAAAAGAAAACCAAATGCTTCAGACATTTGCACAAATAGGTTTTATCTGCAGATATTTTTATCTGCTCTCTAGTGTGTCTATATATAAACAAATATTGTGCCATTTTCAGCATTGTTTACTGTAAGCCTATACATATTTTGCAGCGCTGTATAGTTTGAGATTTTTCATTGCCCCCTCTAGGATAAGGATACTGAACTACAGTTAATGTGGGATTTTCTCCTCCTCGCACATGCATTGTGTCTGTCCTTGACTAGAGTCCTGAGTTTTCCACTCATGCTCTTACATGTAAGAATGATTATGATCTTTCATTTCTAATAAGTGCAATTTGGCCAATTTGCCAACAGAATATGCCCTGTAGAGCCGCTCAGTATGCAGGGTGAAGTACGGCCTAATTTCTCCTTTGTTGAATAGTGCAAAGCAGGAACACCTGGCGACATAGTCAACATAGTTAGAGAAGGTTATCTTGACATCAATCATGACACCTTAGTTTGTTACAGCCTTGGTTGGAGCGAGAGAAAAGAAGTGAGTTTTGATGGTGATGTTGTGAATGTGACGTGTGGTTTGTTTGACTGCAAGACCAGCAGTTTGGTCTCAGAGAGGTTTAGTTGGCGGCTGTTTTCCTTCATCCAGCACACATGTCAGAGATAAGCCAAGATCTGCGCCGAGATCATTATCTCTTCATGAGTGATTCATTCTCACTTTCATGATTTGTGACTGTACATGCTTGTGAGACTATAAACACCACCTCCACTGTCAAGATGGCACAAAAAACAATAATTACAAGGTCTACATCATAATGGAACAGCATCAAATGGTTACATTTATGTTTTAATTGCACACTGTCCCTTACAAATAAAATTGAAATCGAAATTGAAAAACAGCCACATGACAAAATGACGATCAAGTTCAAGGCCATGATTTACAATGTTTTTAAAACACTTATTTAATAAGTCAAAGTGAAACAGAAACACCTGTATTCGCCTGTTTTGGTGCAAATGTCTCAAATGTTATCATATGCATTGATAGATTATCATGTGCTGAATTGATAGATTAAATGTAAATCACGTTTATAGGCCAAGTATACTTGTGCATACAAGGAATTTGGTGTCTGCATTTATCCCATCCATGAATTAGTGAGACACAAAGTGAACACACAGTGAGGTGAAGCACAGACTAACCCAGAGCAGTGAGCTACAGTGGCACTCAGGGAGCAGTGAGGGGGTTAGGTGCTTTTCTCAAAGGCACTTCAGCCATGGATACGGGCATGGGAGAGCAGTGCTCAAACACTCCCCACACCCACATTTCTCCTGTTGGTCGGGGATCAAACTGGCAACCCTTCAGTTCCAAGCCCAAAGCCCTAACCAGTAGGCCACGGATGCCCGAACTGCACAACTATGTTGTGTACATTTGTTCCTGTCTCCAGCACAAACAATACTTATCATGTCGATTCACTAATTCTGTTGTCCTTGGTTCCAGTCTCATATCAATCCATCTCGTGACTCAAACCAGCTCTGCAGTTGATCTCCACAGGCGATGACACACTTACATACCCGCCATGCTTGGTGGCATATTTTGGTGCAATCATCCAATAGAGTATAACTCTGTCTGTAGGTAATAAAGTTATGTGTTACACCCAAACACAATTGTATGTTTGTTGTCTGATGCTCTTACATGTAGTTATCATGTAGTTATCTAGGTTTTCACTTTGGTCAAGTATAGCTCTGCATGTAGGTATTAGAGTTAGTGAAGATTGTGTCATGATTTCTAGTGGAGATAGGAGTATTATATTTTCTTTTTTCTTCTCTATATGCTTTATGTATTTCATGAAAAAAGGGATTTTCATGTTATCATATATTATCTTATTCTACAGGAACGTGGAGATGTGGTGTCAGACACCAAACAGGACGAGGACCACAATTGCGTCACGTTCAAAAGTTTATTTAAGGGTTGGGGTTTTCAGGGGTTCCGGGGGGGGTACAGGAGTTCCAAGAGTCTGCGTGTGTGTGTTCCCCCAGTAGCCGAACAGCGAAGGCAGGAGCTGGATGATCCGGGAAGTCCTGGGGGAAACACACACACAACAGCAATTGAAACGAAGCAGCAGTACAGTCAAGGACTAGGCGGTATTCGTAGAAGAGGGACGGAAGGCAGGTCAAGATTACCGGGGCTGGAGAACACAGAAGTAGTCGAGCGGGTCCGGGATCACAGGCAAAGAGTCAGAGGCGTTTTCAATAAACAGGCAGGTAACTGGTGCTGGTTGCAGACGATCTGACAAGTGTGGACTGAAAAGCAAGGCTTTATATACAGGGCATGATGAGTGGTGAATGCAGTGCAGCTGGTAGGTAACGAGGGTGAGGCAGAGCAGAGCAGGAACAGGTGGAGGTCATCAGACTTTAATCAGCGTGTGTTACCAGGCAGAGAGAGAGCTCATGACAGAACCCCCCCCTTAAGGGACGGCCCCAGAAGTCCCCAAGAGTGACACCACGTCGGGAGGGCGGAGGGGAGCCGGTGGAGGGCTAGAATTCCTCCGAGTGGTCCGAGCGAACATCCTCATCCTCGGAGGGAGCTGGAGGATCGTGGACAGAAGACGGGACAGGTACCGAGACAGGGTCAGGCACAGGACAGGAAGCCGGGCGGGCAGGACGGTTAGGGACCCCTCTGGGGCGGCCCCTACGGATTGCAGGTTGATCAGGATGCAGACGGTGGAAGTCGGCGATGAGTGTCCGGTCCACAATCCGACTGGCTGGCACCCAGGTTCTCTCCTCAGGTCCATAGCCCTCCCAGTCGACGAGATACTGGAGGCCCCTACCTCGCCGTCTGGACCGAAGCAGGCGTCGAACGGTGTACACCAGCCCACCGTCAACGAGGCGAGGAGGAGGAGGAGGAAGCGGCACGGGGACCAGCGGGCTTTCATGCGTCGGCTTGACTTTCGAAACATGGAAAGTAGGGTGCACCCTCATGGAGGTTGGCAACTGGAGCCGGACTGCGGTTGGGCTGATGACCCTCTGGATAGGGAACGGGCCGAGGAATCGAGGTGCCAGTTTACGCGATTCCACCCGCAGTGGGAGATCCTTGGCTGACAGCCACACCTTCTGGCCAACACGGTAGGCGGGTGCCGGCGATCTTCGGCGGTTAGCCCCAGTGGCATAGCTGACAGCTGACTTGAGTAGCGTGGCACGAGCTTGTGACCAGGTACGACGGCAACGGCGGGCATAGGCGAGGGCAGACGGGCAGGACACATCTCCTTCCTGGCTGGGGAACAGGGGGGGCTGGTAGCCATACACACACTGGAAAGGTGACATACCAGTGGCAGAGCAGGTGAGGGAGTTGTGAGCATACTCTATCCACATCAGTTGTTGTGCCCAAGCCTGGGGTTTGCGAGAAACCATGCACCGCAGCGCCTTCTCCAGCTCCTGGTTTGCCCGCTCGGATTGACCATTGGACTGGGGGTGGAACCCAGAGGTGAGACTCACTGTGGCCCCTAGAAGACGGCAGAACTCCTTCCAGAATGTAGAGGTAAATTGCGGGCCTCGGTCAGAGACAACATCCCTGGGCAGCCCGTGTAGACGGAAGACATGATCAAGAACAGCCTGGGCAGTCTCTCTGGCAGATGGCAGTTTAGGGAGGGGAATGAAGTGTGCCATCTTGCTAAACCGGTCAACCACAGTGAGAATGACAGTCATCCCACCTGATGGTGGGAGGCCAGTTACAAAGTCCAAGGAGACGTGGGACCAGGGTCGAGTGGGCACAGGCAAGGGCTGGAGTAAACCAGCGGGGGGCCGAGTGGAGGACTTGTTCTGATTGCAGGTGGGGCAGGCACGGACGAATTCTCGGACATCCCTTCTCAAAGACGACCACCAAAAGCGCTGGGCAAGGAGATGGCAGGTGCGGGCGGAGCCCGGGTGGCAGGCAAGGCGGGAGTTGTGTCCCCACTGTATGACCCGGGACCTCAAATTATCTGGGACGAAGAGACGACCGTCTGGGCATGCACTGGGACTGGGATGGTCACGGAGGGCCTCTTGAATTTCCTCCTCGATATCCCAGGTCAGGGCAGCTACGACGCAGGGATCGGGCAGAATTGATGCAGGTTCCTGGGAAGGGGCGTCATCCTTATGAAACTGACGGGAGAGAGCGTCCGGCTTGGTGTTCCGAGAACCTGGGCGGTATGACAGGGTGAAGTTGAATCTGGTGAAAAACAAGGCCCAGCGGGACTGTCTGGGGTTAAGACGTTTGGCATTGCGGATGTATTCGAGGTTTTTGTGATCGGTCCAGACCAGGAACGGAACTGTGGACCCCTCCAGCCAGTGACGCCACTCCTCCAGGGCAAGCTTGACAGCCAACAGCTCACGGTTTCCAACATCATAATTGCGCTCTGCAGGTGAAAGCCGGCGAGAGAAAAATGCACAGGGGTGCAACTTGTTGTCCTCCTCTGCCCGTTGAGAGAGTATGGCCCCGACTCCCACGTCTGAGGCATCCACCTCGACAACGAACTGCCGGTCTGAATCCGGCATCTGGAGGATGGGGGCAGTGGTGAACCGGGCCTTGAGGGTATGAAAGGCTGTGTTGGCCTCTGGGGTCCAGGAAAAGGGGTGTTTGATGCTGGTCAGAGCTGTGAGGGGAGCGGCGACGGAGCTGTAGTTCCGGATGAATTTCCGGTAGAAATTGGCAAAACCGAGGAATTGCTGCAGCTTCTTCCTATTCCCCGGAACTGGCCAGGAGGTAACTGCCGAGACCTTTGCGGGGTCCATCTGGATATTGCCTTCAGCGACGATGTATCCCAGGAATGACACAGTCTGAGCATGGAACTCGCATTTCTCCGCCTTGACATAGAGAGAGTTCTCCAGGAGCCGTCGAAGAACCAGCTGGACATGACGGGTGTGTTCGGACAGAGTTCTGGAGAAAATTAAGATGTCGTCCAGGTACACGAAGACGAATTTATTCAGCATGTCCCGCAGCACATCATTCACCAGCGCCTGGAATACCGCTGGGGCGTTGGTGAGGCCAAATGGCATTACCAGGTACTCATAATGGCCGGTGTGGGTGTTGAATGCTGTCTTCCACTCGTCACCCTCCCTTACTCGCACTAGGTGGTAAGCATTTCTAAGGTCCAGTTTGGTGAAAATAGTGGATCCCTGGAGCAATTCAAAAGCAGAGGTGAGTAAAGGCAGAGGGTACCGGTTCTTCACTGTGACATCATTCAGACCTCGATAATCAATGCAGGGGCGAAGAGAACCATCTTTCTTTCCCACAAAGAAGAACCCGGCACCAGCAGGAGAGGAAGACGGGCGGATGAGTCCAGCTGCCAGGGAGTCCCTGATGTAATCCTCCATAGTTTTTCTTTCAGGAGGGGATAGTGAGTAGAGGTGACCTTTGGGTGGAGCAGTCCCAGGGAGGAGATCAATGGCACAGTCGTACGGACGGTGTGGGGGCAGAGATGTGGCTTTGGTCTTGTTGAACACCTCTCGGAGGCCATGGTAACATTCAGGGACATTAGAAATGTCGTGGGCAATGCTGGGGGGTACTGAGCCGGGGGGCAGCGAGGCAGCACGCAAACAGGTCAGGTGGCAGGCATTTCCCCACTCTTTCACAGTTCCGGAGGCCCAATCGAGGTGAGGATTGTGGAGACGGAGCCAAGGGTAGCCCAGGATTAGGGGTTGGCCTGGAGAGCTGAGCAGGTGGAAGCGGATGGTCTCTCGGTGGTTTCCTGACACCATCATTGAGATGGGGGCTGTGATGCTGGTAACTGTGCCAATTGCGTGACCGTCCAGGGCCCGGGCTGGAACAGGAGTGGACAAGCGATGGCTTTCCAAGCCCAGCTGACGAGCAAGTCCTGTGTCAATAATGTTTGCTTCTGCGCCAGAGTCCACCAGGGCTGCCAGTGTGTGGGTGGAATCAGACAGGTGAAGACAGACTTGGATGAGGGGTTTACGGCTGATGGAGGGCTGAATGTTCATTGAGCTCATCCGGATTCCTCCTACATCTGGTGAGCTCCGGCTTTTGCTGGACAGGTGGCGACTCGATGACCATCACCACCACAGTACAGGCACAAGTTGGAGGTGATGCGTCGCTGGCGCTCTGCAGGGGTTAGGGAGGTGCGGCCGATCTCCATCGGTTCAGACTGGTCCGGCTGGCTAGATGGTGTGGCAGGTGCGGACAGAAGGGCAGTTGGGACACTCCGTGTGCTGGTGGATGGACTCTGGCGCCCTCTCTCATGACGGCGGGCCTGGATCCTGCGGTCGATGCGGACAGCCAGAGCAATGGCTTCATCAAGAGTGGGGGGTTGATCATGGGAAACCAGCTCGTCCTTTATGTAGTCCGCCAGGCTGTGGAGGAAAGCATCCACCAATGCTTCCATGTTCCAGGAGCTTCGACTTGCCACGGTTCGAAAGTCGATGGAGTAATCCGCAACAGTCCTTCTGCCTTGGCGAATACTCATCAGGATCCGAGATGCCTCGGCTATTGTGGATTCCAAATCGAATACCTTGAGCATCTCCTCTGCGAATAGGTTGAAGGTTGCACATGCTGGGGTCTGGCGCTCGAACTCCGCCGTTCCCCAGAGTCGAGCTCGGCCCGTCAGGTGAGTGATCACGTAACCGACCCTCGCCCCTTCAGTGGCAAAAGTCCTGGGTTGCAGGGTAAACTGGACACGGCAGCTCGTCAGGAACGCCCGTACCTGGGTTGGGTCGCCGCTGAACCGCTCTGGATTGCCGATCCTGGGTTCTGGGGCTCCGGCAGCCACGGTAGCAGTGGACTGGGCAGGAGACTCGGGTGCTGGGCCGGTGAGCAGGCTGGCTGGGGCTGGGCCGGTGGGAGCAGGCAGAGGAGAAAGGTTGGTGAGAAGTTGAATGATCATTGCAAGTTGTTGCTGTTGCTGCTGGAACTGCTGACGCTGGCTCAAGCCGGCTTGAAGTAGGGAGGCAATGTCAGCAGTGTTGCGGTTTACCTCTCTCTCTGTCTCTTCCAGGCGTTGCATGGCGGTGGGTGGTTCTGGTTCGTCGGTTTCCATGCTGGTTCGACCGTGCGCTGGGTCCATGTTTGGTCAGATCGTACTGTCAGACACCAAACAGGACGAGGACCACAATTGCGTCACGTTCAAAAGTTTATTTAAGGGTTGGGGTTTTCAGGGGTTCCGGGGGGGGTACAGGAGTTCCAAGAGTCTGCGTGTGTGTGTTCCCCCAGTAGCCGAACAGCGAAGGCAGGAGCTGGATGATCCGGGAAGTCCTGGGGGAAACACACACACAACAGCAATTGAAACGAAGCAGCAGTACAGTCAAGGACTAGGCGGTATTCGTAGAAGAGGGACGGAAGGCAGGTCAAGATTACCGGGGCTGGAGAACACAGAAGTAGTCGAGCGGGTCCGGGATCACAGGCAAAGAGTCAGAGGCGTTTTCAATAAACAGGCAGGTAACTGGTGCTGGTTGCAGACGATCTGACAAGTGTGGACTGAAAAGCAAGGCTTTATATACAGGGCATGATGAGTGGTGAATGCAGTGCAGCTGGTAGGTAACGAGGGTGAGGCAGAGCAGAGCAGGAACAGGTGGAGGTCATCAGACTTTAATCAGCGTGTGTTACCAGGCAGAGAGAGAGCTCATGACATGTGGAGTGAAATGACATGACATGACATGACATGAAAGGACATGGTTTAAAAGAAATCAGCCTGCATCCCTTTGTAAGTTTATCAACACACATGTCCACATGGGCAAACAGAAAGTCAGACGCATGCGCACATGCACATATAGTACAGTATACTTTTCAAAAGACTGAGGTCAGACAAACGTCTCTGCTGCTACAAGACCAGAACAGAGAGACTGAGGAGGAGCTTCTATCCTCAAGCAATCCGTATCCTAAACACACAAAAGACTATATTAACTTTTTTATTTTTTACACACTTGCACATGGACTGTACACACACTACACTTTTTATTCTCTCTTGCTATTTATTAAAATATTTCTTGACCTTTCTTTCTTCACACTTGCACAGAAAAAGCTGAACACCAAATGAAATTTCACTACATGCTTTAGGTTAGTATTGCAATGTATGTGACAAATAAACCTCCTTGTATCCTTGAATTCTTGTATTTTTCCAACAACGATTAGTCTCCTCCTCCTCAACACACATGGGCAAACAGAGAGAGTCAGACGCATGCGCACATGCACAACTAGGTATTTTTCCAACAACGACTAGTCTCCTCCTCCTCTCTCAACCATCCCTCCCATTTCCTCTCTGCCTGCCTCTCCCATGATGAGTAATGTTTACAAATCTCTGGGCACGTGCGTTTGTGTGGGTATAAAAGGATAAGGAGGGGGAGTTCATTCAAACAGAAACAACTCAACGGACACGGAGTCTTTTTGTTTGATTAGATCTCAGGCGACTACAAATATTTCATAGTATTTAATGAAGAAGAGAACATGACCAACAACGTAAATGGTAAGAATTTGTGTTTCTAATTTGCTAAACTTGTTTCTTTCAATTCAACTGACAATTCTAAAGCTACTGGAGCAGTAATGGAGCCCATAGTTTGGAAAAGCACCAACCTAACTCTCTGCAGATACAGACGCAGATACTTACTGTGGATCTAACCTTGTGCATGAGGGCTATAAAAAGCAGGGTTATACTACATCTAGACTGTTGACAGCCCACAGTTGCACAGCATGGCTCTGTTGAGGCAGTAACTGTAGTATCATGGAAGTTTCCTCTGGCCCAAGGCCAGTAACCATTGCCAGATTGTGAAAGGGAAGTTGAAATGGTAGTCATCAGGTGCGGCAGCTTAATAGTGACTGGATATTCCCCCTGAAATGACTAATACAATAAGCCATGCATGAAGACACACTCTCTTGTTCGGCCTCTTTTGTAACCAAGTGCAGTTTAATTCAATCTTGATCTCATTTTTTGGGGGGGGAGAGCATAGTAAAGAAATCAGAGTTCTTAAAGGTCACATGATCACCTTACATGATTGCATATAACATATTTAGCCATTATGATTGGAAGCTTGATAGTGGCAACAGAAGAGTGTTTGGGATAGGGAGCAAACAACAGGGAACTGTTTAGACAACACAGGCTCCTCTCACCACAGAGCTAGAGCAGAATAGTATCAAAGGAAAAATTATCTCCAGTTCCTACACAGCAAAAGGTTAAGATAAGGTCAGGGCACACCTGATGACATTACATACAATTCAAACTAAACCATTTAGTTGGTTAGTAGGACTTTACCTCTTTTTGTTGCCAACATACTGTTGTTTGATTTGGCTCTCAGTGGTAAGAGAGCTTTGGGCATTGTTATCTCCTTTCTGTTCTTTTATTATTTATTTTTTCTCAATGACCAGAAAGGACCAAGGACCCCCATGTCTGTGGACTCACCTGCCTGGGTCCTCTGACCTTCCACCCTGGGGCGGTGGGTAAGAAGATCACCCTCAGCCATGGCAACTGCAGGGCCTCGAGAGACTTGGAGACCTTCAGGGACGGCCTGGTGTTCAGCAGTCGCCCAGTGAAGCCCAGGGAGAAGGTCCAGTTCCGGGTGGAGCGCAGTCTTCTAGCCTGGGAGGGCGGTGTGCGGGTCGGCTTCACCAACGTATGCCCGACCACCGCCGGACCACTTCCTCCGCTGGCCTGTCCCGACCTCGCAGACAAGCCCGGGTACTGGGCTTTGCCAGTGCCACAACGGGACTGCCCACCTGGTACCATGGTCTCCTTCTGGATGGATTCAACTGGACTGTTGTGTTACAAGACACCCGCTGAAACTTTCTGTAATCAGACTGATTTGGACCTCTCTCGGCCTCTCTGGGCTATTATTGATGTCTACGGCCAGTCAACTACGGTGCTTTTACTCGGTGAGTTGATGAACGTGTATATTGATGCCATTTTTTCCTTATAGACCCACTAAAAGCAGTGAGTCTTATTGTTATTGAACTGAACTTGGTCTGATTATCGTGGTTTTGTCTCTATTGTCCAGGTTCTGTACGAAGGTTGAAACGATTTATTAAGACATCCTCCTGCCCTATTCCTCGTAGCACATTTGAATGTGGCTATGAAGATACTCCACCTGAATTAAAGAAAAGGAAAACCATCGCTGAAAGGAAGCTGAAACAGCATCAAGAAGATCAAAGTAACAATAACAACTCTCAGAGAACAGGTTGGTATCAAATCATTCAGCAGACCCTCTGAGATCATGTAGGCATAATGAAAAGAGGCATGAACTTTTTTATTTTACAGTGCGTCAGCCATGAGTCAGGCATTGGTCTAACGCTGCTCTTCTGTCACGCAGGGTGCAGCAAGCAGGACTTGTGTGCGGTGTGTCTGGACCGTGAAGCTCGTCTGGCCCCCCAGTGTGGACATCGCTGCCTGTGCCTCCCCTGTGCTAACAGGGTGTTTGAGGAATTCGGCACGTGTCCACTGTGTCGGCAGATTATCTAGAATTGTCCAAGAGCTGGATGTGGAGCTGCCGTGGTACACATAGACCCATAAGGACATTGACTGGTTTCAGTCCAGGCACATTTGGAAGATGCTACGTACACTCTACCTCATGTTATTGCACTCTGAACATTTTGTACAGTATACTTTCATAATTATTCTATTCAGGCAGACTTTCCAATGTTGATCAATGTGAATTTTAGCCTGGGTTTACACCATAATGTTTTTTATTTCGTATAAACATTTAAATCGGCACTTGTACATATTTATGAATATTTCTGTGAAATCAGGATATCAGGAACACTAGGATGATATGTCCAATAGTTGATCAAAAGTTGATCAAGGTAACTTGAATGAAGTTTTAGTAACAATTGCAGAATAAAATGTTGATCGGTCTAATCTGTGAACTGTTTACACGATAAAGTATTGTATTTTATGTAAATATTTCATTTGGTATTTGTATATTTGTAAATCTATGCATGGAAATGTTATTTATAAATTACGACTTGACTTGTAACATGTGGTTATGATTGTTCATTGGTAAGGGGGTGGGGGGGGGGTGGGGTGGGGGTGACATTACAGAAAGTCTCAGTTTCAGGTAGTGGTGGCACCAAAAGGCACAAACACGTCCAAAACACCAACAGGTCCAGATTAACAATTATTACCGTCAGAGTTGCATGCCAAGTACCCTGGCAGTGGTTATGCTTTTGGAGATATTCTGCCACCTACTGATAATATGAAAACGTTCCTGACATAGGTACTGACCAAAACATTCCTAGATAGGATCTATTTTAGAGCTGAAATTAAGATGCGGTGATACGTAGGTACGGAAGACAAAGTCATTTCGAAAAATAAAAAACAGACATCACAGAGATAGGTCAAATGTGAATCTATGGTACTGTATCTAACGCACCCACATCGAGGTGTTTCTAGGCAGCGCAGCAATGTCTGTCTTTGCCGTATTCATTTACCACCCCCCCCCCCCCCTAGTGGTTACTTTTGCTATTGCATCTTTGCAAACCATTTACATACACAAACAGCTATGTAATCCACAATAGGACAAGGAAAAAACGAAAAAGCATAATAGCCCTTTAAAATGTGGATATGCAATTATATAAAAACACAGGTGAACTGCAAAAATAATTCTTTACCATTTAGTTTGTTTAAAGGAGATTTAGATTATACAATGTCAAAATGAAACTTAAAATATTTCGAGCAGATATAGCACATGTGCCACGTGATTTCCCAGAACCATCTTTGCCACTGCAGTAAGATCTGCTCAGTCATTTATTGACAAGCACCTTAATCAATTTTTATTTAATAAAGATGAAATAACTTGCTTTGCCTAACTTACCTTTTTAGTTTTTAAAAATCTCACTTCATAGAATTAGAATTTTGCTTTTACTTTTATAGTTTTATTTTTGTACTAAAATAACTTCAGCACATCATCCTATACTCCCTGTATCAGATAACCTTATAAGAAGGACAGATGCTTTGCAAACCCCACCTCATATAAGGGATCTGTGTGTACAGAAGACTTGTTAGTGATTCAAAAGGGTTTTAAGTGATAAACACAGCCAGCTGACACAGTCTGCTCTGCCATCCCGCACACAACCCCATCCCATTCTCTCTTTCACACTTAAATAGGCCAACCAATGAGCAGTGTTGGGAAGGATACTTTTTAAAGCATATTCCGTTACAGAATACGGAATACATGCACAAAATTGTAATTTGTAACGTATTCCGTTGCATTACTCAATCTGAGTAATGTATTCTGAATACTTGGATTACTTCCACATTGAATTGCATTTTATATGTGTAGGAATGCAGCCATCAAATCCTACTTACTAAACATGCCTGGTGTGTTCTTCTGTTCCAAATGGCTGAATGTGTCCACATAGGAGAATGTAAAGTCAACAAAGCTACCTGATACAACTATAGCAAGGTGACTAGCACTAGCAAAATAGCAAGGGGACTGGTAAAACTACAGCAGGCAACTACCCTAGGCTAATTAAAAAAACAACAAAAACTTTAAGATGCAGGTTGGAGCAGTGGCGTAGCCAGAAATTAGAAAAGGTGTGCCTGTGAGATTTTAGGTGGCATCAACCCAGTAAAAGTGAGGGGCGCATATGACAGGTGGGATACAAATGACCAGGAAATGTAAACACTACTGTATAGCCTATCAGTGCTCTCAAAATTAACGTGATCACGTTATGACAATCAAAAGGGCCATGGGGAGTGAGAGTGAGGGGCTGTGATTGCACCGTCCAGGCTGCTAGAGGGCTCAGCCAAGAACACAAACAGCGAAATCCTTTTAAAGGTCACCGATTCTCCCGATTACCACTCTGCTACTATTCTGTTACTGGTCTGTTTCTGAATAATCAGACACTAGAATGGAACATGGAGAATACGGACTGACAAGAAGAATGCCGTACTGTATCTCGTTGACATCGTTGATCCATCCTGAGGGCAACAGTTTTTCTAAAAAATAAACCATAGGCCTACTTAAAACATAACCTATGCGGCGGAAGTAATAAATCTTATCTTATCACTGGCTTATGGGAAGTAAATATTTACAGGTCATGCCACTGGCAAGAGCTTTCTCGGAAGTCTTGTGGTCATCAAAATGTTAATAATGTAATGGGTATGCTATGATATCATCAATTTATACAACAGATCTAGACCATTTATTAATTTTTGATTGGACATGAGCTATTCAATGAGGCACTCAAGAGTTTTTGCTAGTTATCACTCCACATATTGCATTGAATTATCTTTGGAGCAACACACCCAAAAGAAAGATGAAAAAGGATAAAAAAAAATGTCTGTCTGCATTTTGTGGTTAGATCCTACTTACTGTATTTTCAATGCAATCAGGATCAAATGTTAGCATGAAGATTTAGTGCTTGATCAGATTCAGTCACATCACTGAAAAAGCCTTTACTGTGTCATACTCATATTCAGTTTCATGTCCAGATTTGGGAACAGATTCATACTGTCCATGTGTGGCTGCTCAGATGACAGAGTGAGCCACCCAGCACCATTTAAACTGCAGTCCATCTCGTGACTCAAACCAGCTCTGCAGTTGATCTCCACAGGTGATGTGATGGTTACATAGCCCCCATGCTTTGTAGCGTTTCACTAAGTCTGGTGCTATCATCCAATAGAGCATAGCTCTGTCTATAGGTAATTCATTGTCTTAGACTCAACCACACATATCCATTGCCTGTCACACTAGTTTAAATGTCTAAGTTTGTAGGAGTGTTTTGTGATCTGAGTTGCAATCTCACAAAGTAGTTGCAATGAGTTGCAATAAAGTTCATGTGCAGTTGACAATCACACAGCATTGCTATGTTGAAGCACCGGCCCTATGCAAGGAATGTGTAAGAATGTGACAGGGAAGTAGAAATGGGGAATGGCAGCTAATCAGTGGATTTCTCAAATAATAGTATTGTATGTAGGGCCCTCCTAATTCCTGAAATGCATGTGCTAGTTAGTACTAGTAAAATACCTTGGTGATAAGCTTAGTTAAAATACAGGTTATTGTGAAAATAATGTATTATATGAACCTTTCCATTTTGTGGGTTTCTGCCAATCAGCAGGGTGGCGCTGACAACCAATTAATGATTTGAGTTTTGTTTTGTTTTGTTGGGGTGGAAGAAGAGAAGAAGAGGGGACGCTGACACAAGAAGAAGAATGCATAGGCAGAGAATGTTTAATAAGGGGAGAACCTTCACTCTCGGAACGCTTCCGGTGTGGTACTGCATCTAGGGGCGCTCGCGGGCGAGTCCAGAATGAATGGAGGTCTATGGAGCTGTACCCCTCAAAATTCACTTTTCTAGGGATATAATTTTTTTTCAAGTAATTTGAATATTGTATTTGAAAGGGGAGGCAAAGACAATACACTTGGTTGAGTATTATATTTTTTAAAGTCACTTAATTGTTCTAAAAAGCCTGTCAAACGTGTCAATGACGTCATTCATTAGCATGATCATAGCATAGCATAGCATCAATGCTAGCGTGTTATGGGCAACAACGACCCAACCTGTAAGAAAACGAAAGGACATGACTCCCGGATTATTTCACTTTTGATTGATAATCCATATCCGTTTTGCGAAAAATAAAATAAAATCTGAGGGTTTCAGATGTTAAATAGGTGAAAACAATACATGTAGCCATGTAGCTCCATAGGACCCTATGTATTTTGGACTCGCCCGCGATCGCCATCTAGGTGAACTCTGGTGAACTGCAGCCAAGTTCGGTTTGTATGGGATTAATAGAGAGTGGGGAGGCTCTCCGTAGACGGGCTCTGGCATAGGCTAAGAAAGACATTAATAGTTAACACTGGTATTTAACATTGGGGGAGTTTTGTTACTTTTTCAATGTGGGCGCATGTTTAGCCTGTGCGAACGCGTAGGAAAAAAGTCAGTTACCGCGGGGAAAGTTCATAAGGCTAGAAACCGCTACAGGCTAGTTACTTGACCACTTTTGTGCTAGCGGAATTCAACTGTGCCAGAGACGTGAACGACGGCTGGTCTTGATTCGTTCCCAGGCGTGGATGACTACAGGATTTCAATTTGCAAATTGACAATGATGGATAAGAAAACACATTTGCACATTTTTATTTGTTTTAGAGCAAGCTAGATTTAAGCAGTTATATGACTAAAAATCTTTTAATAGTAAATTATGATTCTGATTTTAAATTATAATCACATCTTCACATTGTAAAGTCATGCTACAGAAGCATAGCTGAAGATGTACTGTCATGAAATGTACGCAGCATCTGCTTGTTTATTGGGATAAGTGTTGCTTTTTCCAGGCTATGTTTTCGATGGTAACGCAATTTTAGTTAACTGTGTATAACTGTTTTGTCGTTGACTGACACCACAGTTGCTCATAATCTGTCCGTGCTTTGGAACACTGTCATTTAGGGGGAGCATAGTGGACACTCCATAATGGCTCCCTTTTCCAATGGAAGGGCTAAATTGCTCATTATAATACTCATAATGATCATTCATGACTCATTTATAAAGTACACCTTACACCATGCAGAGGATATACACTTCTGTTTCATGATTATGCATGGCAAATCATGGCATTTGAGCAATTATACAACATGCAATAAATTTATATGATCAATTGAGTAGATGAGCAGAGGTCAAGTGTCTTTCTGTAATGTACTGTAATGCGATGGAACCGTTTGTTTTATTGTAATGAATATAGTTGTGAATCTTTATATACAGAATGTATAGATGATTAATTGTTGAACTGTCCAATGGTTTAGGGAGTTAAATTCTCTGGTGGGAATATAGCTGAGGTAGAATGGTCTGTTAATATGTACCCGAGCTTGATTGACAGCTCTTGCTGCAGGGACTGTGGTGGTTTCCGGGAATACACGGGGTAAGCCAACAGAAGATGTCCTGCGTAGAGCCGCTCACTATGCAGGGTGAAGTACGACCTGATGGCACAAAAAACAATAATTACAAGATTTACATCCCAATGGACCAGCATAAAAAACAGCCACATGAAAAATGACGATCAAGTTCAAGGCCATGATTTACAATGTTTTTAAAACACTTATTCAACAACAAGTCAAAGTGAAACAGAAACACCTGTATTCACCTGTTTTGGTGCAAATGTCTCAAATGTTATCATATGCATTGATAGATTATCATGTGCTTCATTGATAGATTAAATATAAATCAGGTTTATAGGCCACTTATGTACAAGGGATTTGGTCTCTGCATTTATCCCATCCATGAATTAGTGAGACACACAGAGCACACAGTGAACACACAGTGAGGTGAAGCACACACTAATCCAGAGCAGTGAGCTACAGTAGCACTCAGGGAGCAGTGAGGGGTTAGGTGCCTTGCTCAAAGGCACTTCAGCTGTGGATGCAGGCATGGGAGAGCATTGCTCAACCAGTTCCCCCGCCCACATTTTTCCTACTGGTCGGGGACTGAACCAGAAACCCTTCGGTTCCAAGCCCAAAGCCCTAACCAGTAGGCCACGGCTGCCCGAACTGCACAACTACGTTGTGTACATTTGTTCCTGCCTCCAGCACAAACAATGCGTATGTCGATTCACTAATTCTGTTGTCCTCGGTCCCAGTCTGTAGGGTACCACACATGCACCTTGACTGCAACACAAAAGAGCCAGGCTCAAAGGCACGGCAGTCAGAGTGCATGCCCAACCATAGTGATGGCACTTCCAATACCCCCCCCCCCCAAAAAAAAATAAAAAAAACATATGGCCTCTGGTTGTCCCTTGGAGCCTGCTCCCTCAAACCTGGATTCAAGGTCAGCTTTGTTTGTCTTGGTTCAACAACTAAGAGCACTTACAGAATACAGCCACCTGCTATAAATTACATAAGTCTCGCAATATAACCAAAAGTGAAACTGAATTTGTTGACCTGTCCGGTGATTCAGATCTGGTCCAAATTTGAATGTGTTCTTTATTTAGGCCAAACCTCTCCACCAAGTTGAAGGATTTCTCAGAAGTCAAATTTTCTTCTACAAGCCACCAAAGAGCACAATTCATAATGAAATTCCAATTATGTGCTATGATGATATATTGACAGAATAAAATATGGATTAGTAATGTGAACGACTTGCACAATTTAACTCATCTTCATCTTTACATTTCAAGTTTGAACCACAACATTTTTTTTTTTTTTGGTGAGATGCAAGATCTTATAAATGCACAAATATATAGGTAGAGTTATTTTCACTGCGGGCATTGCTCATTTCATCTAAGGAAACAATTAAACAAATGTCTCAAATGTTATTGCATGCATTGATAGATTATCATATGCTGCATTGATAGATGATCATGTCGATTCACTAATGCTTGACCAGATTCAGTCGCGTCACTAAAGCTCTATTGTATGAAAGTGGGTTTATGTCCAGATTTGGGAACAGACTCATCCTGTCCATGTGTGGCTGCTCAGATGACAGAGTGAGCCACCCAGCACCATTTAAACTGCAGTCCATCTCGTGACTCAAACCAGCTCTGCAGTTGATCTCCACAGGCGATGACACACTTACATACCCGCCATGCTTGGTGGCATATTTTGGTGCAATCATCCAATAGAGCATAACTCTGTCTGTAGGTAATAAAGTTATGTGTTACACCCAAACACAATTGTATGTTTGTTGTCTGATGTAGTTATCTAGGTTTTCACTTTGGTCAAGTATACTGTAGCTCTGCATGTAGGTATTAGAGTTAGTGAAGATTGTGTCATGATTTCTAGTGGAGATAGGAGTATTATATTTTCTTTTTTCTTTTCTATATGCTTTATGTATTTCATGAAAATAGGGATTTTCATGTTATCATATATTATCTTATTCTATACAGGAACGTGGAGATGTGGAGTGAAATGACATGACATGACATGACATGAAAGGACATGGTTTAAAAGAAATCAGCCTGTATCCCTTTGTAAGTTTATCAACACACATGTCCACATGGGCAAACAGAAAGAGTCAGACGCATGCGCACATGCACAACTAGGTATTTTTCCAACAACAACTAGTCTCCTCCTCCTCCATTATACAATGTCAAAATGAAACATAAAATATTTCCAGCAGATAGCACATGTGCCACTTGATTTCCCAGAACCATCTTTGCCACTGCAGTAAGATCTGCTCAGTCAATTATTGACATGCACCTTAATCAATTTTTATTTCATAAAGATGAAATAACTTGCTTTGCTTACCTTTTTAGTTTTTAAAAATCTCACTTCATAGAATTAGAATTTTGCTTTTACTTTTATAGTTTCATTTTTGTACTAAAATAACTTCAGCACATCATCCTATACTCCCTGTATCAGATAACCTTATAAGAAGGACAGGTGCTTTGCAAACCCCACCTCATGTAAGGGATCTGTGTGTACAGAAGACTTGTTAGTGATTCAAAAGGGTTTTAAGTGATAAACACAGCCAGCTGACCCAGTCTGCTCTGCCATCCCGCACACAACCCCATCCCATTCTCTCTTTCACACTTAAATAGGCCAACCAATGAGCAGTGTTGGGAAGGATACTTTTTAAAGCATACAGTATTCCGTTACAGAATACGGAATACATGCACAAAATTGTAATTTGTAACGTATTCCGTTGCATTACTCAATCTGAGTAATGTATCCTGAATACTTGGATTACTTCCACATTGAATTGCATTTTATATGTGTAGGAATGCGGCCATCAAATCCTACTTACTAAACATGCCTGGTGTGTTCTTCTGTTCCAAATGGCTGAATGTGTCCACATAGGAGAATGTAAAGTCAACTAAGCTACCTGATACAACTATAGCAAGGTGACTAGCACTAGCAAAATAGCAAGGGGACTGGTAAAACTACAGCAGGCAAATACCCTAGGCTAATAAAAAAAAAAAAAAAAACTTTAAGATGCAGGTTGGAGCAGTGGCGTAGCCAGAAATTAGAAAAGGTGTGCCTGTGAGATTTTAGGTGGCATCAACCCAGTAAAAGTGAGGGGCGCATATGACAGGTGGGATACAAATGACCAGGAAATGTAAACACTACTGTATAGCCTATCAGTGCTCTCAAAATTAACGTGATCACGTTATGACAATCAAAAGGGCCATGGGGAGTGAGAGTGAGGGGCTGTGATTGCACCGTCCAGGCTGCTAGAGGGCTCAGCCAAGAACACAAACAGCGAAATCCTTTTAAAGGTCACCGATTCTCCCGATTACCACTCTGCTACTGTTCTGTTACTGGTCTGTTTCTGAATAATCAGCAACTAGAATGGAACATGGAGAATACGGACTGACAAGAAGAATGCCCTACTGTATCTCGTTGACATCGTTGATCCATCCTGAGGGCAACAGTTTTTTCTAAAAAAGAAACCATAGGCCTACTTAAAACATAACCTATGCGGCGGAAGTAATAAATCTTATCTTATCACTGGCTTATGGGAAGTAAATATTTACAGGTCATCCCACTGGCAAGAGCTTTCTCGGAAGTCTTGTGGTCATCAAAATGTTAATAATGCAATGGGTATGCTATGATATCGACAATTTATACAACAGATCCAGACCATTTTTTAATTTCTGATTGGACATGAGCTATTCAATGAGGCACTCAAGACTTTTTGCTAGTTATCACTCCACATATTGCATTGAATTCAACACACCCAAAAGAAAGATGAAAAAGGGAAAAAAAAATGTCTGTCTGCTTTTTGTGGTTAGATCCTACTTACTGTATTTTCAATGCAATCAGGATCAAATGTTAGCGTGAAGATTTAGTGCTTGCCCAGATTCAGTCACATCACTGAAAAAAACTTTACTGTAATACTCATATTCAGTTTCATGTCCAGATTTGGGAACAGACTCATACTGTCCATGTGTGGCTGCTCAGATGACAGAGTGAGCCACCCAGCACCATTTAAACTGCAGTCCATCTCGTGACTCAAACCAGCTCTGCAGTTGATCTCCACAGGTGATGTGATGGTTACAGTACATAGCCCCCATGCTTTGTAGCGTTTCACTAAGTCTGGTGCTATCATCCAATAGAGCATAGCTCTGTCTATAGGTAATTCATTGTCTTATAGACTCAACCACACATATCCATTGCCTGTCACTAGTGTTAATTTTGTCACCTATTTTTAATTTAGTCTTAGTCTTAGTCTTGTGACGAAATGTCCTTTTTAGTCTTTGTCATATTTAGTCATTCAAATATAATTTTTGTTAGTCAAGTTTTAGTTGACTAAAAGTCTCGTCATTTTAGTCTAGTTTTAGTCAAAAGAAAACTAACGGTATCTTAGTCTTAGTCAGTTTTAGTCAACACATTTTAGTCTTTTTTTTTTATAACAAATTATTTCTGATTACCATTTGAGTCAAATAGTGTTTCACACATTTCAATTTTTTTCAACAATATTGTGTGTCTACAGGGCTACTCGTCTGTTATAATTACTCATTCTGATTTTTTGTAAGTAAGTATGTTTAAGTCGAGCTACAGTTATAGCTCGGCTGGGATTTGACCATAGACAGTAAAAGATTTGACTGGACCACTGTCATATTCGTAGACCAGTGTTTCTCAAAGTGTGGTCCGGGGATCACTGGTGGTCCCCAAGCAGACGTGGTAAAATATAATATAGATGAGTTGCAATATAACTTGTATGTAAATCCAAACAGTTCTGCAACACTGTCTATGTAAGATATGCCAGTTTAAATCATACAGAATGAATCCTCTGACACAATAAGCAAAGTGCAAAGACAATAAGCCAGGTGGTTCAGTGAGTAGGCCTATTGTGTAGACTAATTATAGGCTACTGTTGAAGTAGGTCTAATCTTTTTTTTTTTAGCTAGGGTTAATTAAGTGGTCCTGAAACTGAAATAGTTTGAGAAACACTGTCGTAGGCCAAATTATTAATGTTTTACTCCGCCTCACTAGATGGCGATATGCGCCCAAACACAACACATTCCCCAAACAGACTCTCCATCTTAGCCATAGCTAACTTGCTAGCGAACTTTCCATCAAAGATTCTAGAGCAGAGCAAGATAGCTCTGTTCTAGAATCTTTGCTTTCCATATTAGCTTACTTGCTAGCAAACTTTGCATCATCAGTCTAACTAGATGAATAGTTGACATTACATGCTGAACATTTTCGTATGGACATTCTGGGGGATGTTAATTTGTATTAGAGAAGCTTCAACTTCTGGGTATGTAGCATTGTGGCATAAAGCTAGGTAGTTAGCTTGCTAACTCTGGCAGAAATCTCCAGTGTTCTTGTTCCATGTAGTTTCGTGTTGCAGCCACAGGGTTGCAGCACGTAGACTAGCCTACAGGAAAGCTGTTGCGTATGAACTCATTCGGAATATTTTGAAAACGTAACAGCTAGATATTCTGTCTTCTCATTTTGTAAACGAACATGAAGGGAGATTTTATCTTAGTTTTTATTTCATGCAAAACATTTTAGTCTCGTCTTTTTTAGTCAACAATATGCATAATGCATCTTAAGATAGTCTTAGTCAGTGTTTCAGGACATTACTGCCGTCTCGTCATCGTCTCATCTTAGTCATGAAAAAAAAAAGGTCGTTGACGAACATATTTCCTCTCGTCTGATGAAATTAACACTACCTGTCACACTAGTTTAAATGTCTAAGTTTGTAGGAGTGTTTTGTGATCTGAGTTGCAATCTCACAAAGTAGTTGCAATGAGTTGCAATAAAGTTCATGTGCAGTTGACAATCACACAGCATTGCTATGTTGAAGCACCGGCCCTATGCAAGGAATGTGTAACAATGTGACAGGGAAGTAGAAATGGGGAATGGCAGCTAATCAGTGGATTTCTCAAATAATAGTATTGTAAAATAACACAGTTTGATGGGAAACACAGAATAATTCTTTGTGTTTTAAACTGATGTACATTAACAGTATTTAGATGATGAAATTCCAATTCAAGTTTAATTTCAAATGTAAACATCTGAGGAGAGTACACAGGGTCAGAGTTCATAGATGATTTCATGTAACTTCTTTTAGCCAATGTGATCGGACATACAGTGGGTCCCAGTTAAAAATTGACACTTCATTCACGATCATGGTGAATGGTGAAATGTAAGTACAACTGCAGCCGCTTGGGGGCAGCATAGTCCGCTGTGGAGTTCCACGGTCGAACCAGACGGCGCATTCTACAGCAAGGGCTGTGATTGGCCGAGTTTTCAGTGCGTTTCTCTGTGTTTTTAGCAGCCCCTGCAACATGCTAGTCCACTGTAGCCTAAGCCTTGTACATAATGTTAAACATAGTTTTGGATTCAGTGGCAAGATTTCTTGATTGTACAGTGTCTGTCTCTCAGTAATGTTTTAAAATGAGAGCTTCGTCAGCTGGCAGTAGGCTACTTTGTCGATAGTCATGAGAAGTTCGCTTGCTAACAGAACATAAATATGCTGCCCAGAAACCTTGTGAATAGTTCTGATTTTTTTTACTACACTAACGAGGTTGAAATATAGACTTTGCCTACAGCATCTCCTTAACAGTAATGTTAACAAAATGACAGCATTCATATGACAAAGAAAAACGAATTCGGTCACTCAAGACTGTGCCACAGCAACCAGTGTAGGCTACAGTCCTACCCAATAGGCCTACTCCAAGCAGATAGCGTTGTCTGACGGTCGAGTGGGTTAATGCACGTATTTCCAGAACAGGTCTGCAACTTTCAGGTAGTTCTGAGTTCGAATCTAGGCAGGAGCAGAGCCATATAAAGGCCTAGGCCTATTGTTATAATTTTTTGCAAGGTGTTGCTCCTGGCAATACTTGTTTATAATACGTTTGGTGATTAATTGATAGCTGTTTTTGGGACACGTTAAACGTTCTTTATAATGAGCGCATCCGGGGAGTAAAAGGACTGTTACGCGCTGTTACAACTGTAGGCTACAATGATTGCAATACAAAAATATGCGCGTGTTAGTTTAGTTAGTTTTGTGATGTTTTGCACTTTTGCCTCATGTGTTTTCAGGTTTGAGGGCTTTTTTGGCAAGATTGACCTTGGTTAGACTCTGCATATGTTATTTCTCCGTATGGAAAATAAAGTCAATTTTCGACACACGTCTGTTATTAGTTCAATAACAAGTGTTGCTTGTTAAAACATGTGACTAGTGAAACTCAAATGATTTTAGAAATATTTAGCCAAAGCCAAAAAGAGAAGGAGAGACGCCGGTGCAGCTCAGATGTCTTCTTAATTTTCTTTATTCTTTAGTAAAAGGTGCAGAACATTATTAAACTTTGACTAACGTTTCGATGTTCGTTAGTCAAAAACATCGACACATCGAAATGTTAGTCAAAGTTTAATAATGTTCTGCAGCTTTTACTGAAGAATAAAGAAAATTAAGAAGACATCTGAGCTGCACCGGCGTCTCTCCTCTCTAAAATATCTGTCCTGGCCTGGTTGCAACGGATTGTGGCCAAACGACAGAAGCGCGGAGAACCCTCCTTTGTCTTCCAAAAAGTGTTACTTTGTGTCCCGCGCTCCCCCACTGCTTGTGAAAGAAGGGGATGGGGGAGGGGGGCTTAACGTGAAAAAGCTTAATGTCACAAAACGGAAACGAGTCGTTTTAGGCTACAGGCCTTCATAATGGTAGGCTACAGGAAGTGGGGGGAGGGTATGGGATGACCAGAGCCGTCATCTATCGTCTTTCCAGGCACACAGCTCGTTATAAAGCCTATCGACTGCCTTAACAGATAGGCTTTGCTCTTGGGTTTGGCCTGCAGCGAACTTAATGCTCTTGTTGCTTGCAGTTTGTTAAATAAAGCGATGCAGATTACATTATTTATTTCTGATTAATTGCGTCTTTTGATGTATGTTGCAACATTTGCTTGTTAGGCTGGGCTACTGTCAATGTCCTGTACAGGTCAATGTTCAACAATTGCTGGTGTAGGCCTAGGCTATTAATCAATTAGGGACTGTTCGTTATTTATTTAATTAAGGGGCTACCGGAGGAGTTTTGGGAGCGTTAGTCAAAAAAGACGTGACCCTCCCTCGCCAGCAAGAATTTTTTCTATGACCCAAAGTGATTGAGAAAAAACGCATGATCCTCCCCAGTCCCAACAATGTATTGATGCCTTAGGCTACTGGGTCAATTTGGGAGCTTGCATGCTACGACTCCTTCCTTGAAATGCCTTGAAAAGGCTGTCGTTTGCACAATTTCACAAATAATCACCGGGACCGAAACAAACCTGTCAACTTTTCCCGGGTTTATCGCGTATTTTAACTTTTTCCTCGCTGTCTTAGGAGGAGCTGCAGGGCCGTCGCAAGGGGATGCGAGGCCCTGTGCGAACTTGACAGATGCAAGGCCCTTTTCACTTACGTGCATGAAATCATGCGATAGCTTACTTTACACATAGCCAAGGCTACCGTCGGTGTATTTTAATAGTAGCCTAGTCTAATAAGCTACACCAGCTTGCCTTTAAGAGGGGAAATTCAATTGTATAGCCTATAACATGGACATGTATGGACATGTTGACAAAACGTTGCAAGGGATGACAACAGGGAACTGTTCAGACAACACAAACACCTCTCAACACCGTGTTTCTGAGCAGAGAAGAATATAAGGAAAGACCAGACTATCTCCAGGTTCTACTCAACAACAGCTTTGATAAGGAGGGGAAGAGATACACACCTGATGACATAACATACAGACAAAACTAATCAGTTGTAAGACCCTTTATTTGCTGCTAAGATACTGTTGTTTCCTTTAATCAGTTGCAACAGAGTTTCATACTCATCTCTTAACTCTCTTTTTATTTTCTTTCAAATTATTGATTTTTCTCATCAAGCAGCATGGGCCAATGACCCCCATGTCTGTGGCCGGGGTCCTCTGACCTTCCACTCTGTAAGGCCTCGAGAGACTTGGAGACCTTCAGGGACGGTCTAGTGTTCAGCAGTCGCCCAGTGAAGCCCAGGGAGAAGGTCCAGTTCCGGGTGGACCTTCGTCCGCAGCCTTCGAGCCTGGGATGGCGGTGTGCAGATCGGCTTCACTAATGTACGCTCTGCCACTGGACCACTTCCACCCATGGCCATTCCCGATCTCACAGACAAGCTTGGATACGGGGTTCATGTAGTTATTTACCATCATTTGCAAATTGACAATGATGGATAAGAAAACACATTTGCACATTTTTATTATGACCGCCGCGCAGCGAAGCGGCGGTCATATAGGTTTAGTCAGATTTTTTTTTTTTTTTTTTTTCTCGCATGTCCAAATTTCCATCAAGGATTCCCGGGACACTGTAAGACCGGGGTACACGAAATTTGGTGGGCATATAACCCCACATGGATAGCATGGAACCTCCTGTTTTCGTTTTGATCTGTAGCCCCCCCGCTGGACTGGACCCTCCGAAAGGAGGGTAGGGCAGACACAGTTTTCTGTGAATATCTCGAGACCGTAGGGTTTAGGAGGACCATTTTTTTTTGTATGTTGATCTCAAAGGGCCATGTCAACCCATTCCATAACCACTCATTTCATGTATAGCGCCACCTAGTTAAACACAAAAAAGTAAAAATGAGGTGTTGTAATCGCAGGTATCTGTGACCTAACATAGTCAAAACTGCACGAAATTGGAAGTGTAGGATCATTATGACACCCTCTGAATGCACGCCAAGTTTCATGGAATTCCGTTCATGGGGGGCCACACAATACATTCATTTATGTTACTATACACCCGGCCTGTAGGTGGCCGGAGACAGTTTTCTGTGAATATCTCGAGAACCGTAGGGCCTAGGAGGTCCACCTTTTTTTTGTATGTTGGTCTTAAGGGGGCATGTCAACCTATCCCATTACCACTTATTTCATGTATAGCGCCACCTAGTTAAAAATGAAAAAGCAAAACATTAGGTGTTTTCACCACAATATCTCTGGCTGACATGGTCAAAACTGCACGAAATTGAAAGTGTAGGATCATTATGACATCCTCCGAATGCATGCCAAGTTTCGTGGACTTTCGTTCATGGGGGGCCTTACAATAAAATAATTTATGTGTACATTTAGTGACCTTACACCAACAAGGATTCCCGGGACACTGAAAGACCGGGGTACACGAAACTTGGTGGGCATGTAACACCACATGGATAGCATGGAACCATCGTTTTTCGTTTTGATCTGTAGCCCCCCCGCTGGACTGGACCCCCCGAAAGGAGGGTAGGGCAGACACAGTTTTCTGTGAATATCTTGAGAACCGTAGGGCCTAGGATGACCAATTTTTTGCGTATGTTTGCCTCCAGGGGTCATGTAAACCCATTCCATATGCACACATGTGCATAAACAGATACACACGCACACACATACATTCACAGTAATCCTACGTATGACACATACTCACACAGTAGACATATATACGCATGCATGCACATGCACACACACAGGCACATAAACAGGCAAACACACAAGCACATGCACATGCACGCACACACACCCACCCACACACACAACATAAACGTGTACACGCACACATGCACACAATTCAATAATTTCTCAGAATTATGAACAGGCAAGATGGGGGTGGGGTTGTATAAAATGAATTTTACATGTGAAATTTATGAACTAATCATGTTTTGGTACTTGTTTTCTAGCAGATACCAGTGAGAATTGAGTGTGGATAATGCAATTTAGTGAGACAGTTAGAATCATATAGGCCTTTCAGCGTGATTTATTTTTGTGGAAAAAATGTGCTGGACTGGGCGGCGGTCATATTTTGTACCGCTCTGCGGTACATCTAGTTATTCTATTCTGGCAGACTTTTCCAATGTTGATCAATGTGAATTGTAGCCTGGGTGAACCCAGACAAACTTGCAAATTCACATTTGCTAATAGCTTCTTATAGGTTCAGTCAGGGTATGTGAATTTGAGGTTTACAATATTTAGTTGTCTATTGTGTTAACTGTTTACACCATAATGTTTTTATTTTCTATAAACATTTAATTTGGCACTTGTACATATTTATGAATATATCTGTGAAATCAGGATATCAGAAATACTAGAAGATATGTCCAATAGTTGATCAAGGTAACTTGAATGAAGTTTTAATAACAATTGCAGAATGAAATGTTGGTCTGTCTAAGCTGTGAACTGTTTACACGATAAAGTATTGTATTTTATGTAAATATTTCATTTGGTATTTGTATATTTGTAAATCTATGTATGGAAATGTTATTCATAAATTATGACTTGACTTGTAACATGTGGTTATGATTGATCATTGGTGGGGGGGGGGGGATGTCTGAACATTCCAGTTTAGTCTGGTCACACTGGTTTGATTTCTCAGTTTCAGGTAGTAGTGGCAGCAAAAGGCACAAACACCTTTACTCATCCAGAACACCAACAGGTCCAGATGAACAATTATTACAGTCTACAGTCAGAGTTGCATGCCAAGTACCCTGGCAGTGGTTCTGTTTTTGGAGATATACTGCCACCTAGTGATAAGTATATAAGTATAGTATACTCTTTTGATCCTGTGAGGGAAATTTGGTCTCTGTATTTATCCCAATCCATGAATTAGTGAAACACAAACAGCACACAGTGAACACACAGTGAGGTGAAGCACACACTACTCCCGACGCAGTGAGCTGCCTGCTACAGCGGCGCTCGGGGAGCAGTGAGGGGTTAGGTGCCTTGCTCAAGGGAACTTCAGCTGTGGATGCGGGCATGGGAGAACAGTGCTCAACCACTTCCCCTGCTCACATTTCTCCTACTGGTCGGAGAACGAACCAGCAACCCTTCGGTTACAAGCCCGAAGCCCTAACTGGTAGGCCATGGCTGCGCCCTCTTTTGTAGCCTATGCGGTACATCTAGTTCACTTCCCCATCACATCAAGAATTGTGACTCTATTATGAACTTTAAAAGCAATGTAAAAACCATCTCTTTCAGTTAGCATTCTCACTGTAATATTTTAATATTATATTAATTATTTCAATTATTCAAAGTAGTGTGCAACTGTTTTTCTTGGTTTTGACATTTGACCTTAGTGATGGTTAAGATGACGGTCAAGGTTTGTGTGATTTTGTTCTGTTTGTCTTCTATAACTTATAATGAAAAAGTTAATGCCTTAATAAAATCAAGTTAAACTACCAGAGGAGGTCATGTGGATATACTGTATATCATCCATGATAAAAAAAATACAGCTGAACTGCAGATGCATTAATTCACATCCATTTATTTTCACACATCTCTGTCACAGAAGGTGGTGGTGTGACTGCACACATACTGAATGACACTGAATAACAGCAGTTCTTTTGGGAGTCTCTCCAGTGAGTCATGAATTTGTCAGTGTGCTGGTTGTCCAGGTCAAGGCAAAGCTTAATAACTGGCCATGGTCTGCTCCAGCCAGTCGTTGAACAGGCAAACCTGGAGAAGCAGACAAAAGCTTATTAGTTTTGTACACATATTTTATACTGTGAGTTACTTTTCATTGTCTTTAGGACTGAATAGAGATATTTGGGTCTTTGCGGTGCCTGTAAGTTCTGTCTGAATCTCACCTTGGCGTAGACACCAGGGTGGTTGCGCTCAGCGCAACCGTAGCCCCAGGACACAACACCCTGCAGCTCACCGTTGCACACCACGGGGCCACCAGAGTCACCCTGAGACGGACACACAGAGAGAGAGAAATGCTGGTCAGAATCCATGGAGTGGGCAATTGCATCTTCAAATAGTGACCATTTTAAGTTGTGGTCATATGATGGAAAGCTTTATACAGTATACTACACAGTCAAGACCACCTGTGACTCCAATTATTAGGTGATGGTTAAATAGCTGAATTAATGCTCTTGTAAGATTTAATCTCTTTGGTGCAGAAGTGTACCTGGCAAGAGTCCTTGCCGCCCTCCAGGTATCCAGCGCAGAACATGGCGTCGGTGATCATGCCGGGGTAGGAGTTGTTGCAGTCGCGATCAGAGATGATGGGGATCTCCAGGCACTGAAGCTTGTTACTGTCAGCAGCTAAACGGTTAACATGAAAAAATGAGTGTGTTGAGGAGGATAAAATCTGACTAATAGTTATTCGTCAATAGATAGTCAGATAGAATGAAAAGTATTGAAGACTAGGCCTAGATGAGGTAAGCTTCATGGTGGCATACTAACCGGAGCTCATGGTGTTGCCCCAGCCGGACACGGTGCACATGGTGCCAGCGGCAGCACAGCTGGTGGGCAGAGCCACGGGCTGCACATACTGGTTCAGGGTGGCGGGCGTGCTCAGCTTGATCAGCATGATGTCGTTGTCGATGTTGTAAGAGCTGTAGTTGGGGTGGCGGATGACGCGGGAGGAGCTGATGAACTGCTCATTTCCCTCAGTGACCCTGATGTTGTGCTCGCCCATACGCACCTCCACACGGCTGAGAGGAGGCAGAGGGAGAGATAGAGAGAGTGAGTGACCGGCAATAAAATCTAAAAGGTAGTTAAAAGTAGTAAAGATAGTAAATGTAGTAGTGCATTTTAACATGTATTGCATTTTGAATTGTATTTCACAGTATTTGTTGCTCTTTGCCAGACATGCCATTCCACTTTTTATTGTTCTGTACTGTTTCAAGTAAGTATATAAAGTCAAGTGCAGAAACATACGACTTGTAGCAGTGAGCAGCAGACACAACCCAGTTCTTGTTGACCAGGGAACCACCGCAGAAGTGGTAACCGGAGTTCAGAGACACCTGCCAGGGCTTGGAGTTGGCCTTGCACTCATAACCTCCAACAATCTTATCCTCCTCTGCAACTGCACATAAGGCCAAAATGTCATTTTACAGAGGAACATCATGACAAATACTTGAATGAATATCTAACGGTATCTTTTTAGAGTTTAGCTGGAACACAGCAGGCAAGAGCAGCAGTTCAGCAAGAATTGTACTCACAAGCAGCTCCGAGGAGCACAAGGAAGACGAGAGACCTCATGGTTGCTGATTGATCCTGTTGATGAAGGTCTAACCTGGACCCCTGGCCTTTAAACAGACCTGCCACACTCACCACGCCCCATCAGAAAGGAGTCGACCAATCAGAATGTAGCTCTGTCCACCAGAACTGTTATGTGACATACAATGAGAAGTGCATACTGGCATGCGTGCGAGAATGGCGAGGTACAGTATGTAACATATGATGCGTTTCACAGGGCAACCTTCAAACTCAGAGATAAACAAAAAACCCACGATGCATGTGGCAGCAGGTGAAATTGACACGTTCACTTCACAATGTATGCCGTACTCTGTCCATTTGAAGCGTCACCTCATTGAAGTTGTAATTAATGTTCCTCCTGTTCAATCATTTAATCTTTAGCTCCTTACATTCAAGTTTAATTTTCATGAAACTGTGTACAAGAGTCCAAGAGTTACTTGCAACAGTTAGAATCACATAATTAATGCAATTTATGACAATATTTTTACTGGTAGTGTTATTGGTGGTCATCTTTCCAGATACTCGGCAGAATACTAAAACAAAATAACAGTAGCCGAAAAATAATGATTCTACTAACTGCTATGAACACATTTTCATTCACTTCTTCATACAATGGAATCTACTCTTCCATGATTGTTTTCAACATTGTTCTACATTGAAGACTAAAACCGAAGACATTAAAAGTATTAACACAAACATCTTAAACTCTATATCTTAAAATCTTAAATATAGATATTTATGTTTAATACGGTAGTTAAAATGTTTCGCTGTTTCGCCTTTATAAGAACTTGGCATACTTTTGGCAAAACTAACTTTATGCTTTTCAATTAAAACCAATTAAAAGTGTTGGTGAAGACTTAGCAAAAGATGGATACTTTGAGTAGTATGATATATTGAAATAAAATATATTTGTAAATCTAAAGTAAAATATTTTTTTAGTATACAATGTGCACTACCATAGAGAAAAAGCAAAATATCTCAGAGCGCTATGGAAATGATTTCTCAGAGGTAATCACTAGCAGGTGTGAGTTAATTAGTTAGTTATTACAGTGCATGAAAATGCACTGTTCTGTTATCCGAAGTCTTCTTCTTATTATTATTAGAGTGCATGAAAATGCACTCTATTGTTATCCGATTTCTTCTTCTTATTAGAGTGCATGAAAATGCACTCTATTGTTATCCGATTTCTTCTTATTATTCTTCTTCTAACGGGAAAAGGGACTTTTATTTTGAAACAGTTGTGGGCACAGGATCTGTAGTCTTAATACAGCCATATTGTATGCTTAAAGACTGAGACAGCCTGAGACAGTGGCTGCAGGTGGCCTGAACACCTGGCATAGGATTCTAATTGCTCTATTGTGATGTCATAATCTAATGTTAAGTCAATGGGGAAATTTTAGTAGTTTTTAATTAATAGATTAAAAAGTATAAAAGTTACAAAGTTGAAAAATACATAGCTGAAGTCACATAAGTAAGACCTACGCAACACAGTTTGAATGAAGTTTCTAAGTTAAACGGTTGAAGCTGTATTAAACGCACAAAAAGCATTAGAAGAAGAACTAGAAAAGCATTTCCTGAAGGAAATACAGTGCATGAAAATGCAAAAATATGATGTAAAATATCATACAGAGTAAAAACAAACTATATTGGTTGCTAAGTAGATGAGGTTTAATATAGTTGGAATGACTGAACAGTTAAATAGGTGGATAGTTTAAATGGTTAAATTATTTAGGTAGATAGTTGACGATAACTGACAGTTGGAATGGCTCTAATGTTTGCTAGCAGTTATGCTAACTATGTTAACAAAGATAATAATGTTAACAAAGTTACTATGCTAACTAGCATGCTAACATGCTAACTATGCTAACCATGTTACTTAGCTAATCGTTTTTAGTAGTTTTGCTAAAAATGCTAACTAGCATGCTAACATGCTAGCGCTAGCATGCTAACTATGCTAACCACGTTACTTAGCTGACTTAGCTAATCGTTTTTAGCGGTTTTGCTAAAAATGCTAACTAGCATGCTAACTATGCTAACCACGTTACTTAGCTGACTTAGCTAATCGTTTTTAGCAGTTTTGCTAAAAATGCTAACTAGCATGCTAACATGCTAACATGCTAACTATGCTAACCATGTGACTTAGCTAACTTAGCTAATCATTTTAAGCAGTTTTGTTAAAAATGCTAACTAGCATGCTAACATGCTAGCATGCTAACTATGCTAACCATGTGACTTAGCTAATCATTTTAAGCAGTTTTGCTAAAAATGCTAACTAGCATGCTAACATGCTAGCATGCTAACTATGCTAACCATGTTACTTAGCTAACTTAGCTAACTAGCTACAGTGGGTAGGAGTCATAGTTGATGACAAGTAACAGTTACAATGGCTGAACAGTTAAAAAGTTCAGTAGTTTAAAGGGTTGAATTGTTTAACAGTGAAATATTGTAGTGAGGACTTTTATTTTGAAACAGTTTTTGGCAGAGGAAGCAGTTGAACAGGATGTGTAGTCTTAATAGGGCCAGTTTGTATGCTTAAAGCCTGAGACTGGCAGTTGGTCCAGGTGGCCCGAACACCTGCCATAGGATTCTAATTGCTTAACGGCCGTATTGTGATGTCATAATCATAATGTTAAGTGAATGGGGAAATTTTGATAGTTTTTAATTAATAGTTTAAAAAGTATAAAAGTTACAAAGCTGAAAAATACATAGCACCCATGTCCTAAGTAAGACCTACGTAACATAGTTTGAATGAAGTTTCTACGTTAAACGGTTGAAGCTGCATTAAATGCGTTAGAAGAAGAATAAGAATAAGAAGCCTAGGAAGAACAGTACAGTGCATTTTCATGCACTGTAATAAGAAGAAGCCTAGGAAGAACAGTACAGTGCATTTTCATGCACTGTAATAAGAAGAAGCCTAGGAAGAACAGTACAGTGCATTTTCATGCACTGTAACTAGAAAAGCATTTCCTGAAGGAAATACAGTGCATGAAAATGCAAAAATATGATGTAAAATATCATACAGAGTAAAAACAAACTATTGGTTGCTAGGTAGATGAGGTTTAATATAGTTGGAATGACTGAACAGTTAAATAAGTGGATAGTTTAAATGGTTAAATTATTTAGGTAGATAGTTGACGATAACTGACACTTGGAATGGCTCTAATGTTTGCTAGCAGTTATGCTAACTATGTTAACAAAGATAATAATGTTAACCAAGTTACTATGCTAACTAGCATGCTAACAATGTTAAAATGTTAAGTATGCTAACCATGTGACTTAGCTAACTTAGCTAATCATTTTTAGCAGTTATGCTAACTAACATGCTAACATGCTAACTATGCTAATCATGTTACTTAGCTAACTTAGTTAATCATTTTAGCAGGTATGCTAACTATGCTAACTAACATGCTAACATGCTAACTATGCTAACCATGTTACTTAGCTGACTTAGCTAATCATTTTAAGCAGTTTTGCTAAAAATGCTAACTAGCATGCTAACATGTATGCTAACCATATGACTTAGCTAATCATTTTAAGAAGTTTTGCTAAAAATGCTAACTAGCATGCTAACATGCTAGCATGCTAACTATGCTAACCATATGACTTAGCTAACTTAGCTAATCATTTTAAGCAGTTTTGCTAAAAATGTTAACTAGCATGCTAACATGCTGGCATGCTAACTATGCTAACCATGTGACTTAGCTAACTTAGCTAATCATTTTTAGCAGTTTTGCTAAAAATGCTAACTAGCATGTTAACTATGCTAACCATGTTACTTAGCTAACTTAGCTAACTAGCTACAGTGGGTAGGAGTCATAGTTGATGACAAGTAACAGTTACAATGGCTGAACAGTTAAAAAGTTCAGTAGTTTAAAGGGTTAAATTGTTTAACAGTAAAATATTATAGTGAGGACTTTTATTTTGAAACAGTTTTTGGCAGAGGAAGCAGTTGAACAGGATGTGTAGTCTTAATAGGGCCAGTTTGTATGCTTAAAGCCTGAGACTGGCAGTTGGTCCAGGTGGCCCGAACACCTGCCATAGGATTCTAATTGCTTAACGGCCGTATTGTGATGTCATAATCATAATGTTAAGTCAATGGGGAAATTTTGATAGTTTTTAATTAATAGTTTAAAAAGTATAAAAGTTACAAAGCTGAAAAATACATAGCACCCATGTCCTAAGTAAGACCTACGTAACATAGTTTGAATGAAGTTTCTACGTTAAACGGTTGAAGCTGCATTAAATGCGTTAGAAGAAGAATAAGAACTAGAAAAGCATTTCCTGAAGAAAATACAGTGCATGAAAATGCAAAAATATGATGGGTTTATTTGGTTAAATTATTTGCTTGGTAGATAAGGTTTAATATAGTTGGAATGACTGAACAGTTAAATAGGTTGATAATTTAAATGGTTAAATTATTTAGGCAGATAGTTGACAATACCTACCAGTTGGAATGGCTCCAATGTTTGCTAGCAGTTATGCTAACTATATTAACAAAGATAATAATGATAACCAAGTTACTATGCTAACTAGCATGCTAACAATGTTAAAATGTTAACTATGCTAACCATATGACTTAGCTAACCTAGCTAATCATTTTTATTAGTTATGCTAACTATGCTAACTAACATGCTAACATGTTAATTATGCTAACCATGTGACTTAGCTAACTTCGCTAATCATTTTTAACAGTTATGTTAACTATGCTAACTAGCATGCTAACATGCTTGCATGCTAACTATGCTCACCATGTGACTTAGCTAACTTCGCTAATCATTTTTAGCAGTTATGCTAACTATGCTAACTAGCATGATAGCATGCTAACTATGCTAACCATGTGACTTAGCTAACTTAGCTAATCATTTTTAGCAGTTATGCTAACCATATTACTTAGCTAACTTAGCTAATCATTTTTAGCAGTTATGCTAACTATGCTAACTAGCATGATAACATGCTACCATGCTAACTATGCCAACCATGTGACTTAGCTAACTTAGCTAATCATTTTAGCAGTTATGCTAACTATGCTAACTTACATGCTAACATGCTAGCATGTTAACTATGTTAACCATGTTACTTAGCTAATCATTTTTAGCAGTTGTGCTAAAAATGCTAACAATGTTAGCAATGCTAACATGCTAACTATGCTAACCATGCTAACTAGCTACAGTGGGTAGGAGTCATAGTTGATGATAAGTAACAGTTACAATGGCTGAACAGTTAAACAGTTCAGTAGTTTAAAGGGTTAAATTGTTTAACAGTGAAATATTGTAGTGAGGACTTTTATTTTGAAACAGTTTTTGGCAGAGGAAGCAGTTGAACAGGATGTGTAGTCTTAATAGGGCCAGTTTGTATGCTTAAAGCCTGAGACTGGCAGTTGGTCCAGGTGGCCCGAACACCTGCCATAGGATTCTAATTGCTTAACGGCTCTATTGTGATGTCATCAGCCCATGTTAAGTCTATGGGGAAATTTTGAACAGTTTTTAATTAATAGTTTAAAAAGTATAAAAGTTACAAAGCTGAAAAATACATAGCACTCTTGTCCTAAGTAAGACCTACGTAACATAGTTTGAATGAAGTTTCTACGTTAAACGGTTGAAGCTGCATTAAATGCGTTAGAAGAAGAAGATTAAGAAGCCTAGGAAGAACAGTACAGTGCATTTTCATGCACTGTAATAAGCAGAAGAAGAATAAGAAGCCTAGGAAGAACAGTACAGTGCATTTTCATGCACTGTAATAAGAATAAGAAGAAGCCTAGGAAGAACAGTACAGTGCATTTTCATGCACTGTAATAAGAAGCCTAGGAAGAACAGTACAGTGCATTTTCATGCACTGTAATAAGAAGCCTAGGAAGAACAGTACAGTGCATTTTCATGCACTGTAAAAAGCCTTGGAATAACAGTACAGTGCATTTTCATGCACTGTAATAATAAGAAGAAATCGGATAACAGTACAGTGCATTTTCATGCACTCTAATAAGAAGAAGCCTAGGAAGAACAGTACAGTGCATTTTCATGCACTGTAATAAGAAGAAGCCTAGGAAGAACAGTACAGTGCATTTTCATGCACTGTAATAAGAAGAAGCCTAGGAAGAACAGTACAGTGCATTTTCATGCACTGTAATAATAAAATGCCTTGGAATAACAGTACAGTGCATTTTCATGCACTGTAATAATAAAATGCCTTGGAATAACAGTACAGTGCATTTTCATGCACTCTAATAAGAAGAAGCATAGGAAGAACAGTACAGTGCATTTTCATGCACTGTAATAAGAAGAATTCGGATAACAGTAGAGTGCATTTTCATGCACTCTAATAATAAGAAGAAATCGGATAACAATAGAGTGCATTTTCATGCACTCTAATAATAAGAAGAAGAAGACTTCGGATAACAGAACAGTGCATTTTCATGCACTGTAATAACTAACTAATTAACTCACACCTGCTAGTGATTACCTCTGAGAAATCATTTCCATAGCGCTCTGAGATATTTTGCTTTTTCTCTATGGTAGTGCACATTGTATACTAAAAAAATATTTTACTTTAGATTTACAAATATATTTTATTTCAAATCATACTACTCAAAGTATCCATCTTTTGCTAAGTCTTCACCAACACTTTTAATTGGTTTTAATTGAAAAGCATAAAGTTAGTTTTGCCAAAAGTATGCCAAGTTCTTATAAAGGCGAAACAGCGAAACATTTTAACTACCGTATTAAACATAAATATCTATATTTAAGATTTTAAGATATAGAGTTTAAGATGTTTGTGTTAATACTTTTAATGTCTTCGGTTTTAGTCTTCAATGTAGAACAATGTTGAAAACAATCATGGAAGAGTAGATTCCATTGTATGAAGAAGTGAATGAAAATGTGTTCATAGCAGTTAGTAGAATCATTATTTTTCGGCTACTGTTATTTTGTTTTAGTATTCTGCCGAGTATCTGGAAAGATGACCACCAATAACACTACCAGTAAAAATATTGTCATAAATTGCATTAATTATGTGATTCTAACTGTTGCAAGTAACTCTTGGACTCTTGTACACAGTTTCATGAAAATTAAACTTGAATGTAAGGAGCTAAAGATTAAATGATTGAACAGGAGGAACATTAATTACAACTTCAATGAGGTGACGCTTCAAATGGACAGAGTACGGCATACATTGTGAAGTGAACGTGTCAATTTCACCTGCTGCCACATGCATCGTGGGTTTTTTGTTTATCTCTGAGTTTGAAGGTTGCCCTGTGAAACGCATCATATGTTACATACTGTACCTCGCCATTCTCGCACGCATGCCAGTATGCACTTCTCATTGTATGTCACATAACAGTTCTGGTGGACAGAGCTACATTCTGATTGGTCGACTCCTTTCTGATGGGGCGTGGTGAGTGTGGCAGGTCTGTTTAAAGGCCAGGGGTCCAGGTTAGACCTTCATCAACAGGATCAATCAGCAACCATGAGGTCTCTCGTCTTCCTTGTGCTCCTCGGAGCTGCTTGTGAGTACAATTCTTGCTGAACTGCTGCTCTTGCCTGCTGTGTTCCAGCTAAACTCTAAAAAGATACCGTTAGATATTCATTCAAGTATTTGTCATGATGTTCCTCTGTAAAATGACATTTTGGCCTTATGTGCAGTTGCAGAGGAGGATAAGATTGTTGGAGGTTATGAGTGCAAGGCCAACTCCAAGCCCTGGCAGGTGTCTCTGAACTCCGGTTACCACTTCTGCGGTGGTTCCCTGGTCAACAAGAACTGGGTTGTGTCTGCTGCTCACTGCTACAAGTCGTATGTTTCTGCACTTGACTTTATATACTTACTTGAAACAGTACAGAACAATAAAAAGTGGAATGGCATGTCTGGCAAAGAGCAACAAATACTGTGAAATACAATTCAAAATGCAATACATGTTAAAATGCACTACTACATTTACTATCTTTACTACTTTTAACTACCTTTTAGATTTTATTGCCGGTCACTCACTCTCTCTATCTCTCCCTCTGCCTCCTCTCAGCCGTGTGGAGGTGCGTATGGGCGAGCACAACATCAGGGTCACTGAGGGAAATGAGCAGTTCATCAGCTCCTCCCGCGTCATCCGCCACCCCAACTACAGCTCTTACAACATCGACAACGACATCATGCTGATCAAGCTGAGCACGCCCGCCACCCTGAACCAGTATGTGCAGCCCGTGGCTCTGCCCACCAGCTGTGCTGCCGCTGGCACCATGTGCACCGTGTCCGGCTGGGGCAACACCATGAGCTCCGGTTAGTATGCCACCATGAAGCCTTCCTCATCTAGGCCTAGTCTTCAATACTGTTCATTCTATCTGACTATCTATTGACGAATAACTATTAGTCAGATTTTATCCTCCTCAACACACTCATTTTTTCATGTTAACCGTTTAGCTGCTGACAGTAACAAGCTCCAGTGCCTGGAGATCCCCATCCTCTCTGACCGCGACTGCAACAACTCCTACCCCGGCATGATCACCGACGCCATGTTCTGCGCTGGATACCTGGAGGGAGGCAAGGACTCTTGCCAGGTAAACTTCTGCACCAAAGAGATTAAATCTTAGGAATGGCATTGATTCTTGACACATTGAAATAATAGGAAATAATTGATTATGTAACTAGAAGCTAGTGATTTGGAGCCAAGTTTGGTCTTGAGTATAAAGCATAAGAATTTCCAGGTTATGACCTTAGCTGTAAATGGTCACTATTTAAAGAATTGAGGAGGCTACTGTAGTTGCCCACTCCGTGAAGTCTGACCATCATGATTCTGTCCGTCTCAGGGTGACTCTGGTGGCCCCGTGGTGTGCAACGGTGAGCTGCAGGGTGTTGTGTCCTGGGGCTACGGCTGTGCTGAGCGCAACCACCCTGGTGTCTACGCCAAGGTGAGATTCAGACAGAACTTACACCACAAAACTCTCTGCTGTCCTATAGAAAGTGATAAGTAATTCACAGTATAAAATATGTGTACAAAACTAATAAGCTTTTTTCTGCTTCTCCAGGTTTGCCTCTTCAACGACTGGCTGGAGCAGACCATGGCCAGTTATTAAACATGCTCATTTGCATTTTAGTACCATAATTTTGAGCTGTCTTATAACAACTCACTGCAGTATAAGAGGTTTGAATTTGGAGTAGTGTTTGTATTTAGTTTTTTTTCCATCTAGCTCAAAATGATGTCAAATTTGATGTTAAAACTATATCTGTGAAAAGCAGTTGACCTCATTTCTATTGTACACTGTTGAACCAAAAGGTTCACTGTCTCCACAATAAACATCTTCATAATGAAACGTGTAAACTAAATTTACTGGGTGTGAGAGGGAGTAGGAAAGCTCCGTAGTACAGTATACATGACCTTAGTACAGTATACATGTATATGATGCAGATTCATTTACATGTATTTATTTATTTATTCATTTGGCTGACACTTTTATACAAAGCGACTTACATATGTCAATTATTACAAGGGCCAGTCTCCCTGGAGCAATGCAGGGTAAAGTGTTGTGCTCAAGGGTGGCAGCCCAGAATGAAACCCACAACTTTACTGGCTGCATGCAACCCCGGCTCCTGTGTGGCTTCATTGTGTTGCACTACTTCATGTTAGTCTCATCTCAGCAAACAAATGGATATATTGAGCATGAGAAGACACATGTAGACAATGTTGGAGTCACTTCAGAAATCTATATCACTAAGGCTGCTGAGAGGATATCAGAAAAGAAGGGTCATGCTGAAACAACAGTGCCTGATCTCACAGAGATCATCTGAAGGCTGATACACCAATACCCAACCCATACCTGTCAACACTCCCGTTTTTCCCGGGTTCTCCCGTATTTCAAGGTCCTCTCCCAGCACCCTCCCGTTTTGTTAGTTCTCCTGGAAAACTCCCGTAATTTGCATGGCCATCAAACTTAATTTTAAAATCATTGATCCATTAATTTTTTCTGTTAGTCTGACATCTCCCAGGTTGCCAGATTGTGTATGAAAAACACCCTACACATACACGATCACTTAATTTCAATTTCAACCGTTTTGTCATATGCTAAAACCTGGCAACCCAAAACCCAAATAAGGAAGCGGGTGCCGTTGTTGTGTTGTTGCTGTTGTGAAATTGTTGGGAATTTAATTGATTAACAGAAATCACATGTGTGAGTGTTGTTGATACACTGAACTTGTGTCCTCGGAACCAAATCTGACAGCAAGCAGCTTTTTACCATTACCTTACGCTTCTGCTGGCATGCGTAAGGTGATGGTAAAGTAAAAGCAACAACCGAAATGCAGTGTTGAAACACGTGTATGAAACGTATTCAATATGCAAACACAAATCTGGTATAAACACTGACACCCCCCCCCCCCCCCCCCCCCGAAAAAAAATCTCCCGTTTTTGTAAAGCAAAATGTTGACAGTTATGACCCAACCCAGTGTTTCCCCTACAGTGTATTTAACAGCGGCGCAGCGCCGCCGCTGGATTTTCAGCGCCGCTGCAACATAATATCACGAGATTCACTTAACACACTGTAAAAGCACAACGGCCAACGTCATCTCGAAATTGTTTTCTGAAAGTCTTGAGTAAGTTAAGTGCATCAAATCCGCACTTAGCCTCTCATTATTCAGGACATATATGCAGCATGATGTGTCAGGTGATTACAAGCCTGCAGCCCATATGGCTAGCCTACGTTCTGAACACGGTTACATTGTTTAGCTATCCGACTGATGGGGTCTTGCTCCGCCACAGTGTAGCCTATGGTGTCATCGTTCACTTGTAGGTTACACAATAAATAGCCTACTTATAGGCCTGGTGACAATAAAAAATGATATTAGTTATATTTCATCACGAAGCTGTTTGTATGCCGTGAATTCGCTTGTAGCCTATGCCATATGTTAAGCTTGAGCAATTCCTCTGATCCAAAGCCTGCTTTGACACATTGACACTAATGTGAAACATGCATCCTCCTCTCCTAGCCTACATCAAATAAAAGAAACCAATTCATGATTACCGAAATGAATTTAACATGGGGGGAAAAAAGTTTGTTGCGATTTAGCCTACTGTTGTGATGCGGTTCTTTCTGCTGATTGGATTTACGTCCGGTGTCGTCAACTCTGAGAACTCTTGCTCCGGCTGACAATTTTATCCAGAGAGCTGATTTCCCAAAGATGAGCCTCCATCAACATTCAACGACAAATTATTAAAACGTAAGTAATGCAATAGAGTAAACCAATGTGCTACAAGGTGTATGGTCTTAACGTTAATTGTAGCCTAGACTTGTAACGTTAGCGTAGGGCTACATGTAATGTTTGCATGGGAAAGCTAGGCGAACAGTCTAGGCCTGTTTAAACTTTCTGATAGTTAAAGGAAATATGAGCATATGTTGGCATATACGTATAGCCTAAATTCTGTCCACTTAGCTATAATAGGCTATCACAAACAGACCTTTTCTACGTTTGCGGCATTAGACATAGGAGCCTACATTCTCTTATCAGAAAGACGTGTTCTCATAACTTCAGCGTTCTCTTGACGGTGAGACGAACGGTCGCACTTCAATCAAGTAGCCTAGGTCCTTTTCGAGTTAATTGTGAGTGAGTTGTATGGTAACTGTGGGAGTGATGTAGAAGAAAAGTGAGTATTTACTTTTTTATACGTGGGTTTGTTGTTTTGGGACTGAGAAATAGACTACAAGGAGAGCATCTGGCTACGTGCATGCGTGTCAGCATTAATGGCCCCCAACAATTAAATTCAATTACCAAAGAGCCTTAGAGATGTTCTTTGAAAAGCCCAGAAAAATTAAGTGCTCGCAGATTGGGTGTGGCCTTTGCCATTAAGACAAATTTAAATAAATTGTAAATAATCTTTTTCTGGGTTGTGCCATTTCATTTTTCTTCTATAATTTTTAACCAATAATGTAAAAGAAAGCTGAACATGTCCACAAAAGAAACACGAAGGTATGATATAAAAAAAAAAAATAATAATAAATAAATAAATAAAAAAATAATTAAAAAAAAAGCGCAACAACCCCCCCCCCCCCCCCCCCCCAAGTAATAGCACCGCTGCTGGAAAAATTTCTAGGGGAAACACTGATCGGGAAAGTATCGAATTCTTGACTTGGTATCGGTATCAAAACAATAATTTTGGTATTGTGACAACACTACATTACAGCTTATGTAGCATAATTATACACTTTGTGTGGAAAAGTACATACCAAACACTGTCAGTGATGTTTTCGCCTGTTGAGGTACACTATTCATGGAGATGCTCAGAGTGTACTCCCCAGTGTCATTGGGAGTCAGGTTGCTGAGCTCCAGTGATGCTGTGGCTTTGTTCAGAGAGACTCTACCAGTATAATCAGGATGTATCTTCTCTGCATCATCAAGTGTAGTGATGATCTCTGTTTTGCTTGGAGAAGTCCAGGTGATTCTTGAAGGTGGTGTAGATGGAGGGTTGATGAGGGTGAACACCACATTCCCTCCAACTGTGCTATTCAGAGGCCCATCCAGCAGTAACTCATCTTGGCAGGAGCACAATCCATCAACATTCAACGACAAATTATTAAAACGTAAGTAATGCAATAGAGTAAACCAATGTGCTACAAGGTGTATGGTCTTAACGTTAATTGTAGCCTAGACTTGTAACGTTAGCGTAGGGCTACATGTAATGTTTGCATGGGAAAGCTAGGCGAACAGTCTAGGCCTGTTTAAACTTTCTGATAGTTAAAGGAAATATGAGCATATGTTGGCATATACGTATAGCCTAAATTCTGTCCACTTAGCTATAATAGGCTATCACAAACAGACCTTTTCTACGTTTGCGGCATTAGACATAGGAGCCTACATTCTCTTATCAGAAAGACGTGTTCTCATAACTTCAGCGTTCTCTTGACGGTGAGACGAACGGTCGCACTTCAATCAAGTAGCCTAGGTCCTTTTCGAGTTAATTGTGAGTGAGTTGTATGGTAACTGTGGGAGTGATGTAGAAGAAAAGTGAGTATTTACTTTTTTATACGTGGGTTTGTTGTTTTGGGACTGAGAAATAGACTACAAGGAGAGCATCTGGCTACGTGCATGCGTGTCAGCATTAATGGCCCCCAACAATTAAATTCAATTACCAAAGAGCCTTAGAGATGTTCTTTGAAAAGCCCAGAAAAATTAAGTGCTCGCAGATTGGGTGTGGCCTTTGCCATTAAGACAAATTTAAATAAATTGTAAATAATCTTTTTCTGGGTTGTGCCATTTCATTTTTCTTCTATAATTTTTAACCAATAATGTAAAAGAAAGCTGAACATGTCCACAAAAGAAACACGAAGGTATGATATAAAAAAAAAAATAATAATAAATAAATAAATAAAAAAATAATTTAAAAAAAAGCGCAACAACCCCCCCCCCCCCCCCCCCCCAAGTAATAGCACCGCTGCTGGAAAAATTTCTAGGGGAAACACTGCAACCCCACCTGCCCCAAATACTTGTCACCACAAAGACGCGTCAACATGGACACTGCTAGCCTAGAAATCTAGACGCACCCTAGCGGCAGCAAATGTAATTTGCAGCCAGGGTAGTCTGCAACTCTGGCTTGCGAGCTGGAAAAATCAAACTTCGATCAAGCCAATTACATCATGTATAGAGTCGGTGGATGGGCTTAATATAATGATGGCAGAGATGCAACGGTTCTGCATGAATTCCCTGCTAGTCTACTTGAAAACAAAGAAGATGGATGCTGCTGCTGTCGAGTTCAGCTTTTTTTAACTTGGCAAAAGTTTGATCAACTAGCCAACTAGCTGTGCTGGTGGGAAAACGCATGGGACCCATAAGTTCTAGCGCTATCCTATTGCGTGTAGAGGGAATTTGAAAGACAACCGTTTACCACACCCCTCGGATTGAGCACTGACAACGGTGAGTTCCCATGCCCTATATCTTGATGTGGGTCTGGCTCGTCAGGCTCTGACAGACACTGCCGGAATGACTGCTGAAAGGAAGCGAAGCGTCTGTATCAAACTCCTCAGCAAATGGAGACTCTGAACCAATATCAAACTTCCCAGGACCTCAGCAGTCAAATGGAGACTGTGACCATGTAGCTCAACCCCCCCCCCCATCTCCCATCACCACGGCCACCTAATCACCCCACCACCCAATCAAACTCCCATTGTCAAATTGTCTGACTTTGTGCGTGTGCAAGGCTTCACAACACCAATCTTACTCCAGCGGCGAGATCACAACAGATGATTGGCACGATGTTTTCACAACACACCATATGAGCGGCTCAATGTATTCACATCACACCACATGATTGGCTCAATGTATTCACATGTCGACGTTTTGCCGAGGAAGGGGTGGGATATGTGTAGACAACGGCCATATTGGCGTAACAAACTAGCCCCATGCATTTCTATGGAGTATTTTTTTGAGTGCTGTGTCTCCACATTAGAAAGTCTCTGGCGTAAGGCATGTGTTGTGTAGATCTGGCTGAGCGTAAGGCATGTTTTCTGGTTGAGCATAAGGCATGTGTTGTGTAGATCAGGCTGAGCGTACATGTAAGGCATGTGTTGTGTAGATCTGGCTGAGCGTAAGGCATGTGTTGTGTAGATCTGGCTGAGCGTAAGGCTTGTGTTGTGTAGATCTGGCTGAGCGTGTTGTGTAGATCTGGCTGAGCGTAAGGCATGTGTTGTGTATAGTAGATCTGGCTGAGCCTAAGGCAACATACATAAAAAAGGTGGACCTTAGCCTGGCGGGCCATTCTATATCATTGAAATGTATAGTCTGGAATCAAACCATTCACCTCGCTTAATCCAAGGGACGTGCAGAGAATTGTCTTTCAAACTGCCTAGGCATGCAATAGGCCAGCGCTACGACCATATCCGTATCCTGTCGGCAAACGGCAAATACATCCTTCTTCGAAAGACTTAAGTGCATTGTGTTGCTCTACTTTCAAAGAAAAGTCCAACTCCTCCAAAGTTGACGCCAACGCCAATTCAAACAACTGCTCTTCGTTCGCCATAGCCACCTTTGTTGTTGTTCACAGTCACAGGACTGTCGTTATCCTGTTAAGCCCGCCTTAAGACTGTCTAACAAAATAGAGTGCTGTGATTGGATGAAACCCACGGCGTCAGCCAATAGAAATCCCTATGGTTTGATACTAGACGTACAGGCTGAGCAAATTAATTTGCCGCCGCTAGGGTGCGTCTAGATTTCTAGGCTAGGTGGACCTCCTAGGCCCTACGGTTCTCGAGATATTCACAGAAAACTGTCTCCACCTACAGGCCAGTTGGTGTATAGTAACATAAATTAATTTATTGTGTGGCCCCCCATGAACGGAATTCCACGAAACTTGGCGTGCATTCAGAGGGTGTCATAACGATCCTGTACATCCAATTTCATGCAGTTTTGACTTTGTTAGGTCACAGATACCTGCGATTACAACACCTCATTTTTACTTTTTTGTGTTTAACTAGGTGGCGCTCAGGGTTGGGTAGTAACGGATTATATGTAATCTGGATTACGTAATCAGATTACAAAAATCAAGTAACTATAATCAGCCCAGATTACAATAAAAAATTTGTGTAATCAGATTACAGTTACATTGTTGGGGATTACCTGATTACATTTTATCATGCAAACAATGCAACTTTTTTATGATAGCCGGCTTGCCGGTTCGATCGCCGACCAGTAGAAAAAATGTGGGCGGGGGAAGTGGTTGAGCACTGCTCTCCCATGCTCACATCCACGGCTGAAATGCCCTTGAGTAAGGCACCTAATCCCTCACTGATCCCCGAGCGCCGCTGTAGCAGACAGCTCACTGCTCCGGGTTGGTGTGTGCTTCACCTCACTGTGTGCTCTGTGTGCTTCACTAATTCACGGATTGGGAGACCAAATTTCCCTCACGGGATCATAAACGTATCTATACTTACTTACTAACCTTTTTACTATTGGGGCAGGTCTCTCGGCACACTGCCTGATCTTTTCCTCCTAATCTTAATGTAGCCTCTTGTTTTAGTGTTACAGTTTACTTTGAGAAGTAGTCCAGGTGTGCCCTTATAAAGGTTAAGCTGAGTTGTGCATGTTTGGAGAATAGTGATCCATGATCACATCCATGATGACTAATGGTACCGATCCACTTGCACGACACGTCATACGCATGGGGTCGCGCTGCCTCCCCTCGTTCAGTCGTGTGTGGGCGTTTCGTTTAAAATGTCAGTTACCAGCTCATATTCAGTTCGCTTTAACGTATCTTAAGTGTTTTTCCACAAATGGACCACAATTTTAGGCATGTACTTAACAGTATACAACACATTAATAGCATAAACAAACTATGCAAGCCATTTCGAAATCTTGTTTTATTTAAACTACTCAATGCAATCTCAAATCCTCACCAGAAACACCAACAGTCAATATATTCATCCAAATCCTAGTTTCGTTTGTTTTATGGACTACTAGGTGGTCGTGGAAGAGATCGTTAAAACATTATTTGTCTTGTAAGCGGAACCAACATTTCACAGGCACCGTTGTGGTACAACAAAGGACTTACAACCTCGTTCTTTCATTGGAGAGTCGCCTTGCGTTCAACAGATTCATTTGCATAAAGCTGGGCATCGGCCAGCTTTTTGACGCGCGACATTATTTCAAATGCAGCGCTGCCTTCCCGGAATGCTTTGCGGGCGCTTTAAAGTCGCTTGATGTCACCCATAGGACTAGAGTGGAATGCGACACGACAATGAAGTGAAGTACAAGTGGATCTGTACTGTAAGTGATCAATTTTGGGATGGGGTGAAAATTTCAGCCACCAAAACACCACCCCCAAAGTGGTGAATAGCTATAGAAATGTATTCGTTTTGGGTGTTTTTCAGACAATGGGACCTGGTGACCTCAAAGTAAATGGTAACACTAAAACAAGGGGCTACATTAAGATTTTTGGAGGAAAAGATCAGTTAATTCACACAGGAATGCTTTACTCAGAGCAAAGAGATTTCTTAGATGTAATGAAATAATAAAGAGAAAAATAGAATTAGAATTCTTTCATCAATTCAGTGGTGGTGTCTTTTTCTTAAGGGACATATTTATTGAAGTAATCTAAAAATAACCCTAAAGTAATCAGATTACGTTACATGTTTTTGGTAATCCAACTGATTACGTTACTGATTACAAAAATTGCCATGTAATTTGTAGTCAGTAATGGATTATATTTCAAAGTAATCTGACCCAACCCTGGTGGCGCTATACATGAAATGAGTGGTTATAGAATGGGTTATGGAATGGGTTGACATGGCCCCTTGAGATCAACATACAAAAAAAAGGTGGTCCTCCTAAACCCTACGGCTCTCGAGATATTCACAGAAAACTGTGTCTGCCCTACCCTTCTTTCGGGGGTCCAGTCCAGTGGGGGGGGGGGGGGGGGGGGCTACAGATCAAAACGAAAAACGATGGTTCCATGCTATCCATGTGGGGTTACATGCCCACCAAGTTTCGTGTACCCCGGTCTTTCAGTGTCACGGGAATCCTTGACTGAAATTTGGCCATGTGAAAAAAAAATCTGACTAAACCTATATGACCGCCGCTTCGCTGCACGGCGGTCATAATAATGTAATTTAGAGTTAAAGCCCTGCAAAGGAGGATGAGGTCAGTAGAACATTAGCCTGGGTGCCATTCCGAACTTAGTCCCGCCCACAACTGAGGTCGGGAAGTTCGGTCTGGCATTGCTTCATTGTGGTGGAAGTATGCTCGCCCTATCTCAGGCGGACCAATCAAATCAGGCTTTACGATGATGGACAGGTGAGCAACAGCGCCTGATCTATCACGTCATCTGAGCACGCTTAGATTAGGCTTATGTTTGAAACAAAAACGCTGTGGCTAGAAGGATACATGGCGTTTAAGACCCCATATTGAAAATTCATATTATTTAATGAGGTTGTATCACTGAAAACGATTATTTCTGAAAACTTTGGCCAAAGTTGAGATGTGGGAAAACTTGTGGTTTCACTTTCATCAAGGGAAAACAGCGCTGTTGCATTGCGACATGTTCCCTCGTTCGTTTGAAATCTCTGATTGACCACCTGTTCGAGGGATTTGCGACAGCCTTTCCCAGCTGTTTAACATGTTTGTAGCATATCACTGTTCAACAGAATTATTTTTAAAAACGGAGGGGATATAGGAGAAGAAGGATGGTTCGTGTGTTTTCTTCCTACACCTCACGGTAAGCTATTTTGTTGCTCTGATTGGTTAGGTCTATCCAATTGAGTGCAGAGGCATTCCCCCCCTGTATCGGTTGAAACACGCCCCATAATTACGTCCCGATGGAGCAGTATCAGACTCATATTGAGTATCGAATTGAGTATGACTACGTCAGGCTAGTAGAACATAGCAACAGGAGTACAATACACTCACCAGGAGGTGTCAGTCTAGAGCCAAGAATCAGAGACACCAGTCATCTCAACGATCGCCTCTTCTTTGTGCTATCCCTTATGATTTTTTAAATAGTAATAGGCTACTATAAGATTTCTAGAGTAGCTCTATGGTAGTGTGTACTTCAGTGATGTTCTGTAATTCCTCTATAATATCCTTCCTCACCCTAGTGTTCCTTAAATACTTCTATTGTAGGTCCTAACATACTATACAATTCCTATAATATCTACAGTGTTCCTGGAAAGAAACTACTATAATATTGTGTCCCAAAATATAAGATTCCCATAGGCTAGTTCTCTTTTGTAAAGGGAAGTCTAGGAACTTTACCGCTGCCTGAAAGCCAGCACTGACAGGAGGAAAAGCTTTGATATTTGAAAAGCTTTGATTGAAGGCAGTGTACTATCTTAGAGTGTGCTGTATAGGGCCTATCTAGACTGTCTGCAAGCCATGATGACAATACTACAAGTCACTTTGCACACAACTTACACATGAGCATATTTATTTTTGCATTAGTGTATACTTAGTATACATTGTACTATATAACAGTTACATTTACTTTGGCTATTAAAAATAACACCAAATCAATCAGAAATGCAAACAAAAGTTGCAGGATTTTTTTTTAAATGTAATACAGAGGCTCATTATCAGAAACCATCCTCAAAAAAGTCCTTAGACCCACCACTTGGTGGCATCTTAACAGCTTCAGGCAGGTTATTTCAGGTTATTTTGAGGAGCCATTTCGGAAATTTACGTCAATCATGCCGTTTTCAATAATGTGGTTGGTTACTTACAATACAGGAAGGGGTGGGATATGTGTAACCAGGTGGTAAAAAGAAGGGATTAAATTACTACATTTATGGTTCATCTTTTATATTGTGAGATTTTTCATTTGTTTTCTTTTATTGTTTTCTATTGAGATCAAAGGTTCACATTGTCATACACTAAACCAAAAAAATGGTTGTCTACTATTTGTAGTTGGATGCAATATCTAGAGTAATATGTATACCCAGTAGGGGGCGGTAGTTGCCAATTCTTCTGACGAATTGTATATAGTTAGCCTACTTCATTAGTACTTTCCTGCGTGAGTTGGAACTTGCTCTTTTTTACCCGAGGAGGCTACGAGAGAAAGCATGTTAAGCTGTTGTGTATATTAAGAACATTTCCTGGTAAATAGCTTTTCCACACAGTAGTTGAGTGAGTTAAAGTGAGTGTTTAATATGCTGTTAGAAACGTGATATGTTTGTGCTATAGGTGCTAATGAAGTTTGAGGATTATTCGTCCACATTTGCTGTAACTACTATAATTTGCTGTAACTGCTGAAGATGTAAGTGAGATCTTGAAACTACTTTTTATTTTGATATTAGACATGTTAAGTGTTATCCATTTCTAAGACTGTGTGTATGTTTGTTTGGTTTTAGAAAGTACTGTAAGCCCACTGCCGTATTTTAGTTAGAGAGAACAAAGCTTCAACATTACCAATTCATGCTAACGTATTTTGGTTGAATGCCAGAGACTATTTCTGGTTACTAGCTGCTACCTACTGTACACACTGGTGAATAAACTTAAAGAAAGAATCCTAACTCCTTTGTGTCCTATGTGGTTGAACTTCCATAGGCTACACAAATTGGTACCAGGAGTGGGGTCTTTAATATCAACTAGTGTAGCATAGCTTAGCTAAATAAAAAAATAAAAAATACGGCAGTGGTGAAGACAGCGCAGGAAGATCTACAACGTTCCAACCAGCTGCACTACAGAGGAGGCGGTTTCGTGGCGGTGCCAAGACGGTGTGGATGAGAGGATCTCCGCGCAGTTTATTTTGAAAGACTTTTCTTCAGCAAATATCCTTGCAAATTGAAAACATTTTCATTGGTTTTGAGGACTGAGATTTTTTTTTATTTGTTTATAGCTTAACATTGAAAATGTTGGAGCATAGTGATACTGAACTGCCAGAGCAGAGTATGCCTACCCGTGACTCAAGGCCTACCGGTGACTCAGCTTTGGATAGGCTACAGGATCAGATTTCAGAGCTTGGTAGGTTGCAGGCTGAGGCCATGACTAATAAGGCAACGCGATCCTTTGTTTACAGAGAACGCCACATTCAGAATTTTAGCGGGGAGTACAGTAAAGATGGGAGGGCTGTTGAGGAATTTATTGAGGAGGTGGAGAGGGTTTTAAGAACCCGGGAGCAAACCGTAGATGAGAAATTTGACTTTGTAATTTCCCTCTTAAGGGGCCCAGCACTTGAAGAGGTCCGGATGTGCGTAGGAAATGAGTCTAAGCAGCCTGATGATGTGTTTGATTGTCTACGTGAGGCTTTTGGTGAAAAACGCAGTGCCACTCAACTTTTACAGTCCTTCTACAACCTCAAACAAGCAGAGGGTGAAAATTTAAGTGACTATTCCCACAATCTGTCCCATCTACTGATTTCTGCAGTCAAGCAGTCTCCCTATCTTGTTCCAGATGGAAAAATCCTGTTGAGAGATCAGTTCATTGAGGGTTTACGAGATGCATTGCTCAAGCGAGAACTTCGGAAATTAGTGAGAGAGAAACCTCACCTAGACCTTAGAGGTGTTCGTAAGGAAGCAGAGTTATGGGCCATGGAGGAAAATAGTACGGCTCCCAAAATGGTGAGATCAAAAGTGTCCGAGGTAACTAGTCAAACCCTATGTTCAGCTGTCAGCATGGGAAAAGGCCAACCTTCTACATTGGATGAGGTCTTAGAAGTAGTCTCTAGACAGGAAAGACGGCTAGTGGAACAAGATACTGCTATATCTGAACTTACAAAAGCTGTTAAGGAACTGACCATGTCTAGGACCCAACAGATGTATAGAAGACCTGATTATAGGCCTAGAGTGCAGCCACGCTTTGCTGAAGATGGGCAGCCCATTTGCTTTAAATGCAATGGAGTGGGACATCTAGCACGTGCATGTACGAAGAGGTTTAGTGCACAGCCTCAAGTCTCTAGTGTTCAGGAAAACTGACTCCCTCGGTTGTTACGAGCCAGGCAATGCGAGGGGAGACTATTGGCTCATCCGATACTACCATTCGAAGTAAACTACTTGAGCAAGCAGTTGGGAAATGCCCTATAGTTGAATTAAAAATCAAGGGGGTAACCGCATCATGTCTACTAGACACTGGTAGTCAGGTTAGTACCATTACTGAAAGTTTCTTCAGGGATTGTTTGTTAGGTGATGACCAACAGATGCTTTCTACTTCTGGGTGGTTGAAGCTAACTGCTGCAAATGGATTGGACATCCCTTACTTAGGTTATCTCGAATTGGATGTAGAAACTATGGGTATGACCATACCTGATTGTGGGTTTTTAGTAGTAAAAGATTCCCCAAACTCTTGTGCCGCACCTGGGTTGATTGGGATGAATATCATCAGCAGGTGCCGGCAGATTATTCATGCCGAGTTTGACACAACACTCAATGGCCACTTGGACTCAGATTGGCGAGAAGCTTTTCAGAAAATACAGTTAGTTGATCTTGTATACCGGGCCTCCTTTGCCCGTACCTCCGGTAAAGACCTGGCCCATGTCCCAGCCTTATCTGTTGCTACAGTAATAGCTAGAAGGGTCAAGAGAACAGGGGCAAATGGGCAAACACTCTTGTTAGAGCCTACTAGTACTCCATTACCAGGTGGGTTGTTAGTGGTGCCGACGCTTGTTCCTGCTGGGGACCTTGAATTTCCGGTGCAAGTTATAAACACATCACCAGAGGACATTTGGCTTCATCCTAGGACTAGAGTTGGCTTGCTTACTCCTGCAGATCTAGTTAACACCACAAAGTCCTGTGAGGTTAAGTTTCAGAGGATTTCAGCAGACCTTGAGCAAATTAGTATTGACAGCAGTGTTCATCCGACAAGTAAGACATCTTTATTTGACCAGTGGAATATTGGTGGAACTCCAGAACAGCAGGATAGGATGGGTAGGTTGTTAGAAAGGTACTCAACTGTCTTTGCAACTGAGGATGAGGACTTAGGTTATACGGATAAGGTCCAACATGAGATTCACTTGACTGATGATGTGCCTGTAACTCAGCCTTACCGTAGAATTCCACCAACTCAATACCGGGAAGTTAGAGAACACATAACAACTCTGTTGAAAAAAGGTGTGATTCAGGAAAGTGCGAGCGCCTATGCATCACCCATAGTGGTAGTTCGCAAGCCTGATGGCAGTTTGAGGTTATGTATCGATTATAGGAAGCTAAATGCAAAGACTAGGCGAGATGCATTTCCATTACCTAGGATTGACGAGAGCTTTGATGCATTAAGAGGGGCCAGATTCTTTTCAACTATTGATTTGGCTAGTGGGTACCATCAGGTGGCGATGTGTGAAAGAGATCGGCCAAAGACGGCCTTTACTACACCTTTTGGGCTGTTTGAATATCGTAGAATGCCATTTGGGGTATGTAACGGTCCCGCAACGTTCCAGCGCTTAATGCAAGCTACTATGAGTGATCTAATTTTTCAGGTCATACTGGTCTATTTAGATGACATTTTGCTTTTCTCGCAGACTTTTGATGATCATCTTAATAGATTAGAGACTGTCTTGTCACGATTAGCGGAGACGGGGTTGAAGTTGAAACTTCAGAAATGTAACTTCCTTCAGGAGAAAGTTCAGTTCTTAGGACATCAGGTTTCTGCTGATGGCATCGGCCCGGATCCAAACAAAGTAGCCGCTGTGACTGAGTGGCCGGTCCCCACTTCGGTCAAGCAGTTGAGGTCCTTCCTAGGATTCTGTAGCTACTACAGGAAGTTTATACAGGGATTTTCAAAGATTGCTGGACCACTACATGATCTGGTTAATAGTTGTTTATATGATGGCAAGCCTAGAAGATCCCTTCAGTTTAGTTCCTTGTGGACTAGTGAGTGTCAGAGCTCTTTCCAAAATCTCAAAGAAAAGCTGACCACTGCTCCTATATTGGGTTTTGCAGATTTTACTCTCCCCTTTATAGTAGAGACAGATGCTAGCCAGCATGGACTAGGTGCTGTATTGTGTCAGCAACAAGAGGGCCGTAAGCGTGTCATAGCTTATGCGAGTAGGAGGCTGCGTAATGCAGAAAAGAATGACCATAACTACAGTAGTATGAAGTTAGAATTGCTTGCATTAAAATGGGCAGTAGCTGACAAATTTAGGAGTTACTTACTTGGAACGAAATTTGTGATCCTGACTGATAATAACCCACTCTGTTACCTAAAATCAGCTAAACTAGGTGCGATAGAACAGAGATGGGTTGGGCAGTTATCTGTTTTTGATTTTGAAGTGAAGTACAGACCTGGATCTAGTAATGCTGCTGCAGATGCTCTGTCTAGGCAGGAGTTTGCAGGGGAGCCTGAACCTGATGGGGATGCGGAATTTGATGACTGTGTTGCAGTTTGTAACCTGACCAGCAGAGGGACAGTGCTGAACCCTGACCTTGTGGTAGCTGGCATACATTGTTGTAGGGTTCGACAAATTCGTGCACTTGAATCAGGAGACACTGACAATAGTGATGCTCAAGGCAACACCCATACATTGCCAGGATATACCAGAGAACAACTAGTGGAATTCCAAACCAATGATGTAATTCTCAGGGAGTTCTGTAAGTTCTGGGATAGACAAAAGAAACCCAATTACCGAGAACGGTTAGGTTTAACAACTCCAGTAAAGCGCCTTCTCAAACAGTGGAGTCAGATTCAGATGAGGGATGGCTTGTTATATCGAGTGGTAGAGGATTCCCGGAATGGTCAGTGTTGGCAGCTACTCTTACCATGTTGTCTCAGAGAACAGGTCTTGGAGAGTGTTCATGACAGTATGGGTCACCAGGGAATTGAACGTACTGTTAGCCTGTTGAAGCAGAGATGTTTTTGGGTTGGCATGTACGAAGATGTGGATAACTGGGTAAAGAAGTGCCAACGTTGTATACTCACCAAGATGCCCCAGCCCAAGATACATCCCCCGGTTAAAGCTTTTCTGGCTTCCAGACCTCTCGAAGTGGTGGCTGTAGATTTCACTGTGTTAGAACCAGCATCTGATGGTCGTGAAAATGTGCTGGTGGTCACAGATGTGTTCACAAAATTCACACAGGCCTACCCAACTAAAGACCAGAAAGCTGACACTACAGCCAAGATCTTATTGAAGGAATGGTTCATGAAATATGGGGTTCCGGAGAGATTACACTCAGATCAAGGCAGAAACTTTGAAAGTGAAGTCATTGCTGAGCTGTGTAAACTTTATGGTGTTAAAAAGACTCGTACCACTCCCTATAGGCCTCAGGGTAATGCCCAATGTGAGAGATACAATAGAACCCTTCATGACCTCTTACGTACTCTTCCCCCTGAAAAGAAGAGAAGATGGACAGAGCATCTTCCTGAATTGGTTTATGCATATAATGTCACCCCTCATTCCACCACAGGGTATTCACCTCACTTTTTACTCTTTGGGGTCCAGCCAAGATTGCCTGTAGATGCCTTGTTAGGTCATCAGATGCTAGGTCAGGACACTGTTTCAGGTGATAGGAGAGTAGACTGGCTGTCCGTTCATCAGGAGAGACTGAGACAGGCCCATGAACGAGCTAAAGAATACTCGGAGCACAAGGCTAATGAAAGAATCTCGTTATTAAATGAGAAAGTCTTCTGTCCTAAGGTCAATGTAGGTCAAATTGTCTACCTTCGTCATAGGCCCTTAGGAAGGAACAAAATCCAGGATGCCTGGAGCCCTGTTGTGTATAGGGTAATAGATATCCAGGGCACGACACATACTGTTGAACCTTTAGAGGGAGGTCCTACTAAAAGGGTACACAGAACAGAATTGCGGCCTTGTAATCGTCCCATGCCTAAACCAAGACCTGATACAGTGAGTCCCCCTGAGGGTAGCATGCCCAGAGTGACAGAAACACCAAATTGTGATGAATTTAATGAACCTGATGTTGTAGTGCTTGAAGAGGTTACTGCTCCCCAAAGCTATGCTGAGCCTAGTGCACAGGTAAACACGGACAGTACAGATGATGTTCTCATACCTGAGCCAGTACATAATGATGAGCAGTTACCGGTGACTGGTGATAATGTATGTGATGAGTATGTGGAAACACTAAGGGGAGAGAGACCAAGTTCACCAGATCAGGGAACCAGCTTACCTCCTCCTCAGCGGCGGAGTTCAAGAACTACTGCGGGGATACATACAAACCCTTTTAATCTTCCTAAGTCAGCATGTAATGCAGTAGCAGTAAGCACAGAGATGGTTTCACAGGTTTTATCAAGTATTGGTGCAGTTGTATTTGAGAAAGCATTGCAAGAAGTAATGAATTCTTCATAGAATAATTTGTCATCGAGGACGTTGACATATGCAGGGGAGAATGTAACCAGGTGGTAAAAAGAAGGGATTAAATTACTACATTTATGGTTCATCTTTTATATTGTGAGATTTTTCATTTGTTTTCTTTTATTGTTTTCTATTGAGATCAAAGGTTCACATTGTCATACACTAAACCAAAAAAATGGTTGTCTACTATTTGTAGTTGGATGCAATATCTAGAGTAATATGTATACCCAGTAGGGGGCGGTAGTTGCCAATTCTTCTGACGAATTGTATATAGTTAGCCTACTTCATTAGTACTTTCCTGCGTGAGTTGGAACTCGCTCTTTTTTACCCGAGGAGGCTACGAGAGAAAGCATGTTAAGCTGTTGTGTATATTAAGAACATTTCCTGGTAAATAGCTTTTCCACACAGTAGTTGAGTGAGTTAAAGTGAGTGTTTAATATGCTGTTAGAAACGTGATATGTTTGTGCTATAGGTGCTAATGAAGTTTGAGGATTATTCGTCCACATTTGCTGTAACTACTATAATTTGCTGTAACTGCTGAAGATGTAAGTGAGATCTTGAAACTACTTTTTATTTTGATATTAGACATGTTAAGTGTTGTTATCCATTTCTAAGACTGTGTGTATGTTTGTTTGGTTTTAGAAAGTACTGTAAGCCCACTGCCGTATTTTAGTTAGAGAGAACAAAGCTTCAACATTACCAATTCATGCTAACGTATTTTGGTTGAATGCCAGAGACTATTTCTGGTTACTAGCTGCTACCTACTGTACACACTGGTGAATAAACTTAAAGAAAGAATCCTAACTCCTTTGTGTCCTATGTGGTTGAACTTCCATAGGCTACATATGTATAGACAACTGCCATATTGGCATTACAAAGTTAACCCCATACATATCTATGGAGGATTATTTAAGTACTGTGTCTTCTCATTTTAAAGTCTCAATTAAAGACACATGACAAGAAGCACAACTGTGCTCCTTTAGATGAGTTGGGTATTTTAAACATCAGCTTTCATGGATGCAATAAAAGGCACAACATGGTCACAAACAATACAGTTTCTTCTGAAATGTGACAATCTATTTTAGTTCCTAAGAAATTAAAGCTGTTCATGTAAGAATTGGCCAAGAAACTGAAGGTCTCGTGCTGTTTGCTGTGTGGTTTGCTTCTTCTTTCACAGAGGAGCACAAACTGGTTTCAACCAGAACAGAAAGGGAAGAGGGAGTCCCTAGCGCAGAATCAAGCGAGAGGACAACTACATTAGTGTTTTTTATCTGAGAAACGGACATTTCAGACGTTCCTAAGCTCTGTTAAACTAGATGTACCGCATAGCGGTACAAAATATGACCGCTGCTCAGTCCTGTACATCCGTTCCGCGAAAATAAATCACACTTCAATTTGTCTCCATATTTTACTCCATCCCCAACTCTTGAAACTTTTGTGTAGGCCTATGCTTGTTTGGCATGCCTGAGTGTGTGTGTGCGGTTGCACAGAAAGTAGCCTACTGGTGCTGAAAAGGTGAATAGATTGTAGAATAGCCAAAGAAGATGTAGCATTGTTATAAAACCTTTAAAATCTCTAAACAATCACAAGTAGGGCAGTTCATCACAGTTCATCCATTGCAACTGGATTGATGAAAGGTCACTTACACCTGTAGGCTACATTGTATTTGGGAAAAGCAAAAGGTATCAGCATAATTTTATTTATTTATTTATTTATTTATTTATTTATTTATTTATTTATATATAAACAAAAACATCTCTGTCAGTTCCATGCCGTTTTCAACAGCTATCAAAAACAAAGGTCATTTTTGGATGGATGGATTTTTTGTGAATGTTTCTTCTTCTACATAAGATTTTAGTCATCTTTAGTTCATGTGATACTTTATTGTCAATGCACAAATTAAGTAACAGTAGTCTGAAACGTTATTGTTAATGCACAAATTAAGTAACAGTAGTCTGAAACGAAATGCTGTTTTACATCTAACCAGTGGTGCAAATAACTGACATGTCCAAATGGGCCTTGATGAAATGCGTCGCTAGACTGTTCATACACATTTTAACGGGCCAAAGTTGAAGAGCTGTTGTCCGTTATTGTTCGTGCAAATATAGGCTGATTCATGTTACATTGCATTGTGTAACTGAGGTCCATGGCTAGTCTGGCTTTCACCAGACCAAGCTCAATCTTTTAAGAAATCAAAAAATTAATAGCGGGCAGATCAGGCTGGGTTCACCCAGCCTAGTCCATAGGCACCCGATATTGTTTAATTTTCCGATTGAGATATCCACGCTCTGGCTATTCTAAATGCAAAAATGCATCAGGGAGTTATGACAAAACTGTAACTAACAAACTAGATCAGGGGTGGGCAACTAATTTCCCCAAGGGGCCACATGACAAACTGGGACTGTTGAGGAGGGCCAGACCCAAAATACCAAACTCAAGTCTGAACTCAATTCTGTTCAATTCTATTCTGTTCTTGTATAACATTAAGTAAATCATATGGTTTTGTTTACTAGTCGTAAGAACAGATGAAAATGTGAGGGAGACAAAGGAAAAACAGCAATATTTAATCTATGTTGTTATGATACTGTTGGTCTCTGTTTGCCTGTCTCTCTTTCTATGTGTTGCAGGGCGGAGTCAGTGCACAGGTGTTGCTAGTCAGCTGCTAGTCAGCTGATCAGGGATCCAGCTATAAAGAGGCTACCTGGCTGGGTTCGGGGTTCCCTCTCTCCAGGAGAACCGGCGTTGCCTTTATTTTGAGAATGCATTTTACATTGTACCCTGACTTACACTACACCTTTATTTTTTTCACCATTTTATGGACACTGACTGTAGTTTACGTTTGGCCTACATTATTACTTTAATAAACATTTGTTAACGGTTATCTACGTGTGGTCTCATATGTTAAAATCACCACAAACGAGCCTGGTGGTCTTAACAATGTCCAGTATTTAATCCTCATTCTCGAAAAAATGATTTTTTGACATTCTGTCATTTTGACATATCTGCCAGTAACGTTTTGAAATTAACACTTCGTATCGCCAACGAGCAGCAGTAGGAGTTCGGTCCATTACCATATCAATCCCCACCGTGATCGCCAAGTGCAACATGTGTTGTGCAACACACATACAAGGTCTAAACATGCGACAAACTGATAATCAGTAGGCTACAGAATATCTCATCGTTTTTATACTGTATATCCAAAAGAGAACTGTTTTGATCAACTCTGCCCTCTGCCCTCATCTTGTCTCCCTGCGGCCTGCTCACGGCTTTTATCCTGTGCCTCTCTTGTCTGCTGGTCCTTTGATAGCTGTTAAAATTCACGCAGCTCCATGAGTCAAGGAAAGCGCGAATGAAGTAGCCACTTCTAAATGGGACCCACTACACAGTAGCTTAAGGTGTGTTGCTAAAGCAGCCATAATGAAATTAAGGTGTCATTGTTTGGATACTTCACACACACGTGCTTTTTAATTTCACAGACTACAACTACCAAGCTGGAATCAAAGCACATCGATTCCCTTCTCACACCCTGCACGCACTTAAAACAAAATAAACAAGCGTCTCAGTCTCACGCATATATAGGCAAAACTGTATCAGACCGGTGTAACGTTGGTAAATCTTCCATTGCAGTAAAAACCAAGCATGTCCGATAAACATCCTCAGATTTATTTCGGCTTCAAGAAGAAATGGGAATTACATTTCATGTGAACATAGTCCTATCCTTATTAGACGTTCTCTGCGGTAAACTACAGGTCCTTGTAGGAAGCGTCCATTGTTTTTCCAACCTACTTTTAACTTCCAACAAAATTACGTCTCACTGCAACGATGCGCCATCTAGTGGACAAACGGCTACTTATCGCCAATACTGGAAATGCAGCCATGATGATGATGATGAATATTTATTTTGGCTTTCTTTTAATCCTACTGAATTTGTAATTATGTATCGGCAGTTCTAATACCGATAGTATGTGGGTGCCTGTGTGTGTGTGTGCACGGGGAGGGGGGAGTGGCCCCCGGGGACGAAATGGAAATTTTTCCGTAAAAGTCTAGTGGGGCTACATACCCACCAAATTTCATGTGCCCCGGTGGTTCGGTGTCCCGGGTATCGTTGACCAAAAATTCAGGAAGTAGATGACGGGGGGGGGGGGGGGGGACTTTTTCAATCCCTATATGACCGCTTCGCTAGCGGCGGTCATAATAATACCTGCAAAACACCATTGTCAACGTCAACAGAAGAGGTGACTTTAGAATGCCTTCTACACAGATTACAAAGAAGAATATTCATGAAACACAGTTTGATTCCTTTTTTATTCATTGGGCAATGTCAAATATCAACTAGATGTACCGCATAGCGGTACGAAATATGACCGCCGCTCAGTCCTGTACATCCGTTCCGCGAAAATAAATCACACTTCAATTTGTCTCCATATTCACTTTAGATCAATATCACACCGGAATTCTCCTTTAACACATATGACACGAACAGTGTATAAAACCTAACTGCACCTACACTTTTAATGTAATTGTAGATAAAAAATAGTTTCATTAAGATAGTATCAGGGTTCTCAGATGAAACTACATTTATCAAACTAAAAATAGGAAATAATAGAATGTAAAAACAATACCAACCAATTAAAAACAAATTCAAATACTAGCAAATATTTAGCCTAGGCTACTTGGGTCTTTTTATGTTTCCACAGGTTTCACTGATGTAGGCTTAGCTACATCAGACCCTCTTGTGCATACCGGTAATATAAAAACACAGGATCTGTGCCAAACTAATTTCAAAAGGGCACAATAATTAATTCAAGATATAATGAGAATGGATACCTAGGCTATGAAGTTCATCTCCTTGGAAATGACAATCGATTTTACCTCACCACAATGTAAAGGTTTATTTAAATAGAGAATTACCTTGCTAACTAACCTTGGTAACTAACCAAGGTACACTTTACTAGCCTCAGTGGGTAAGTAAGTACTGTAGCAGGTAAGTAGCCAGTAATTCAATGTATGAAGAGGTGACATGAGCTATGAAGGAACAAACACGTTTATAAATGAAGGTTGTAAAATAACACATTTTCAACAAGCTAGACATCAGTTGATGATGATGAATATTTATTTTGGCTTTCTTTTAATCCTACTGAATTTGTAATTATGTATTGGCAGTTCTAATACCGATAGTATGTGGGTGCCTGTGTGTGTGTGCATGTGTACTGTATATGTGTGCACCGCCATCTACAGGCCAATGAGTGTACAGTCACTAAATGTACACATAACCTAATTTTTTTTAGACCCCCCCATGGATGAAATTCTACGAAACGTGGCATACCCCCAGAGAATGCCAGGTCAATCATACACATAATATTTGGTGCAGTTCTGAACATCTTAACTGAAGATAGGGGCGATTAAAGCAGAATAATATTGCATTTTCATTTTTTACCGGGGGGGTGCAAATCACAAATGAGTGATTTTGGGCCAGGTTGATGTGGGCCCTTGAGACCAACATACCATAAAAGATTCTTCATCCTCAGTGCCACTGTTCAGGTAGTTATTTAGGAAAAACTGCTTTTTTTGCGGTTCGGGGGGCCCAGCACGGGGGGGGAGTGGCCCCCGGGGACAAAACGAAATTTTTCCGTTAAAGTCTAGTGGGGCTACATACCCACCAAATTTCATGTGCCCCGGTGGTTCGGTGTCCCGGGTATCGTTGACCAAAAATTCAGGAAGTAGATGACGGGGAAAAAAAAAAAAAAAAAAACTTTGACAATCCCTATATGACCGCTTCGCTAGCGGCGGTCATAATGAATGAAAAACAATGTCAGTCCTCAGAATGACACAGTATCCACTGTGAGTTTTAACTTGGGTGCAGCTGTGGCCTACTGGTTAGGGCTTTGGGCTTGTAACCGTAAGGGTTGCCAGTTCGATCCTCGACTCAGTAGGAAAATGTGGGCGGGGGAAGTGGTTGAGTACTGCTCTCCCATGCCCACATCCACGGCTGAAGTGCCCTTGAGCAAGGCACCTAACCCCTCACTGCTCCCGAGCGCTGCTGTAGCAGGCAGCTCACTGCTCTGGGGTAGTGTGTGCTTCACCTCACTGTGTGTTGTGTATGTTTCACTAATTCACAGATTAGGATAAATGCAGAGACCAAATTTCCCTCACGGCATCAAAACGAGTATATACTAATATACTACAATTGTGTATCTGATGTCTTTCACATGCAACTGTTTATAAGCATCTTCATGTCCTTCTGTTAACAGATGAGGGATACAAACAAACTGAAAATACCACTATGTTCTACCACTATGAACAATGTATTAACTCACAAAGAAATCTATAAAATGTCTCTAAAAATATACAGTAGGTGTATTTCCAGCCAATACTTCTTGGTAATTTTATTTGCATTTACCTATTAATTGTGCTTATGTAAAACCTAAAATATTGGCAGTGCTCAAGAGGTCCCAATACAGTCCAGGGAAAAAAAGTCCCTAAAAATAGAAGTGTGATGAGAAAACACCAACTGCTGGGAAGGTTTGGGAAGGAAAAGCTTCAGCTCAAGGTTATAAACTATTTGAGGTCATGGCATGCAGAATGAGATATAAACACTTGTTCGTTTTTTTTTTAAAAAAACATGCTTCTTTTAAATATGCTTATTAGTTCGTATTGACCATTCACTGAAACACAAAAAGAACATACTGAATATTTTTTATTGAGCAGTTAACATATTTTGATCAAACTCAATACAAGCCTCAAATTCCAATTCGTATTTCATTATACCTTATTCGCATGGTGGCACCCAGATCCGCAAACAAGATTCCAAATTGTGTAGGCTACTAGAAATTATTCAGTGGCCTTGTCCAGCAGTTGTAGCTTTTGCTAGACATCACCCAGCCACCCATCAATGACTAAACGTATACCCAATTGTTTGTGCTGATTGCACCGACATTTGTCCTAGGCTACTATGTTCATTTGTTACACATGTGATACCCAGCTCAATCAATGTGTTTTGTGTTTCTATATTTTTACATTTTATCTGCTATGCACATGACATCAGTATGATGGAGTATTAGGGCCACACACAAATATTTTTGCCATGACGAGACATTTGGACATTAAACTTGACATTTCGAAAATGTAATATTCAATATTACCGATGGCGTCAAGGGGGTGGGGCCCCCCAAATCAAATCCGCCGGTTTTATTTCTGTCTCTTCAGTGGTTATTTACAAACTAGCCTATTAGCCTCAATGTTCCTAGCTCTAAATAGAACGGTATTCAGCACTAACTCAAGAAGAACAAATGAACGTTTTAGATTCTCAAAATCTCTATCCAATAAGAGTAAAAGAAACAGTATATTTACAGTGTATATCCATATCCACATACACTATAATATAGACAAAAGAATTCGAACGTCTGCCAGTAGGCCTACACCCACAGGCACTGTGTGAATCATTACATTTCTCGTTGCTGTGCCTTTATTTTAAGAAATCTTGTCAGATATATGTAACCGTTTTAGAAAAGCAATAAGCCACTCAAGGGAAATCAGTGTAACCCATGGCCTGTCGGGGCTTTTGCATTGCTTAATTATATGGGGTACATGCTTGAACCAAAAAGAGCTTCTTTTAGAAAAAGTAGCTGAAAAGATGTTAACATAGAATTGCAAAATGTCTTAGCATACTGAGGCATAAATAGTTCCCTTCACCTACCCAAGCTCAACCTGTGGAAAACAAAATCATTATTAAACCAATTAAGTCCACAGTGCATAGAGCAATGTAGCAATAAAGCAAGACATGTTCAAATGATTTTAGCATGACTGACTGGCTCTCTACACAGGAGTTTCTACACCATCAAACACCTTTGGGATGAACAAGAACAGATATAGTGAGCAGGGTCTCCTGTTTCCAAATCAGTGCCTCGCTTTATAAATACATTTCTGGATGAATGGGCAAAAAAGCAAAGGGAGATCAATTCCATTTGAATCTCTAAAGATTAAGAATGGGTTGTCATTGTGTGTGTAAGGCATCACATTACTTTTGTCTATGTAGTGAATGCATATATTAATTTCAATATCAATTTTCTAAATAACGAGAGATAATTGTTGACCACAACAATGCATACAGAATAGGCCTATGTAATTCTCTAAACACTTCTTTAAACACAAACACTTTTTAATTGTTATAATTGACAACATTATATATTGTCAAATGTTGTACACATGCATCAAAACATTTGTACATACACATTTAGCACATTGGTTTATCCAGTGTGGATAAATATATCATTTATGGAAATCATTTGATCTGTAGTTGTTGCATAATGTTTCTGAGAAAAAAAGCCCTGGATTGCTGTTTTTCAACTCAGATAATATATAATTCAATTATCAGGATTAAACAACTTAAACAAAACAATGTGTCTAAACTAAGAGTAGTTCTCGAGCAGTTAACATATTTTGATTAATCCTAAGACCATTTTAGGCCTCACATTTTAATTCATATTTCATTATACCTGTGCATTTCGGTGTTTGGACATTCTCACAAAGAGTATGGAAACATATGCGTTTCCATTTCCATTTTAACTTCTTATCTTCTTCTTTGTGACCTTGCGTCCAGTGAATAATTAATAGGACAGATATCTCAACAACCATCACTACATTGATAACTTTTTGCCAACTCTTCAGGGCTGGGATGTAATTGGTCAGTTATGGTCTGGGGTGCAGACCTTAGCCTTGTCCGGCCTGTATAAATACTGGAGGGTTTAGGTCAGATTTACATCGACAAGATAAATCAGCAATAATGAGGTCTCTGGTCTTCCTTGTGCTCCTCGGAGCTGTTTGTAAGTACAACTGCTAAACCACTGCTCTTGCCTGCTGTGTTTTTAGCTCCACTCTAAAAAGATGCCACTAGATATTCATTCTGTTATTTCTGAAACAATGTTGTTTCTCTGCAACATGTTGTTTTGGCCTTGTGTGCAGTTGCTACCACTATTATTGGTCTCACCTACTGTATACCTGTGAGGCTTCCTATATACCATGTAGTGTTTGACTATGGTACATGATTTCTTGTGTGCAGTTGCAGAGGAGGATAAGATTGTTGGAGGGTATGAGTGCAAGGCCTACTCCCAGCCCTGGCAGGTGTCTCTGAACTCCGGCTACCACTTCTGCGGTGGTTCCCTGGTCAACGAGAACTGGGTTGTGTCTGCTGCTCACTGCTACAAATCGTGAGATTACTTTTTGTTCTCGTATATATGATATATAATTTTGTGCTTGTATATATATATATATCATTTGAATATGACCGTCTTTTAATTCAACTGATGATTTAGATCTTTGTACATGAATTAGTGAACTGATTATTTCTGTCACACTCACTCTCTCTCTAGCCGTGTGGAGGTTCGCATGGGCGAGCATGACATCACTTACCGTGAGGGCTCTGAGCAGTTCATCAGCTCCTCCCGCGTCATCCGCCACCCCAACTACAGCTCTTACAACATCGACAACGACATCATGCTGATCAAGCTGAGCACGCCCGCCACCCTGAACCAGTATGTGCAGCCCGTGGCTCTGCCCACCAGCTGTGCTGCCGCTGGCACCATGTGCACCGTGTCCGGCTGGGGCAACACCATGAGCTCCGGTTAGTATGCCACAATAAAGCCTTCCTCATCTAGGCCTAGTCATCATCAATCGTGTCAAAAGTGACAAATAGTCACTTGCCTCGGATCCCCTTCAATACAAGCACTCTCCTATTTCACCTCTTAAGTCACTGACAGGAACCAGCTTCAGCCTAGTCATCATCTGTGTTTATTATTCCTGACTTCCTGATTCCAATGTCTTCCCAACATGCACCCCCTTCATTACTTCATGCAGTGAGCGGTGACAGGCTCCAGTGCCTGGACCTCCCCATCATCTCTGACCGCGACTGCAAGAACTCCTACCCCGGCATGATCACCGACGCCATGTTCTGCGCTGGATACCTGGAGGGAGGCAAGGACTCTTGCCAGGTAAGACACATTCATTCACATTCTCACTATTTCAAACGCATTGCAAATGTCTATTTATTTTCGTACATACCTGTTTCACACCTTCAGTAACAGAGCTGCTTTTTGTCAAGCTCTTTGACACTTAGCAGGCATTAAACGTGTTTTGAATAGTGTGTATAAAAGAATAACCATCCTCTCTCTCTCTGTGTGTGTCCATCTCAGGGTGACTCTGGTGGCCCCGTGGTGTGCAACGGTAAGCTGCAGGGTGTTGTGTCCTGGGGCTACGGCTGTGCTGAGCCCGGAAACCCTGGTGTCTATGCCAAGGTGAGATTCAGTGCATATCATTTACAAAATAACTACTGTCATTTACAGACTGCTACTGTAGTACTGCTTATGGAATAGCATGTGAGTAGGATTTCTTTCAATTTAATTGTATGCGTCTACATTTTGCGATTTATCAATCGTAATACACATATATTATTATATTATTATTATTATAATATTATATATTATATTTTGTGACACCACTCCTACTGACACAAGCCTACTGACCATATCATAGCTGATATCAGACTCAGGATTCCCATTCTACTCTCCTCTGCTCCGTTTTATCGATGATCAATTATCTTTGGTCACTCCCTCATATCAAATGAACTTCATTTAGCGGATGAGTCCATCTTGTGATCACTATTGCTAACCAGCCATTCTTTCTACAGGTCTGCATCTTCAACGACTGGCTCACCCAGACCATGGCCAGCTACTAAATCGGACCTCTGAATCATAATCTGAGTATAGCTCTGATGGAAAAGATCTTGTAAACTGAATAAAATCAATGAAAACATATTCAGTCTGCTGTGCTTTTATGTGATATTTGTTTTGTTGAAGAAAGGTACCTAAACCATCAAATATGGTCTGTGTTGATAAGTGAACAAGTCCTTAAATAAGGCTGAATTTGAAAGATGGTCTGGGCCCAGAATGGGGTTTGCCCACGTTGCAAAAACATGATGTTGCAGAAAAATAATGAGGAAGAATTAGAACAAAAGGGTTCCGGTAGCTTTGCAAATGCCTAGCTTTTGCACAAGACTCTACATACACGTACATACAGTATACTCTGTAAGTGACAAATTATGACATCTAGATGGTGTTGTTCAGGGAAGCAGGAGATATTTTCAAAATGTGAGGGACCAAATTGTGAGCAGAAACCCAAATAGTGAAATCCAACTTCCAGATATCGGACCACCTCTTCTGACCCACTGTTAACCATTATAATATTTTAAACTGATAACATGATAAGATTGTTTTCAAAATGTTTTGATCAAAATTGTCAAAATGGGCAGAATACCAGATCTGCCCTCAGACCAGCTTCTTGCTATGTGGGAGGTCTCAGCTTTTACGCTTATGCAATTCTACTTTTGAGTTATTTCACACTGCTTGGGCCAATGGTTGAATACTGTAAAAGCTACATGGGATGTTGATATTTTATGAATCCATGAATGAACAGTGAGTTTATGAGTTTATACAGGTCATCATACTGTATGTCCGTGCTCCAAACACAATCAAATAGTTAGGCCTTAAATTGTCTGGTATAAAGTTGTCAATCAAATTACCAAATCAACATGCACTCTCCACTAGTTACCATTTATTGATGTAATGTTAGAAAATGTGAGGGAACACTTATGGCTTTACAAGTTACCAGAACACATGGTGAAGACCAAAGAAGTTAACAGACAATTATGATTCGCAACTTACTTAGCTGTTATAATCAACTATTAGTATTAACATTTATATAAAATATATATACAAATATATAAAATATATATACAAACTATTTAAAATGTCTGCCGAATATTGAAACAAACATAATATACTACATCACTTCAGGCAAATGCAAAACTATTTCTTTGATTTGGGCTAAATAATTTCCCCATTAAAAAAACTACTATAGCCATACTGTCATATCTGACATACAGTATGCATATGCATGCAATATGCCAGTGTTTCTCAAACTTTTTTTCTGGGGACCCACTTTTTAAAAATGACAGACTATCGCGACCCTATTCGTGACTATGGTAGTTAACAAACTAGATCAGTGGTTCTCAAACTTTTTCTTTCATTCCCCACTTTTATCAAGGGGGCATTCTCGAGCCCCACCTGCCCCTCATCGCTCTAAGAAAGTGGTAGGTCAAGCTTAAACTTGTCAAATGTATTGAAATAATGACAAGTTCTAATTATAACTCAACAAGTTCTATATATTAAACTCAACATTTCGAGAATAAAGTTGAAATATCATGTCGACTTTAATCTCGACGTGTCGACATTAAACTCAACATTTTGAGAATAAAGTTAGTTTGGAGAGAGAACGACCGCTCGACATGATTGAGTGTTCGAGTGCAACAATGATTAGACATAGGACTATATCATGTGGACAAAACATATAACATATTAATTAACCTACGTTGCTCAGCCAAATAGGCTACTTTGCTGTTACAAAGGTCCTATCACGGAGTTACAGGCAGGGGTGAAAGTAGTTTTTATTTCTTGGTGGTACTATGATATAGAGTTATAATGCGCGCCCAGAGCGCGCGCCGAAAATTTCACTTAGCCTAATTATTTATTATTTATTTATTTGTTTATTTACTGTATTATAGTCTACTTATCAAGCATTCACTAGGACTTCTTATCACTCTAGTATCACTCTTTAACCAACCTGCATCTGTTTTTGATTATGAATAAATTGCAAACACTTAATTTCAACATTTATTCATTTATTTAACCTAGTTACTCTGCTCGCTCCCACTTCCAATCATTTTTTTTTATATAGGCTACTGTATATCATGAAATACGTTTCTTTGAGTCATGCCTTTTTATTTGGGAGACTGCAACATACTTCTGTCCGCTAAAACACTTTCATTATTGCTGCGCAAGATCTGGTTAAGCCGTACACGCACTGTCTGTCTCCTGTCTCTCCAGCGAAACACTGCACACATAAAACCAGAATAGGCTATTTAAACATCAACATATTTTTCTTTAGCCTGTATGTTTTTTTTTATTTGGGAGACTTTCCAAGAAACGTCCGTCTGCTAAAACACTTTGGATACCAGTGCACGTTGGCGCAATTACTGTAGGCTACTGTACGCGCGCTATAGCTTGCTCGTTGTCTGTCCAGCTGCACGGGAGGTTTAGACACAATTCAGATACAGTTCAGAACGATGTATATTAAATATATTTTGGGGGAAACGTGTTGCTTCTTACGGAGCCCGGGAGAGCTCACTTTAAGTGATATTTTTTCTGGTCGTGATAATTTGTGAGCACGTTTTCCTTTAATTAAGCCCTCGAATTAATAAAACGTGAGCACGTTTTCCTTTAATTGAGCCCTCGAATTAATACAACGTGACCCCGTTGTAGGCCTAAATTGAGCTCTCGAAATATGTATTTAGTAATTCCCGACATTTTCTCACCGCTCGCTGTGCTGTGGTGGCAACTTCGTGTTACCTTGACATGGACTAGGCCTACAGCTGTCTGTAACAGTTCATATTGGTAATGTGATGATAACCGTAGGCAGCTAATTAAAGACTTTAGGTGGTCATGGTTTATAGCGGACTTCTACTCTTTGTAGCAGGGGCACTGTAGTGTCAACCGCCAGCTATGGAGACCCATAATGGGGAAATTCTATAGGCTACAAAGGCTACTCGGGCTCTGTTGTAATGACCGGTTTCCACTATCTCCTGGATTGTTGACTTAACTGTGAGGTCTAGTAGTCAATCGAAGCACATCACAGCGACAAGTGTCGTGCCACTCTTAACAATGCAGATTCGAACCTCTCTGAGACACAACCACCAGGACTGAATAAATTTACAGTTATTTATTACAAGGGAGCAGCAGCAGCAAGCATACAAGCAGAGCCGGCAGAAGATGTTAAGGGTACAGTGTCAGGCCCGAGCCCACCCTCTGTTAAAGCCCAGGATATCACCCACACAATGCCCGCAATACCAGTTAAGCCACTAGAAGCCTAACTCTGAGCAACAAGAACATCACAGGACTCTTAAGATAAAATAGCCCACACACACACACACTCAATCACAGCAAAGGGAAATATCATTACCAACACACAGGCTAGCACTAGTAGAAACACAATATTATTCACAGCACTCCAGAATGTACCATTCAGAATTGCATAGCAATACGTTTAACACCAATAAAGCCACATAGGAATAAGCACACAATAAATCACTTCAGTCCAGTTTGTTCTTAATTGCCACACAGGTAGACAATTGTGCAATAGGCCCAAGCAGTTATAAGGAGGGAGGGCTCACCATGACACAGTCCACGCCCCCTCCGCTGTCGCGCATTGCTGGCCCCCAATCAGAGAAATAACATTGGTCGGCGGCACCCTCCTCGCCGACCAAGAAAACAACAAATCCCACAATGCACTGGGTGGGGTAGCAGCGCTGTCTCCGTGGAGTCCGCCTCCCTGCAGCCAGTGACGTTAGGGCACGCTCAGACTGCTGTCCAAAATGCGCAGAAGACTTCCTTGTCGGCAGGCGCGCTCTTCCACGCAGCAATCGCCCTCGGGGGGAGAACAATGTTTTAATACTTCGTAAACCTTGAGCTGGCTCATCCACACTAAGACAGAATGATTGTTTTACTTTCCTTTAGCAGACGTACGATCGCGCATATCAGCTGTCTCCTCTCTTCAGTCAGGCTGCACAGCTCCAGGAAGTCGGCACCCCTCGGGAAAAGGACAGTTCTTAAAACTTAGACAGATGACCGATGGCCCACTCACACAGCAAGACAGCAGATAAGCAAAAGTTACTTTCCTTCATGGATCGCTAGTTTGCGTCCTCTTAATCAACCCGTCAGCGGTCAGTCATCCAGCAGTCTACCTCGCATCAGCTGTTGCTTCAGGGTCGCGTCATCAGGCCAGCCCTAGGTTCCCCCCCGTTCTCACTACAACCTCCCCTTTCCCTATAAAAAGGATTTACCTTCCCATTCTCCCAATCGCAAACCCTCACACACCCCAGTCCAATTAGTCCATCCACCAATCACAGTTCCACATGAGAAAGCAGGAAAACGTCCATCACAGGGAATTGTTCATTGTGCACAAATAAGCATTTTCCCCCAACATCAGACATTTATACATAATAATAATAATAATAATAATAATAATAATAATAATAATAAACCCCTCCTGACTGTGACATTCCCCCCCACTAAATCAATGGTCGTCCCGACCATCACTCACGGTACCTAGCTGGCCGAACTCCCAAGTTGGGTCGCTGTGACCGACGGGCTCCAGAGACAGAGCCCGCCTCCTCCTCAGACAGAGCCCCCTCCTCAAGCTCAGGGGCCATGCCCTCCCTCATCATTGTGGTTCCCCCTGACCCGGGCTCCCCTCCCAGGACAGGTAAACCCACTGGCCACCACCCCAGCTCTGGACCCTCTACTCTACGCTCCCCTGCCACCTCACCTGCATCTCCACGAGTCCCACTCCGGTCCCCCCAGTCAGCAGGCTGAACGCGCAGGTGGTTGCGGTGAATAGTGCGGGTGGGCCCCTCCCGGCCTTCTGGGCGCAGGGTGTAGACTGGACGGTCCGCTGAGGGTTGGTTCAGCACCACATAGGGCCTAGGATCCCAATGGTATCCTAGTTTCCCCCGGCCACGGCGGCGGAAATCCCGGACCAAGACCCGCTCTCCTGGAAGCAGCGGCAGGGCCCTCCGGCCCCGATTATGGCGCCGCTGATCCTGCTGTTGCCGCTGTTGAGTCCCCTGGCGCACTAGCTGGTACGCCGAGGTTAGGCGGCCATGATGCTCACCGATCCACTCGAGGGTGTTACCCCTCCACTCCGATCGGTGTACTCCCATCAGCTGGTCGACCGGCAGCCGCGCATGCCTACCAAACAAGACAAAGAAGGGGGCCAACCCAGTAACACTGTGGGGCGTGTTATTATAGGCATGCGTCAGCTCCGGTAGATGCTCCATCCATCGGCCCTGTTCACGTTGGCTGAGGGTGTTGAGCAACCCCAAGATGGTCTGGTTCATACGCTCACAGGCTCCATTGCCCTGTGGGTGATATGGCGTGGTCCTCACCTTGTGGCAGCCGTAGAGTCCACACAACTGCTGGGTCAACTCAGCCTCAAACGCAGGTCCCTGGTCGGTCAGAATCCTCTCTGGGCACCCGAATGATTGGAAAACCGTGGTCCACAAGACTCCAGCTGTCGTCGGTGCTGTCTGGTCCTTTGTAGGCACTGCGAATGCAAATCTGGAGAAGAGATCTACAATGACCAATATGTATGGATACCGGTCACCAGCCCGGTTCAGCGACAGGTAGTCCAGGGCTAGTGTCTCCCACGGGTAGCTGCTGTCTATCGAGCATAGCGGTGCCCTTGGCCCCTCCACGTTGCTATTGAGGCAGCACTGGGTGCATTCCCTTACCCACCTGCGGTTGTCTCGGTTCATACCATTCCAAAACACCCTCTCCCTCAGTGCAGCCAGCAGTCGGTACCCCTTGGCATGACCCAGGGCCTCACGGTAGCGAGTCCAAACCTGCCTTCTGTCTGCCACCGGCACCACCACCGCAGTCACCTCTCCCAGTGCACCTGAGGCCGGCCTTTTACACAGCAATACCCCTTCCATTACAGTTAGGTTAGGCCATTCTCTTAACAGCTGTCGACCAGCCAACTGGAGGGTCTGCCGCTCCACTGCAGATGGTTCATGCCCCTGCTGCTGCCACCGACGTATAAGTGTGAGGTCCGGATCACTTCCCTGCCGCTCTGCCCATACCTCCTGCGTACCTCCATTAGTTGGGGCCTCGACACGTCCTGCCAGCAGGGCCTCTGGAAGCCTGGACAGCGCTCGTTTATGACACAACGAGAAATCAAAATTATCCAGTTGGGCCACCCACCTCTGCTCCACAGCCCCCAATTTTGCAGTCCGCAAGTGGAGCAGAGGCCGGTGGTCAGTAAACACTTGGAAGGTTGCCCCCCAGAGGTAATCTTTAAATTTGTCAGTCACTGCCCACTTAAGAGCGAGGAGCTCCAACTTAAATGCGCTGTAATTTTGGTCTTGTTTTTCAGCATCGTGCAGGCTGCGGCTCCCATAAGCGATAACACGCTCCCTCCCTCCCTGAACCTGAGCTAGTACAGCCCCCAACCCATGTAAACTAGCGTCGGTATAAAGTCGGAAGGGCAGAGTAAAATCGGCATACGCCAACACAGGAGCCTTCACGAGCGCCTGCTTCAACTGGCTAAAGGCCCGTTCACAATCCGAGGTCCACTTGATGGACCGAGTCTTATGCCCCCCTGTACCCCTCAGCAAAGCATGCAAGGGAGAAGCTTTCTGGGCAAAGGCAGGGATAAAGCGGCGATAGTATCCAACGAACCCAAGGAATGAACGGACCTCACGCACCGTTGTTGGGACTGGCCATTGTTGCACTGCTTGGGTCTTGCTGGGATCGGTCGCCACCCCACCCCCTCCAACCACATGGCCCAGGTACTTTACTGACTTCTGTAGGAGACGACACTTGGAAGGCTGCAACTTCAGCCCGTGGTCCTGCAGCTTCAAGAAAACTTGTCCCAGATGTTCTAAATGGGAATCAAAATCAGGCGAGTATATGATCACATCGTCTAAATAAATGAGTAGAAAATCGTGAACCTGCCCTCCCAAACACCGCTGCATTAAACGCTGGAACGTAGCGGGGGCATTACATAGCCCAAATGGCATTCTTTCGAATTGATACAAGCCCACAGGTGTGGCAAAGGCAGTCTTTTCCTTATCTGATGGGTGGACTTCAACCTGCCAGTAGCCACTGGCCAGGTCGAGGGTTGAATACCACTCAGCTCGTTTCAGGCAAGTCAAGGTCTCCTCCACGCGAGGAAGAGGAAAGGCATCCTTGTGCGTGACCTCGTTCAGCTTGCGGTAGTCTACGCAAAACCGCCAGGACTGGTCCTTCTTCCTCACAAGTACCACCGGCGAGGCCCAGGGAGAGGAGCTTTCCCGAATAACACCCCCCTCCAACATGCCCTGTAGTAGAGTCCTCAATTCGGCGTAGAGGCTGGGTGGCACGGGTCGGTAGCGCTGACGTATGGGGGCAGCATCTCCCGTCGGGATAGTATGATATACTACATCAGTGCAGCCATAATCTTCCTCACTCTGTGCGAATGTACCTTGCCATCGGCCCAGTAGACCCTCGAGCTGTCGCCGCTGTAGAGGGGCCAGGTCTTCCGCCTGATGGACCAGAGAGGCTAAGTGGTCAGGGAGGGCACTGCTTACAGGGCAAACATCCACCTCCACCACAGTCTCATCTTCCCTCCGGAGCACCAGCTGGTTGGGCACCTGGATGTCCTCCTGAGACAGCCGCAAGACCCTCGCCAAGGGGCGTCGAGGAGGCAGTTCGACCGGATATGGATGGGGGTTGCACACTCGGAGGAGGACCCGTCCATCCTGAAGGTTGGCCACCGCGCGCCCCACACACCATTCCTGCGCCCCATGGTAACAGTCTTCTAGAAGCACACTCTCTTGGTTGGCTCTCGGCACCTCAGGGACATGAGCCCACACCGCAGTCTCTGTCTGTGGAGCCAACCGCACTGGCTCGGCCGTGCGGAGGCGGGCTACCCCCAGACTTGGGCCTCGGCATTCTTCTGCCCGCAGCCGGCGGCAAGCTGCGAATGCCCGATCCCATGCTACTGTGGCTGCCCTGGGGAGAGTGGACTTAAACAAAGTAAATTGATGCCCCCCCTGCTGTCGCAGGCCCTCCCAACAGTACTGAATGACATTCATGCCAAGCACCCCATAAGTGGGGGGTAGGTAGTGATCTTCTACCACCACCACGCCTTTCCCCCGGACTGCAATGCCACCCACTTCAAAATCTAATAATGCATAGCCCACATATGGGAGAGCTAGTCCATTTGCTGCTTTAAGAGTTAGCCATGGGACATCTTTAGTATCTTTCATTTCAATATCTCCCAGATGCTGTTTGAGGAGACCACGGCTAAATAAGGTTACTTGGGACCCAGTGTCAAGGATGCAAGGGAACCGCTTACCTTGGACCAGGACCTCGACCTCAGGGCACTGTCCTACGAGGGCCGTCTTCATTGGGGCTTCCGCGGGGCTACTGCCGTCTGCAGAGGACGCCACTCTGCGATGGTCGACTGATCCCTGAGAAACACAATTGCGCTGCATGTGGCCAGCTTGGCCACACCGGAGGCATATGGGCCGTCCCTGGTCGTCCCATTGAGGTGTTCTATCTCTCCGGCGGGGGCGGGTCCCTTGTGGATGGCTACTGTTATTGCTAGCCGGGTCAGGTTGTCGAGGTGTTGGCCCGGGAGCTGTTCGTTGAGTGCGCAGTTCTGCTAAGAGAGAGGTCTTCATGTCGTTTACTTGAGCACGCAACTCCTCCACCAGTTCAGTGCGCATTGCCTCCTTGAGGCTACCCCAGTCTTGCAGCGGGTCGGTTGAGGACTTCGATCCATGGCTGGGCTGGGGCTGAGTCGGACTGTTATACGTGCGGCGGGTCTCCACATCCATTGGTGCATGAGCCTGTTGCGTTTCTTTCTCCATAGCCTTTGCCTCCTTGCATGCCTCGTCAAAAGCCAGTGTGGGTTCCCTGCGTGCTCGTCTCTGCAGTTCCATCTGTACAGGGCCAGGCTGTAGTCCAAGCACCAACTGGCTTCGAAGCATCTCATCATCGGATCCCACAGTCGGCTCTTTCGCACGCCACCTGGAATGAGACTCGCGGAGACGCAGTATGAAAGGCCCCACCCCTTCCCCTGCTTGTTGTTGACACTTAAAAAACTGTGCCCTTAACTGGCTTACTGTTACAGCATCCCCATATATTCTTCCTAGGGCCTCAAAGATATGATCAGCTGTGTCTTTCTCTGCAGGGGGCAACAATAACACCTCTCTCTTAGCCTCACCTTGAAGTGCACTTAGAATAAAATCAACTTCCTGTTCTGCTGACAAAGTCTGGGCTCTCAAGTAAATTTCCATTTGACTACGCCATTCTGCTAGCGGGGGACCATTCTTTTCCCCATACTTGGGCACCCATGGACCCCCTAAAAACCATGGTACCATCATCATGTTGTTGATTACAGGTCCAGCTGCTCCACCGGCCTGCTGATCTTCAGACATGGTGCTGTGTCTTAAGAGAGGTCCTGCCGACTAACGCCAAAATTGTCGTGCCACTCTTAACAATGCAGATTCGAACCTCTCTGAGACACAACCACCACACTGAATAAATTTACAGTTATTTATTACAAGGGAGCAGCAGCAGCAAGCATACAAGCAGAGCCGGCAGAAGATGTTAAGGGTACAGTGTCAGGCCCGAGCCTACCCTCTGTTAAAGCCCAGGATATCACCCACACAATGCCCGCAATACCAGTTAAGCCACTAGAAGCCTAACTCTGAGCAACAAGAACATCACAGGACTCTTAACCCTCTAGGCGCCACTGTCGAGTTTACTCGACAAGATGCGGTACTGAATAAAACGGCCGATTTAGTCAAATAGGGTGTCATATTTCGTTCGACATCCACTCCACTAGGTGGCAAACATGTCATACGTCATCCCCGAGTCCGAAAAAGGTCATGGTTTAAACAAAAGTTTTGAGCTACAGCGTATTGAATCAGTGCGTGCAATACCGGAGCTAGTGTGCGTGTGAGCCACTTAGTCAGAGCGATATTGTCAACGTTAGCGAGTATTTGCATTAGATTATCGTCTAATGGCATCAAAAAAGTTTACCTGAAATGAAGTGTTGGGTCTTCTATTTGCGGACCCTGATTCTGAAGGGGAATATCTGCCTTCAGGAAATGACGGTGATTCGTTTAGTGAGGCTTCAGATGCGTCCCTGCCTTCAATGATGCAGCTGGACAAAGTGAGAGTTTACTCCATAGTTTAGCTTACACCAAGCACAAACGTTGAATCGTTTGCCCAATGTCACTGGTGGGAATAATGTTTCACGGGTTCGGAGTGTTCATCGGGAAGTTAGCAGGGTGTTAGTGGTGTGGCGAACAAGGCTGGAGGTAGCCTAATAGCGCTAGCTTCTGTCTTTTGCCTCTCCACAATCGCGGCGACAGTAACGTGGTGGAGCCTTTGTCTAATGCGACTGGGTATGTTAGACGAGGTCGAAGTGCTCATAGGAGAGTTAGGGGGGAACGTAGTGGCAGTGTGGGGAGTCGCAATGAGAATGACAGTAGGCCTAGTCCGAGCTGCGCAAATTCTCTCCACTCGACGCGCGCGAGGCAGATCTGGCCATGCTGCTCGCATGGTGGAGGTGGTGACACGCTCTCTCCCTCTCCCTCTCCCCCCCACACACACACACACACACACATTAGGTCATGCATAGTCTATCACAAGATGATGGGAATGCCGGCCCTGTATGGATAGGGAGTCATTATCTCTACAACAAAAGGCCTGCTACATAAAAAAAAAAAAATGTCAGCCATTTATTAGTAATGATTTACACTGTTGATTTGCTATCTATTTCCCTGATCATTTAGGACATACACTATGTGTTCCTTTTTGTGTGTTCATGTCCTTGTGATGTGTGTGTCTTTGTCAGCTAAGAAAAAAAAACATCAACAAAAAGAAAAAAAATACTAACATTGTCTCTTGTCTTGTCTCGTCATCTCACTCCTGATCTGTGCCTTGCCGTGGCAAATGAGCTTTTGAACTAAACAGGTCTTGTCTACTTGTGTTTGTGTGTCATCTGAATAATCTATATGTGCCCCATACATGGAATCAGAGTGCCTACTGTATGTAGTAAATGGAAAATCTCTACAGCAAAAGGCCAGTCTACTGCTACATGCATTTGGTTTGTTTCGGCCATTTATTAGTAATGATTTACACAGTTTGTTCACTACTTACTATTTACCTGAGCATTCAGTATTGTGCAATATAGCATACAGAAGGTGAGGGACATTTTGGGGGGAAAGAAGTGGTGCATTTTATCATTCAAACATGCGACTTTTCATGAAAATTCTATAATCCAAGATGGCCGCCACCATATGACGTCATAATATGCAAATTAGATATAAACATTTAATCTCTACATAAACTTTGGGTCATCCTTAATATTTCTCTAATTTACAGAAAGTCTCTATCTCTTATCACTTTTAAGATATAGCCTTTTGAAATGAAGATGTCAAAATTGATCGTTTCGGAAAAAAACCTCTGGCGCCTAAAGGGTTAAGATAAAATAGCCCACACACACACACACTCAATCACAGCAAAGGGAAATATCATTACCAACACACAGGCTAGCACTAGTAGAAACACAATATTATTCACAGCACTCCAGAATGTACCATTCAGAATTGCATAGCAATACGTTTAACACCAATAAAGCCACATAGGAATAAGCACACAATAAATCACTTCAGTCCAGTTTGTTCTTAATTGCCACACAGGTAGACAATTGTGCAATAGGCCCAAGCAGTTATAAGGAGGGAGGGCTCACCATGACACAGTCCACGCCCCCTCCGCTGTCGCGCATTGCTGGCCCCCAATCAGAGAAATAACATTGGTCGGCGGCACCCTCCTCGCCGACCAAGAAAACAACAAATCCCACAATGCACTGGGTGGGGTAGCAGCGCTGTCTCCGTGGAGTCCGCCTCCCTGCAGCCAGTGACGTTAGGGCACGCTCAGACTGCTGTCCAAAATGCGCAGAAGACTTCCTTGTCGGCAGGCGCGCTCTTCCACGCAGCAATCGCCCTCGGGGGGAGAACAATGTTTTAATACTTCGTAAACCTTGAGCTGGCTCATCCACACTAAGACAGAATGATTGTTTTACTTTCCTTTAGCAGACGTACGATCGCGCATATCAGCTGTCTCCTCTCTTCAGTCAGGCTGCACAGCTCCAGGAAGTCGGCACCCCTCGGGAAAAGGACAGTTCTTAAAACTTAGACAGATGACCGATGGCCCACTCACACAGCAAGACAGCAGATAAGCAAAAGTTACTTTCCTTCATGGATCGCTAGTTTGCGTCCTCTTAATCAACCCGTCAGCGGTCAGTCATCCAGCAGTCTACCTCGCATCAGCTGTTGCTTCAGGGTCGCGTCATCAGGCCAGCCCTATAATATAATAAAGCTTTATTTGTATAGCACCTTTCATACACAGAATGCAGCTCAAAGTGCTTTACATTTGAAGCATGTAACACAATAGTAGTCAGTCAGTCATTATCAATCACTTTTCTTTGCTGTTTATGATATGCTCAGCAACATATCAAAAATATAGAAAATGACGTCATAAGACTGGCAGCCTTAACCCTCTTACCCCCCACAAGCACGCCATATGGCAACTGTGGCAAGGAAAAACTCCCATATTCCAGGAAGAAACCTTGAGCAGAACCTGACTTAATAGGGGGAGCCCATCTGCTTCTGGCTGGCTGCGCCCTCCAATAGTAGCAGATGTAGAATAATCTGAAAATGTAGTCTACAGGATAAGATGAGTTAACTAAAGGCTTTCCTGTACAGGTATGTTTTCAGATCTTTTTTAAAAATATTTACTGAACTCGCCTGCTTGATGTACAGAGGCAGGGTGTTCCATAGTTTGGGGGCATAATGGATAAACGCAGCTTCTCCACTTTGTTTGTGGAGCACTTTGGGTACGATTAAAAGATTAGAATTGGATGATCTAAGTTTCCTTTGTGGTTGATAAGATATTAAAAGCTCAGAGATATATGAAGGTGCTATGCCATTCAGAGCTTTGTAAGTAATTAACATAACCTTAAAATCAATTCTATAGGAAATAGGGAGCCAGTGCAGTTCAGCCAACACAGGGGTGATGTGTTCTCTCTTCTTAGTCTTAGTTAAAAGTCTAGCCGCAGAGTTCTGTATGAGTGCCAATTTCTTTAGATGTTTTTTGGGAAGACCAGTGAAAAGTGCATTGCAGTAGTCTAACCTGCTAGTGATAAAGGCGTGAATTAGTTTTTCTGCATCTTGTTGAGTTAAAAAGGGCCGCACTTTGGCAATGTTTCTCAAGTGGAAATAGGCTGTCTGAGTAACTTTACTGATATGGGGCTTAAAACTTAACTCTGCATCTAAGATGACACCGAGGCTTGTTACTTTTGGTTTGACCTGGTGTGCCAAGTTCCCCAGATTACTAAGAATAATATCTCGCTTTAGTTTTGGTCCAACCAGAAGTACCTCTGTTTTGTCATCATTTAGTTTCAAAAAGTTTTTGCTCATCCACTGATTAATGGAGGTTAGGCATGCAGTGAGGGAGCAAAGGCCATCTGGGTTAGTTGGCTCAACAGAAAGATACAATTGGGTATCATCTGCGTAGCTGTGGAAGTTTACATTATGTTGACTTATGACGTTTCCCAATGGAAGCATATATAGAGAAAATAGCAGGGGACCAAGGCAGCTCCCCTGGGCCACACCAAAAGGCAAGTCATGTTTTTCAGATACATGATCTCCTAGACTGATATAAAAATCTCTGCCAGTAATGTAGGTTTGAAACCAGTTTAGAGCATTATCAGAGAGACCCACCCACTTCGCAAGGCGGTGAATTAGGATGCTATGATCAATGGTGTCAAATGCCGCACTCAAATCCAGAAGAATAAGGATTGAGACTTTGTTTGAGTCGGTAGCTAGTCTGAGATCATTGACTATTTTTACTAGAGCCGTTTCTGTGCTGTGATTTGATCTAAAACCTGATTGGAATTTTTCAAGGATACTGTTTTCGTTGAGGAAGGTATTTAACTGATTACAAACAACTTTTTCAAGTACTTTGCTCAAAAACGATAGATTTGATATAGGCCTGTAGTTGCTCAGATTGGTATGGTCAAGATTTGACTTTTTAAGTAAAGGTTTCACAACAGCGGTTTTAAAAGCAGTTGGAAATATACCTGTTTCTAATGAGGTATTTATTACCTTGAGAAAAAAGGGAGCTAAGCCATCATATACTTTTTTGAGGAATGTAGTAGGGATTGGATCTAAAACACATGTTGAGGAGCCGGTTTGAGTTATAATTTTACCAAGCTCAGATTGAGTAATAGTGCTAAAGGACCTTAATTTTGGGGGGCTGTTTTTGGGTGTACTATCAAACATATTACTTGTGTTACCAATAGCCTCCCTTATAGAAATGACTTTGTTTTTGAAGAAGTCTGCAAATTCTTCGCATCTTAGAGAGGATGCCTGACTGAGTGTATCAAAAGGTGTTTGATGCAATAGCCTATCAATGGTAGAGAACAACACCCTAGAGTTTCCACTGTTTTCAGCAATTACCTTAGAGAAGTGGTTCCTCCTCTCATTCCGAATAGCTCTATTATAATTTGCAATTTTTTCTTTTAGAATGGCACGGTGAACCTGTAACTTAGTTTTTCTCCATGTTCTCTCAGCTTTCCTACATGATCTTTTTAGATCATGGATATTTTCGTTCATCCAAGGTGTCAGTTTGCTACAGGGCCTTTTTTTAGTCTTTAAGGGTGCCACTCTGTCAAGCAGAGCGCCTAATTCACGATTGAGAGCCTCTACCATTTGATCAATGGGATGATGTAAAATATCTAAATTTATGGAGTCTATAAGAGCTATGAACTGCTGTTCTGCTCTAATGTCCAAGAGTCGCGATTTGATTGCAATTTCGGGATGAATTTTTGGAGTATGTAGTACAATATTAAAAGATACACAATGATGATCAGACATATTTATATCATTTACTGATAAGTCTGTGACTTCTATCCCTCTGGAAATGACTAGATCGAGGGTGTTGCCAAGGTTGTGGGTGGGTCCTGTAACATGCTGCTTTAGCTCTAAACTGTCCAACACATTAAGGAACTTACTGGCTTTAGCATCAGTTGTCTTATTGACATGAATATTGAAGTCGCCATTTACAATTATCCGATCATAGCTAGTGATGATGAGCGACATAAGTTCAGAAAACTGGTCGAGAAAGCCAGTCCATAGTTTAGGAGGGCGGTATAAGGTTAATAGAAGTACAGCTGGGTCAGCCTTCAGAGTGAGGGCAATATACTCAAAGGAAGCGAATTCGCCAAAGTTGACTCGTGTGCAGCTATATTTGTTTGAGAGAATGGAGGCAATTCCACCACCTCGTTTGCCTTGTCTAATTGAGTGGAAGAAATTATAATTTGGGGGACAAGTCTCAACAAGAACAGCTTCGCTGTCTGAAGTCAGCCAGGTTTCAACAAGAAACAGAAAATCCAATTTTTTTTCACTAATAAAATCATTGATTGCAAAGGTTTTGGTAGTAAGTGCACCTATATTTAGTAAACCCATGTTAGCTGAAAATGCCTCTGGCTTTTGAGGAATATGCTGAGGTATGGAAAGAATATTTGTTAGGTTTCTAGTTTTAAATTTGTCTTTTCTTTTTACTATACGTTGGGTAGAAATCAACGTTGGAATAGAACTATAAGCATAAGTCATGCTATTGCATGACACAGCTTGATCTATGGTAGTAGTATTGTATGTTACCCTGCAGAAAACATTCCCAGACTCATCCACATGTATAATGCCATTCGAATCAATACCTGGGGGGCGTGAATCTGTAATATTTTCTACAGAATGTCAATGTCTCAGTGTGGACGCTATGTTGTCAGAGAGTAGCCTGGCTCCATGTTGGTTTGGGTGGAGACCATCACGCTTCAGCATACTGGGCCTCTCCCAGAACAAGCCCCAGTTGTTGACATAGGGGATGCTTAGGGAAGCGCAGTAGCGTTTGAGCCAGGTGTGGAGATCGAACAGTCTGGACCATCTCTCAGCACCTTTTCTGTAGGTAGGGAGAGGCCCAGAGATGACAAAGCGTTTTTCTGTGCCCATCAGAGTGGTGATGAGAGTTTTGTAGTTTTCCTGCAGTGCTACTGACTGCTTATCTCTGATGTCGTTCGTGCCCACGTGTACGATGATGTTGTTGACCTTGGTGTGGCGGGCCAGGATGCTTGGGAGTTTCTGCTGGATGTCAAGGACCTTGGCACCAGGGAAGCAGTAGACCTTGGAGGGACCGCTACATGATGGGGGAATGCAGAGGTCTCTAACCATGGAACTGCCGATGACCAGGGTGGAGGTTGATGAGGTCCGGGGAGGAGGGGGTCGGGGGGGCGCCGACTTTGAGGAGGGACCAGGATGGTTGTCTCGGGGCTGGAGGGGCTCCTCATCCTCGGTCAGAATGGCATAGCGATTTTCCAGTCGTATAGGTTGGGCTGGGCCTGGGTGCCGTCCGGACCGTCTGCCGTGCTTGTGATGCTTGCTTCTACGCCATGGCTCAGGCTGGTGTGGAGTGGAGCTGGCCAGCAGAGCAGGCTTGGTTCTCAGCAGAGGCCGGGGAGAGGCAACAGGGACAGAAGTTGCATTAGTGCATGGCATGGTTAAAGTATTGGAGGACAGAGTGAAATCAGGGCATCTGGCATTTGTGTGTGTAAGAGAGGTAACGTTACTTACGGAGAGAATGGTGTCGAGGAACTGTTCATCCTTCTCAATCTGATGGAGGGTCGCTATTCTGGCTTCGAGTTCCACTATCTTTTCGCTGAGAAGGACGCATGAGTCGCAGCCTGGTGCACAGCTGAGGGGAGGCATCGTGTCGCGGCGAGGGCTCGCCGGTGTCAACTGTTTTTTAAACGTTTGTTTGCTAGTTGACTAGCAACAGCGATATCCTGCAGTTCCTTGATAACTCGAACACAGGTAGCGGGTAAGTAATCTGAGAAGATCTCACTTTTATATTGAGTCACTAGTTTTGAGAGACGTTAGAAGGAATTTGATGCTTTCTTCTTCCAGATATCGTTTCCTTGGCCCGGTATTATTTGCAGCCCACGTTTAACGTTAGACAGAAAAGTTTGACGATCAAGGTTATAGAGTCCGATAATCCAAAGCCTCGAGCAACAACAGTTTATGCAAGAGTTTGTTCACGAGATATAATCGGTAGCCAGTAAATCCGTAGAAAGTAGATGGTAACAAGGAGATTTAAGATAGATAAGTTTGGAAGTTTAGGTAGTTACATACGGAGCACGCCGACCGGAACCGGAAGCCTAGGTTCCCCCCCGTTCTCACTACAACCTCCCCTTTCCCTATAAAAAGGATTTACCTTCCCATTCTCCCAATCGCAAACCCTCACACACCCCAGTCCAATTAGTCCATCCACCAATCACAGTTCCACATGAGAAAGCAGGAAAACGTCCATCACAGGGAATTGTTCATTGTGCACAAATAAGCATTTTCCCCCAACATCAGACATTTATACATAATAATAATAATAATAATAATAATAATAATAATAATAATAAACCCCTCCTGACTGTGACACAAGCTCCCAAACAATTACAACACGTAGACCTACTGTTGGTACAAATAGGCTACTGCGTATTATTAGTATAGCCTAATACCCACCCAATACAATAAGGTTCCCTCTAGCGCCCGATGGCCCTCACCATATAACCCACGCGCACACCAATGATGCACACAACGAGGTAAGCTTTGATACGGACTATGAAACGGGAGACATAAACAGTGTCGTTCACGATGCTCAGCTTCTCAGGCTATGTAGCCCAGCTCACACCGTTCGCGATAAACACCACAGCTCTGCATACACTTGGACCTCAACAAACACTCAAAACTTCGCCAAACATTCAGCTGGACGATGTTGGCAAGGGGCCTGTACAAACACACACAATCATCTGCTCTCCCACCTACAGCCTACCTAACGGGGCTATAACCAGGTGCACTGCAATCAATGAGATTCCCTCTACGTCACTACAAGCGACACACCTCCCGACGTCATTCCCGGGGATACCCCTTGACACCACACTATGTTTTTGTGCACAATTTAATTTCTTCGAGCCCACGTTTTAATTATTCGTGGGTGCGTTTTAGTAGATCGAGATCTCGAATATATTATAACGTGCTCATGTTTACATGTGTCAAGACAATATTGAGTGCACGTTTTACAAATTGTGGCCACGTTTAAGTAGATCGTGCACACAATGTTCTATAACCATGTTCACAAATTGTGCTCTCGTTTTAATAAATCGTGCCCTCGTTTTAGTAAATCGTGCGCTCGTTTTAGTAAATAGTGCACTCGTTTAATAAATTGTGCCCTCGTTTTACTATGCTTAAAATGAGAGCTCAATGTAGTAAAATGAGCTCACACTATAGTAAAACGAGAGCACAATATAGTAAATTGTTTACACGATTTAGTAAACCGAGCGCACAATTTAGTAAAGCGAGCGTACGATTTAGTAAAACGAGTGCACAATATAGTTAAACGAGGGCACAATTTAGTTAAACAAGAGCACAATTTAGTAAAACGAGCGCACAATGTAGTAAAACGAGCGCACATTCTCTCAACATGCAAAACATTTTGCGATGACCCCTCTAGGGCTCCGTAGCTTCTGGTAATTTGACGTTAGCAGTTGTGTTGTCATGCTGAAAGTGCTATATTTTTCAGAGACAGTATAGTTTTCTTTCCGGTACGGCGTACAATCGCCAAATATTTTAGTGGTACTCCGTACCGGCCAGTACCGGCTTATTTTCACCCCTGGTTACAGGCGATAAATGCGATGGTCAAAAGTAGCCTAAACGTCATTAGCGGTGTATTTATTTATTGTAGGCCCATTATTAAAGTGTTCAAAGTGTTCTAAAGGTTCAACTGCATACTAGGCGCTCTCCCCAATCCTTGACTTCACGTTGCTTGTTTGAAATGGATGCAAAACAGCCTATTGCTGAATGTCTATGGAGGGACGAATGAAGCTGTCCTCCCGACCACCCCCATGTAGGCTAGCCTACATGCACACATATGCACACATAGTGCATACATAGCCTAGTGCATAAATAAAGTGCATGCACACATATTCTCTCCCGGGATCAAAATAGTATATATGCTTAGGCTATACCTGTGTTTCTAGCCTCCTATAGGCTCCTATTGCAGGTGAGACATGGAAAAGCAGTTTTAGAAAAATGAGTTTTGCCATGTTATCCTATGGAGAGTGACGGCCTGTGGGTCATGAAGGGCAGTTATTTGGATGTGCAGTGGCCTTACCCACGTAAAACAGAGTGAAATAACATTTTGTATAGAAACATTATATCATTGGATTCATATATTTTTCTAGCTATCCTAAACGGCATAGTGCATGGTATTTCCATAACCGTGAGACAGCACTTCACGATGACGGCAATGAGTAGTTAACAGACAAGACGCAATCTATCTGAATATCTGCAATCTAGCAATCTATCTGAAATAACACCTATTTGAAGCCCATTTTTCATATAAAATATTGTGTATTAGTGTAGGCTACATAGCTTAAACTGTGTAGGTATGTGGGAGCAGTAGGAGTTTAATGTAGGAGTTTAATGTCAGCATGTCGACTTTAAAGACATGTCGAGATTAAAGTAGATATGATATTTCAACTTTATTCTCGAAATGTCGAGTTTAATGTCGACATGGCGACTTTAAAGTCAACATGTCGAGTTTAATCTCGCCATGGCATTTTTTCCCCCCTCATGTGTGGCCCTAATACTCCGTCGTAGAGAATAGACGCGCTTTTAAGGGCCGGGTTTTGATGAAATTCACCACTCTCACAACAACGTTCAAAATGTCATATAGGTCGGAACTAGCTAAGCTGCCTTGACACGAGCGCTTTCCTGTGAATAACACAGTGCGTCCATTGCGCATCGGGTGCTACCTGGGCCCAGGCTACAGATAAAAAAAAAAATAAAAAAAACTCCTGTTTTTCACGTCAGTTCGTGAGTTAGTATGCCACCATGAAGCTTACCTCAACTAGGCCTATCATCATCAATTTTCAATCCAAGCATTCTCCTATTTCACCTCTTTAAGCCACTGACAGGAACCAGCTTCAGCCTAGTCATCATCCGTGTTCATTATTCCTGACCAGGCTCGGACTGGTAATCTGTACAACCGGGCAAATGCCCGGTGGGCCGGTCCACATGTGACCTCCGGGATTTAAAAAAAAAAAAAAGGTTATTTAGTCTATTTGCGGCCTAGGCCCAGCCTATAAATGCAGTTGCATCCATTTGGCTTGGGGAGTGACAGGTCAATCATTTTGGCCTCTTCATGACAGGTTCAGTGTGTGTTACGATCGCGCCCCCCTGCCCCACCCATCAAGTGGATTTGTCAAAGGAGATTGCTAGTTCCAGTGCATGCTGGCTGGTGTTCACATTATCGCAGTTTAACCGTAAACAGCAATCAGAGGTCTAGTTTTCCATAAATATACTGTTTTTATAGACGTTAGTTGCACGCGCTTCAAGAGCTTCCATTTACTGCACCATGTAGGCTAATGTAGTGCGGTTCTGTCAACATAAAAAAAAAAAACTACGGGTAGCCTACAATTTTCGCACAACTTGGTGGAAAAGTGTAGCACAGGTTAAAGAAAACCCATTCATTTTTGGAGCTGATCCTACTCAAAAGGAACTTCAAAGTATTTCCCATATAGTAGGCCTAGCATTTTAGCTCACAACACTCTAAAAAATACTGGGTTATTTTCTCAACCCAAACGCTGGGTTGAGGCTGTCAGGGCATTTTGTGGGGTTGTTTTTACTCATGTTGGGTTATTTTCTGTAACCCAGCTTGTTGGGTTGATTGTTTAGGACAGCGCCCCTCCTCTCTCCCACCTGACGTGGAGTACACTACCCAGCACCTGGGTGACTTTAACACAGCTGCGTAGTTATTTGAGAGTTTAAAAAAACATCGTTATTCTTCCAACCGTCCAGTCAGCATGCAATGGAAATCAGGCGATTTCGTAAGGTATGTATCTTTAACTTTTTAAAAAAAATGTTTTATCCAGACGGATTTTAAAAGTTCACCCAGAGATGTAGAAGCTACCCTTCATGATATGAATGGATATTCTGCCTGCCAATTTCATTCAGCCTCAAACAGGTTAACAATTGTGTCATTCATGCTAACTAACGTTAGCTAACATTAACTTACTATTACTGTTCATGTTAAATATACACAAAGACAGACTCATAAAAACACAGTTCTTTGTTCACTGGGTATGAACTGCTGACAGAAACAAAACAAACTTTTACAACGAACTAAAATGAGCATACCAAGCTGGTTAACATTAGCAGACCATATAGCTAGCATCAATGCTAATTAAATATGCTTCGTGGTGGTTGTAGCCTAGAAGCTAAGTGCTAGACTATGGTTGCAGCTAACGTTTGTCAGCTAATATTAGCCAACACAGTTGAAGTAATGTTAGTCTCTTCACAAGCCACACGTACGGTAATAATAATGGCAAACAACATCTTATTAATTCATTCAGGGTAGCTTCATATTATAGCCATGTAACTTAACGTTACTGGGTGTTTTTGGTTGTAGCAGAGAAGACTGGCTCTGGTTGAAGTATCAGTCATTTAGATAACGTTACCCGGTAACGTTAGCATCTAGAACTAGAAGCTACAAGTTATTATAACTCCATATTCTAGGTGGTCATGGTTTCCGAGTGTGTTGCGCTAATATTTTGTCTCCTGGTGGATTTTTAATGTTTGTCAACATCATTCAATGATAATGGTTCATGAAAATCTTGATATAAAGTTCTGTAAATAACAGTGATTAATGCACTCTTTTTTCCCTCTTTGATTCACAGGGGTGATCCCCAAAACAGACGGTGGAATCTGCCTGCCTTCATGGAAGTATCACAAGCTTTTTCTAGCTATCTGTTCAAAAAATAAACTGCCAAATAAATAAATGTCGAACTGTTTTATTTCATTGCATGGCTATTGTTGCCCATTGGATGGATTATAAAACATTATATTGTAACATTAATGATTTGCAAACATTTATTTGAATTAATATCAATTAATAGTGATTGGATTAAGGAGAAAAATAAGATACTTAGAATAACCCATAAATTAGGTCAGCATAACCCAGAAATGACAGTGAAAATAATATAAATCCTGGGTTGTATAAGAGAGCCTACCCAACAATTATGTAGGTTTAACCTAACAGTTTTGTTACGATAACCCAATGTTTGGGTTAGACTATCAACCCAACTCATTGGGTTGACCGAACAACCCAATTTTCGGGGCTAATATAACTCCGTGCTGGGCTCGACCACTATTTACCCAGTGGATGGGTTGAAATTGGGTTGTTTTTAACCCAATGTTTTTTAGAGTGAACGACAGTGAAAGTGAAACTTGGAAAGTGGTCTCTCCACAGAGTGTTAGATGCACAATCAATCGCGAGTTGATGCAGGTAAAAAGTAGGCTATCAACTGGTAGGTTAGTAGCCTAACGAAGGTAGCCTAATTTTGAAAAATGTGATGACGGCACACAAACTAGGGCAAAAACGTTTAGTATAGCCTACACTTGTGGTGATAGCCTATACAGTTAATGTGAATCGCGGACTATAACCAAAGGAAAGGAGAATATTTGTACCAAATAAAGGCTGTGTTTGTGTTTCTACAACATGTTGGCACAAATCGTAATTTCTGTCAACTATGACGATGTCCATGTTCAGTAACCTATATTTTTCATTTAGTCAAGCAGTGACATGTGGTTTAATGCATGGGGTAACATGACGTGAGACAGACAGAAGATGAGCCTGTCAGTAGCCTATCCCTGAATCCTGTCCCTCTCAATTTCAAATCACTTTAAAATGGTGTAGCAACCATAATTTTTTTTAACCTCCTGAGAACCAATCCATAGACCTATGTCCTCTGTAGTGGACATAAGTTCTAGAAGCATACCCCTTTACCCCTTTGAGCTATTCTATCAATTCCTGTGGTCTTCTAAAGAGGACATCCTGGGCTTTCTAATGATATATCATGTGATTGGCTGGGTTGCTGGGAACCTCCTCTTCCTGGTTCTCAAAAATGGTTGACATCAAAACAAGCACATTTTATGGAATGAAATGAAAATGTCAGGAATCATATGATTCATTTTGAAAGAAGTTAAGTTATTTACATTTTGAAATAATAGTGACTTTATGAATGTCCATTATGGACACCAGGACCAAAATATTTAGATTTTTTGGGAAATTTAGGAGATCATTTGTATAGGATGAATGAGGGGGGGTCATATTTGGAGCTCTCAGGTGATGAGTGAGTGAAACAGAGATGAGGACTATGAACCTGTGCCTCAAGAAGATAGCGAGGAAGAGTAAGACTAAAAAATGAATTATAGCAGATGAAAGAAAAACATGAAAATGAAATGAACAATCCAGAAAAAAGAAAGACAACTGTCAAAAAAGGCAATTAAAGTAGTCTAGAAGGATAAATAACATTTCCCCCTTTTTTACAGGCATTGGAGGGTCATGCAATTTTTGATTGAAGCACTCAAAATCCCTCCGGTGACCCCGATTATAAATAACGAACGGTCCCTAAAAGCATAATTTGTCCATTTTTTTCTATTTTCATGGCTACCTTTTCATAGTAAAACGGTCCTTTTGTCCACCACAGGGGACATGCTATAAAATTTAAAATAAAAATAAATGTAAAAAAATAAAAATTGTAAGATGTTTTTTAATCCTAAATAGAAAGGAAATCACAAAAAAAAGAAATTGTTGGACACTTTTTTTCTTGGTTCCCATGAGTATAAAACGGAGAGACACCCCCGGACCCCTGTGTTATTGTGATTAGGCTATAGGTCCAAATCTAAATGTTTGTTAACTGTGTGTTTGTTATTTATGGGGGGAATCAGGGTTTTTTTTGTGTGTGTGTGTCTGTGTATGTGTTGGGGGGGGGGGGGTCGTCGGTCCAGTGGTGGGCCGGTCCAGGAGAAAATTGCCAGGGCCGAATTTTGCTCCCAGTCCGATCCTGGTTGTCCCTCAAAGTTGATCAAAATTTTATTGGAGTTTTTGGCTGGGCTCTGTTTAGGCCTTCAGAAGACATATTTGTACTCAACATAGGCTGTTGATTTATTTTCCTTACTGAGATAGTAGTAGAAACACTCTCACACAAACCAATGAACAGAAAATAAATCCCTTCAGGGTCTGAACAGCAGACCTCACAAGCCTGAAAAATAATTTTGGTTATCATTTTCAGAGCGCCCAAACACCTTGTGGAATGACGTGGAATGACCCAAGACAAAATCCGTTGCACACGGGTGGTGCCATAGGTCTATGTTTGCTTACATGAAACATAATACATAATATGTTTCCAATATTTACATGAAACACCCCGATGGATTATCAAAGGGCTATGCAAACTTCAATGAACTTGTTAAATAACCCACGGACTCCGACCACCAATGATGTGTCTTTTGACTGTTTAATTGAATCAACTTAGAATTACTCAACAACTTACATTGTTTCACAATCACATGGGCTATAGCCTATAACGCTGTACACAGAGCCAAACACACGCGATAAGAGCAGCCAGCGGCACCGAGCTCGTGTGAGTGGTTAGTGGGTGGAGCTGCAGGCAGCGCTTCCATGTTTCACGCCTCTAACGTGCAAGCAAGCACTTTTTTCATGAATCATAAACTCAAAATACAATTTTATTTTTCATTTTTTTCACATTTTAGGGAAAACCATGGCCAAAATATAATTTATTTGGCAATTATATATCAATATTTTAGAGCTCCCCCACAATTTCAAATACCATGTTTCCAGGGGAGCTCAGGTGGCCACTAGGGGAGCCATGGCTCCCCCTGCTCCCCCCAAACTCGCACCCTGTAGTTTAAAAAGTATAAAAGTTACAAAGATGAAAAATACAAAGCCCACATGTCCTAAGTAAGACCTACGTAACATAGCTTGAATGAAGTTTCTACGTAACATATTTCTACGTATGTTTTTAAACAAAATAAAAACATTATTAAACCACTATTCCTCACTTAGCAGGACTGTCCACAGTGCACAAAACAAGATCCATAAAGACATGTTCAAATGATTTTGGCATGGAGGAACCTGACTGGCTCTCTACACAGGGTTTTCTACACCATCAAACACCTTTGGGATGAACAAGAACAGATATAGTGAGCAGGGTCTCCTGTTTCCACATCAGTGCCTCACTTTAAAAATGCATTTCTGGATGAATGGGCAAAAAAAGCAAAGGGAGATCAATTCCATTTGAATCCCTAAAGATTAAGAATGGGTTGTCATTGTGGGTGTAAGGCATCACATTACTTTTGTCTATGTAGTGAATGCATATATTAATTTCAAAATCAATTTTCTAAATAACGAGAGATAATTGTTGACCACAACAATGCTGCCCCACAAAGGCAAAAGGCATTTTTGTCATTTTTGGGATATTAAAGACTTCCTTTATCATGTGGATACATATCTATAATCAAGTTTACTGTTTTTTTTTTTTTTCTTAAATAGAGGGTTGTGTTTACAGTAACTCCCAAAACCATAGTGACTTACAAAGGCTGTACTCTGCCTTTGTATTATGTACTAAAAATAAGGAGTCATACAAAGGCCTATATAAATATAGGAATAGGCCTATATAATTCTCTAAACACTTCTTTAAACACACTTTTAATTGTTATAATTGACAACATGATATATTATCAAACATTGTACACAGGCATCAAAACATTTGTACATACACATTCAGCACATTGGTTTATTGAGATTTATGTATAATTTATGGAAATAATTTGATCTGTAGCTGCTGCATAATGTTTCTGAGAAAAAAAAGCCCTGGATTGCTGTTTTTCAACTCAGATAATATATAATTGAATTATCAGGATTAAACAAAACAATATGTCTAGCAAAAAAAAAAAGAATTGGCTACACAGCACTACACAAAAATAACATATCACATAACATACTGGATATAGCTAAAATATATATTCTTGAGCAGTGAACATATTTTGATAAATCTTAAGACCATTTCAGGCCTCACATTTTAATTCATATTTCATTATACCTGTGCATTTCGGTGTTTGGACATTCTCACAAAGGGTATGGAAACATATGCGTTTCCATTTCCATTTTAACCTCTTATCTTCTTCTTTGTGACCTTGAGTCTAGTGAATAATTAATAGGACAGATATCTCAACAACCATCACTACATTGATAACTTGTAACATGTAACATTGCCAGCTTTTCAGGGCTGGGATGTAATTGGTCAGTTATGGTCTGGGGTGCAGACCTGAGCCTTGTCCGGCCTGTATAAATACTGGAGGGTTTAGGTCAGACTTACATCGACAAGATCAATCAGCAATAATGAGGTCTCTGGTCTTCCTTGTGCTCCTCGGAGCTGTTTGTGAGTACAACTGCTAAACCACTGCTCTTGCCTGCTGTGCTGTTAGCTCAACTCTAAAAAGATGCCACTAGATATTCATTCTGTTATTTCTGAAACACTGTTGTATCTCTGCAACATGTTGTTTTGGCCTTGTGTGCAGTTGCTACCACAATTATTGCTCTCACCTACTGTATACCTGTGAGGCTTCCTATATATCATTTAGTGTTTGACTATGGTACATGTTTTCTTGTGTGCAGTTGCAGAGGAGGATAAGATTGTTGGAGGGTATGAGTGCAAGGCCTACTCCCAGCCCTGGCAGGTGTCTCTGAACTCCGGCTACCACTTCTGCGGTGGTTCCCTGGTCAACGAGAACTGGGTTGTGTCTGCTGCTCACTGCTACAAATCGTGAGATTACTTTTTGTACTCTAGATGAGTCCTGAATATATATACAGCATACAGCTCTGGAAAAAAATAAGAGACCACTGCACATTTTTCTGATGTCATCCTACAATTGCTGAGTGACATTAAAATGAGTTGCAATAATATTAAAAATTCAGAGACCACCACAAATTTTAATATGACCGTAATTTTAATTTTTCCCATATATATATATGTCCTGGAAAAGTTATGCCTGTTTCAATAAATAATATGGTTTAGGGGGTTCAATGTATTCACATCAATTGATGATTTAGATCTGTCACTCTCTCTCACCTTCTCCAGCCGTGTGGAGGTTCGCATGGGCGAGCATGACATCACTTACCGTGAGGGCACTGAGCAGTTCATCAGCTCCTCCCGCGTCATCCGCCACCCCAACTACAGCTCTTACAACATCGACAACGACATCATGCTGATCAAGCTGAGCACGCCCGCCACCCTGAACCAGTATGTGCAGCCCGTGGCTCTGCCCACCAGCTGTGCTGCCGCTGGCACCATGTGCACCGTGTCCGGCTGGGGCAACACCATGAGCTCCGGTTAGTATGCCACAATAAAGCCTTCCTCATCTAGGCCTAGTCATCATCAATCGTGTCAAAAGTGACAAATAGTCACTTGCCTCGGATCCCCTTCAATACAAGCACTCTCCTATTGCACCTCTTAAGTCACTGACAGGAACCAGCTTCAGCCTAGTCATCATCTGTGTTTATTATTCCTGACTTCCTGATTCCAATGTCTTCCCAACATGCACCCCCTTCATTACTTCATGCAGTGAGCGGTGACAGGCTGCAGTGCCTGGACCTCCCCATCATCTCTGACCGCGACTGCAAGAACTCCTACCCCGGCATGATCACCGACGCCATGTTCTGCGCTGGATACCTGGAGGGAGGCAAGGACTCTTGCCAGGTAAGACACATTCATTCACATTCTCACTATTTCAAACGCATTGCAAATGTATATTTATTTTCGTACATATCTGTTTCACACCTTCAGTAAAAGAGCTGCTTTTTGTCAAGCTCTTTGACACTTAGCAGGCATTGCACGTGTTTTGAATAGGGTGTATAAAAGAGTAACCATCCTCTCTCTCTGTGTGTGTCCATCTCAGGGTGACTCTGGTGGCCCCGTGGTGTGCAACGGTAAGCTGCAGGGTGTTGTGTCCTGGGGCTACGGCTGTGCTGAGCCCGGAAACCCTGGTGTCTATGCCAAGGTGAGATTCAGTGCATATCATTTACAAAATAACTACTGTCATTTACAGACTGCTACTGTAGTACTGCTTATGGAATAGCATGTGAGTAGGATTTCTTTCAATTTAATTGTATGCGTCTACATTTTGCGATTTATCAATCGTAATACACATTTCTACATTCCACTCCAATGTTATGTAATGTCTTATATTTTGTGACACCACTCCTACTGACACAAGCCTACTGACCATATCATAGCTGATATCAGACTCAGGATTCCCATTCTACTCTCCTCTGCTCCGTTTTATCGATGATCAATTATCTTTGGTCACTCCCTCATATCAAATGAACTTAATTTAGCGGATGAGTCCATCTTGTGATCACTATTGCTAACCAGCCCTTCTTTCTACAGGTCTGCATCTTCAACGACTGGCTCACCCAGACCATGGCCAGCTACTAAATCGGACCCCTGAATCATAATCTGAGTATAGCTCTGATGGAAAAGATCTTGTAAACTGAATAAAATCAATGAAAACATATTCAGTCTGCTGTGCTTTTATGTGATATTTGTTTTGTTGAAGAAAGGTACCTAAACCATCAAATATGGTCTGTGTTGATAAGTGAACAAGTCCTTAAATAAGGCTGAATTTGAAAGATGGTCTGGGCCCAGAATGGGGTTTTCCCACGTTGCAAAAACATGATGTTGCAGAAAAATAATGAGGAAGAATTAGAACAAAAGGGTTCCGGTAGCTTTGCAAATGCCTAGCTTTTGCACAAGACTCTACATACACGTACATACAGTATACTCTGTAAGTGACAAATTACAGTATGACATCTAGATGGTGTTGTTCAGGGAAGCAGGAGATATTTTCAAAATGTGAGGGACCAAATTGTGAGCAGAAACCCAAATAGTGAAATCCAACTTCCAGATATCGGACCACCTCTTCTGACCCACTGTTAACCATTATAATATTTTAAACTGATAACATGATAAGATTGTTTTCAAAATGTTTTGATCAAAATTGTCAAAATGGGCAGAATACCAGATCTGCCCTCACACCAGCTTCTTGCTATGTGGGAGGTCTCAGCTTTTACGCTTATGCAATTCTACTTTTGAGTTATTTCACACTGCTTGGGCCAATGGTTGAATACTGTAAAAGCTACATGGGATGTTGATATTTTATGAATCCATGAATGAACAGTGAGTTTATGAGTTTATACAGGTCATCATACTGTATGTCCGTGCTCCAAACACAATCAAATAGTTAGGCCTTAAATTGTCTGGTATAAAGTTGTCAATCAAATTACCAAATCAACATGCACTCTCCACTTGTTACCATTTATTGATGTAATGTTAGAAAATGTGAGGGAACACTTATGGCTTTACAAGTTACCAGAACACATGGTGAAGACCAAAGAAGTTAACAGACAATTATGATTCGCAACTTAGCTGTTATAATCAACTATTAGTATTAACATTTATATAAAATATATATACAAATATATAAAATATATATACAAACTATTTAAAATGTCTGCCGAATATTGAAACAAACATAATATACTACATCACTTCAGGCAAATGCAAAACTATTTCTTTGATTTGGGCTAAATAATTTCCCCATTAAAAAAACTACTATAACCATACTGTCATATCTGACATACAGTAGGCCCTATGCATATGCATGCAATATGCCAGTGTTTCTCAAACTTTTTTTCTGGGGACCCACTTTTTAAAAATGACAGACTATCGCGACCCTATTCGTGACTGTGGTAGTTAACAAACTAGATCAGTGGTTCTCAGACTTTTTCTTTCATTCCCCACTTTGATCAAGGGGGAATTCTCGAGCCCCACCTGTCCCTCATCGCTCTAAGAAAGTGGTAGGTCAAGCTTAAACTTGTCAAATTTATTGAAATAATGACAAGTTCTAATTAGAACTCAACAAGTTCTATATATTAAACTCAACATTTCGAGAATAAAGTTGAAATATCATGTCGACTTTAATCTCGACGTGTCGACATTAAACTCAACATTTTGAGAAAAAAGTTAGTTTGGAGAGAGAACGACCGCTCGACATGATTGAGTGTTCGAGTGCAACAATGATTAGACATAGGACTATATCATGTGGACAAAACATAGAACATATTAATTAACCTACGTTGCTCAGCCAAATAGGCTACTACGTTACAGTAGGTCCTATCACGGAGTTACAGGCGATAAATGCGATGGTCAAAAGTAGCCTAAACGTCATTAGCGGTTTATTTATTTATTGTAGGCCCATTATTAAAGTGTTGTTTTTCATCTAAAGGTTCAACTGCATACTAGGCGCTCTCCCCAATCCTTGACTTCACGTTGCTTGTTTGAAATGGATGCAAAACAGCCTATTGCTGAATGTCTATGGAGGGACGAATGAAGCTGTCCCCCCGACCACCCCATGTAGGCTAGCCTACATGCACACATATGCACACATAGCCTAGTGCATAAATAAAGTGCATGCACACATATTCTCTCCCGGGATCAAAATAGTATATATGCTTAGGCTATACCTGTGTTTCTAGCCTCCTATAGGCTCCTATTGCAGGTGAGACATGGAAAAGCAGTTTTAGAAAAATGAGTTTTGCCATGTTATCCTATGGAGAGTGACGGCCTGTGGGTCATGAAGGGCAGTTATTTGGATGTGCAGTGGCCTTACCCACGTAAAACAGAGTGAAATAACATTTTGTATAGAAACATTATATCATTGGATACATATATTTTTCTAGCTATCCTAAACGGCATAGTGCATGGTATTTCCATAACCGCGAGACAGCACTTCACGATGACGGCAATGAGTAGTTAACAGACAAGACGCAATCTATCTGAATATCTGCAATCTAGCAATCTATCTGAAATAACACCTATTTGAAGCCCATTTTTCATATAACATATTGTGTATTAGTGTAGGCTACATAGCTTAAACTGTGTAGGCTATGTTTAAACAGTAGGGCCTATTGCGAGTTTAATGTCAGCATGTCGACTTAAGACATGTCGAGATTAAAGTAGATATGATATTTCAAGTTTATTCTCGAAATGTCGAGTTTAATGTCGACATGGCGACTTTAAAGTCGACACGTCGAGATTAAAGTCAACATTACATTTCAACTTTATTCTCGAAATGTCGACTTTAAAGTCAACATGTCGAGTTTAATCTCCCCCCCCCTCATGTGTGGCCCTAATACTCCGTCGTAGAGAATAGACGCGCTTTTAAGGGCCGGGTTTTGATGAAATTCACCACTCTCACAACAACGTTCAAAATGTCATATAGGTCGGAACTAGCTAAGCTGCCTTGACACGAGCGCTTTCCTGTGAATAACACAGTGCGTCCATTGCGCATCGGGTGCTACCTGGGCCCAGGCTACAGATAAAAATTAAAATAAAAAAAACTCCTGTTTTTCACGTCAGTTCGTGAGTTAGTATGCCACCATGAAGCTTACCTCAACTAGGCCTATCATCATCAATTTTCAATCCAAGCATTCTCCTATTTCACCTCATTAAGCCACCTGACAGGAACCAGCTTCAGCCTAGTCATCATCCGTGTTCATTATTCCTGACTGGTAATCTGTACAACCGGGCAAATGCCCGGTGGGCCGGTCCACATGTGGGCCGGTGACCTCCGGGATTTAAAAAAAAAAAAATAGTTAGTTTAAAGTTATTTAGCCTATTTGCGGCCTAGGCCTAGCCTATAAATGCAGTTGCATCCATTTGGCTTGGGGAGTGACAGGTCAATCATTTTGGCCTCTTCATGACAGGTTAGTGTGTGTTACGATCGCGCCCCCCTTCCCCAGCCATCAAGTGGATTTGTCAAAGCAGTAGGCCTGTCAAACTCGATTCCTTTTAAGGATCCGGGTTATTCTGAGTAACTCACTAAACTGATCCGGGTTGAACGAGTCACTTGAGTCACTTGAGTCAGTATTGCAGAAGAAGAAATTCAGTCCTACGTTCAAGCAGTGCAGTGGGGTGCTTCATTTCGTTAAGTGCCTTCTCATGTTGGATGTGGATCCTCCATGATTTGAAACCAGGTTTTTGCAGTACTTGCATTTAGCCTAAGAGTTTTGGTCTCCTGGTCAAAGTGCATCCACACATTGTTCATCTTTTTGGTGCTCATGTTCAGAAACTTTGATCTTATTGACAGGGAGGGTAGCCTATATTATAATAATTAATTATTTGTTGTTGTTTTGTTAACAATAGAAAATTTGCCTAGGTCTAATGCTACTCTGCTACAATGTTTATTACCACTACTATATACTAATAGTAGGCTACTAGGAATCTATTCTAATAGGTATTATAGGCAGCTAATAGGCCTACTAGGCAACTAATATTATTAGCCTATTAATCATAGCTATATATATATATATATATATATATATATCATGTTAGGTAGCCTAATATAATATCATATATAATATAATATAATATAATATAATATAATATAATATAATAGCATCAAAATCTCCACCCACTCACAGGAAAGAAAGCAGTTTGAGCCAGACTGTTTATTTATTGTCTTAACCTAGCCTAAGCAATTGACTTTCAATGTAGACATAGAAACAGGAACGTAGAAATGCCCTGCAGTGACTAAATTATTATTATTGTTATTATTATTATTATTATTATTATTATTATTACTACTACTACTACTACTACTATTCTCATTAGGCCTATTATTATTATCACCTTGACACGAGTAGAAACTAGGCTACTTGCTCGTCTACAGATCCACTCATGACAATGTAGCCGGCTGATTCGACTGACTCGCACTCATAACAACATAATGTAACCGGTCCGCTACTCAAGCAACTCCATACAGAGCTTGCAATGTTTCGGACATTGCAACTGTCTTCGCGACCTAATTGCATTTTAAAGTAGGCTATGCGTGCAGAATATATGTTATTTCAGAAGTGAAAGCATGGCTTTTGTTGTGGATTTTCTTTTAACCTTGACGAGGAGTTACTCGTTCCTCTAAAGATCCACTCATGACAACGTAGCCGGCTGATTCGGCTGACTCGCACTCATAACAACAACGTAACCGGCCCGCTTGGCTGATCCGACTGGCTAGCCTACTCTCCATACAGAGCTTGCAATGTTTCAGACTGTCTTCGCGACCTAATTGCATTTTAAAGTAGGCTATGCGTGCAGAATATATGTTATTTCAGAAGTGAACGCATGGCTTTTGTTGTGGATTTTCTTTTAACCTTGACGAGAAGTTACTCGCTCCTCTAAAGATCCACTCATGACAACGTAGCCGGCTGATTCGGCTGACTCGCACTCATAACAACGTAACCGGCCCGCCCTGCTGATCCAACTGACCCGGCTAGCCTGAGCAGCTCCATACAGAGCTTGCAATGTTTCGGACTGTCTTCGCGACCTAATTGCATTTTAAAGTAGGCTATGCCTACGTGTAGAACATTGTATGCTATTTCAGAAGTGAAAGAATGGCTTTTGTTGTGGATTTGCTTTTCACCTTGACGAGGAGTTACTCGCTCGTCTACAGATCCACTCATGACAACGTAGCCGGCTGATTCGGCTGACTCGCACTCATAACAACGTAACCGGCCCGCCCTGCTGATCCAACTGACCCGGCTAGCCTGAGCAGCTCCATACAGAGCTTGCAATGTTTCGGACTGTCTTCGCGACCTAATTGCATTTAAAAGTAGGCCTAGGCTATGCCTACGTGTAGAACATTGTATGTTATTTCAGAAGTGAAAGAATGGCTTTTGTTGTGGATTTGCTTTTCACCTTGACGAGGAGTTACTCGCTCGTCTACTGATCCACTCATGACAACGTAGCTGGCTGATTCGGCTAACTCGCACTCATAACGTAACCGCCCGGCCCAGCGATCCGACTAACCCGGGTATACAAAGCAGCTCCATTAAGAGCGTGCAATGTTTCGGACTGTCTGCGCGACCTAATTGCATTTTAATATGCTACATCTATACACCAAATCTAAAGTATGCCTAGGCTACATGCAGAACATTGAATGTTATTTAAGAGGTGAAGAATGGCTTTTGTTGTGGAATTGCTTTTCACTTTGAGGAGGAGCTACTCGCTCGTCTACAGCCACTCATGACAACGTAGCCGTAGCCGACTCGTACTCAATGTAGCCTAACCGGCCGGCTGATCCGACTAACCCGGCTCTGCGGGAAGTTAATCAGTTATCTCAGACTGCCTGCTCACTCAGTCGCTTGAGTTGATTTGTGGAGTTGTGGTTATCCTATTTACGAAATTGTTACATTTTTGGCAGCTATGATGGCTAGTAGGCTAGCTAATGTTGCAAGAGGTTTGTGTGTTTATCGTTTTAGATTGAATTGTAGTAGGACTCAACTGATCCGAGTTAATGATACTAGAGACTCGCGACTCATGGGTTAATTTAAAGATACGGGTGAAAGATCCGAGTGAATCACGACTCAAACAGGCGTACAAAGCAGCCGCTATAGTTCCAGTGCATGCTGGCTGGTGTTCACATTATCACAGTTTAACCGTAAACAGCAATCAGAGGTCTAGTTTTATTCCAGAAATATATTGTTTTTATAGACGTTAGTTGCACGCGCTGCAAGAGCTTCCATTTACTGCACCATGTAGGCTAATGTAGTGCGGTTCTGTCAACATAAAAAAAAAAAACTACGGGTAGCCTACAATTTTCGCACAACTTGGTGGAAAAGTGTAGCACAGGTTAAAGAAAACCCATTCATTTTTGGAGCTGATCCTACTCAAAAGGAACTTCAAAGTATTTCCCATATAGTAGGCCTAGCCTTTTAGCTCACAACGACAGTGAAAGTGAAACTTGGAAAGTGGTCTCTCCACAGAGTGTTAGATCAATCGCGAGTTGATGCAGGTAAAAAGTAGGCTATCAACTGGTAGGTTAGTAGCCTAACGAAGGTAGCCTAATTTTGAAAAATGTGATGACGGCACACAAACTAGGGCAAAAACGTTTAGTATAGCCTACACTTGTGGTGATAGCCTATACAGTTAATGTGAATCGCGGACTATAACCAAAGGAAAGGAGAATATTTGTACCAAATAAAGGCTGTGTTTGTGTTTCTACAACATGTTGGCACAAAACGTAATTTCTGTCAACTATGACGATGTCCATGTTCAGTAACCTATATTTTTCATTTAGTCAAGCAGTGACATGTGGTTTAATGCATGGGGTAACATGACGTGAGACAGACAGAAGATGAGCCTGTCAGTAGCCTATCCCTGAATCCTGTCCCTCTCAATTTCAAATCACTTTAAAATGGTGTAGCAACCATACTTTTTGCTTTTACTTTTTTTTACCTCCTGAGAACCAATCCATAGACCTATGTCCTCTGTAGTGGACATAAGTTCTAGAAGCATACCCCTTTACCCCTTTGAGCTATTCTATCAATTCCTGTGGTCTTTTAAAGAGGACATCCTGGGCTTTCTAATGATATATCATGTGATTGGCTGGGTTGCTGGGAACCTCCTCTTCCTGGTTCTCAAAAATGGTTGACATCAAAACAAGCACATTTTATGGAATGAAATGAAAATGTCAGGAATCATATGATTCATTTTGAAAGAAGTTAAGTTATTTACATTTTGAAATAATAGTGACTTTATGAATGTCCATTATAATGGACACCAAGACCAAAATATTTTGATTTTTTGGGAAATTTAAGAGATCATTTGTGTAGGATGAATGAGGGGGGGTCAGATTTGGAGCTCTCAGGTGATGAGTGAGTGAAACAGAGATGAGGACTATGAACCTGTGCCTCAAGAAGATAGCGAGGAAGAGTAAGACTAAAAAATGAATTATAGCAGATGAAAGAAAAACATGAAAATGAAATGAACAATCCAGAAAAAAAAATACAACTGTCCAAAAAGGCAAATAAAGTAGTCTAGAAGGATAAATAACATTTCCCCCTTATATTTGGTTAAGTTTACCCTTAATTTAATACCACTAAAAGCATAATTTGTCCATTTTTGTCTATTTTCATGGCTACCTTTTCATAGTAAAACGGTCCTTTTGTCCACCACAGGGGACATGCTATAACATTTAAAATAAAAATAAATTTTAAAAAATAAAAATTGTAAGATGTTTTTTTAATCCTAAATAGAAAGGAAATCACACAAAAAAAAGAAATTGTTGGACACTTTTTTTCTTGGTTCCCAGGAGTATAAAACACCCCCGGACCCCTGTGTTATTGTGATTAGGCTATAGGTCCAAATCTAAATGTTTGTTAACTGTGTGTTTGTTATTTATGGGGGGAATCAGGGTTTTTATGTGTGTGTGTGTGTGTGTGTGTGTGTGTGTGTGTGTGTATGTGTTGGGGGGGGTCGTCGGTCCAGTGGTGGGCCGGTCCAGGAGAAAATTGCCAGGGCCGAATTTTGCTCCCAGTCCGACCCTGGTTGTCCCTCAAAGTTGATCAAAATTTTATTGGAGTTTTTGGCTGGGCTCTGTTTAGGCCTTCAGAAGACATATTTGTACTCAACATAGGCTGTTGATTTATTTTCCTTACTGAGATAGTAGTAGAAACACTCTCACACAAAGCAATGAACAGAAAATAAATCCCTTCAGGGTCTGAACAGCAGACCTCACAAGCCTGAAAAATAATTTTGGTTATCATTTTCAGAGCGCCCAAACACTTTGTGGGAATATACAAATATTTTTTTAATATGTTTTTCTTTATTCTCCATGATCCCTTCTTTTTAAAAACACCAATTTGACTTGTCTTATGAAAATCTTTCTTTTTTATTTTCCACCCTGAACATGGGCAAAATGCCCCATTGACATCAATATGTTTTGTGTAGAGTTACCACAGTGCCACCTGTGGTTGTATAGAGTAACCTGTGGTAGCTCTATACAAAACATATTGATCTCAATGGTGCATTTTGCCCATGTTCAGGGTGGAAAGTGAAAAAGAAAGATTAGCATAAGACAAGTCAAATTGGTGTTTTTAAAAAGAAAGGCTCATGGAGAATAAAGAAAACAATATTAAAAAAATCTTTGCATATTCCCACAAGGCGTTTGGGTGCTCTGAAAATGAGAACCAAAATGATTTTTCAGACTTGTAAGGTTTGCTGTTCAGACCCTGAAGGAATTTATTTTCTGTTCATTGCTTTTTGTGAGAGTGTTTCTACTTATCTCAGTAAGGAAAATAAATCAAGAGTCTATGTTGAGTACAAATATGTCTTCTGAAGGCCTAAACAGAGCCCAGCCAAAAACTCCAATAAAACTTGTATCAACTTTGAGGGACAGCTATGAACATGCAGGATTATCCAGACCAAACATGATTTTTCTACATACTATTCTTATTTATGTACCAGCATGCAAAATTTGAGCCTCCTACATGGTTTAGTTCTTGCGCTGTGGGCTTGTGAACTTTGACAAAAAAAAGAGGCCGACCAAAATCGACACCCCCCTCCCCCTGTAAAACTGGCGGTATCTTGGAAAGTATTGATCTTACCTAAGAGTAATTTTACAGTGTGTCTCCTGGGTAACATAGATACACCTGGTAACTTTTTCTGAATTTTTTGAGACCTAAGTGTGTGGGCCCTGGTTCAATTGACGTGGAATGACCCAAGAGAAAATCCGTTGCACACGGGTGGTGCCATAGGTCTATGTTTGCTTACATGAAACATAATACATAATATGTTTCCAATATTTACATGAAACACCCCGATGGATCATCAAAGGGCTATGCAAACTTCAATGAACTTGATAGTAAATAACCCACGGACTCCGACCACCAATGATGTGTCTTTTGACTGTTTAATTGAATCAACTTAGAATTACTCAACAACTTACATTGTTTCACAATCACATGGGCTATAGCCTATAAGGCTGTACACAGAGCCAAACACACGCGATAAGAGCAGCCAGCGGCACCGAGCTCGTGTGAGTGGTTAGTGGGTGGAGCTGCAGGCAGCGCTTCCACGTTTCGCGCCTCTAACGTGCAAGCAAGCACTTTTTTCACATTTTAGAGAAAACCATGGCCAAAATATAATTTATTTGGCAATTATATATCAATATTTTAGAGCTCCCCCACAATTTCAAATACCATGTTTCCAGGGGAGCTCAGGTGGCCACTAGCGGAGCCATGGCTCCCCCTGCTACCCCCTAACTCGCACCCTGTAGTTTAAAAAGTATAAAAGTTACAAAGATGAAAAATACAAAGCCCACATGTCCTAAGTAAGACCTACGTAACATAGCTTGAATGAAGTTTCTACGTAACATATTTCTACGTATGTTTTTAAACAAAATAAAAACATTATTAAACCACTATCCGTCACCTAGCAGGACTGTCCACAGTGCACAAAACAAGATCCATAAAGACATGTTCAAATGATTTTGGCATGGAGGAACCTGACTGGCTCTCTACACAGGGTTTTCTACACCATCAAACACCTTTGGGATGAACAAGAACAGATATAGTCTCCTGTTTCCACATCAGTGCCTCACTTTAAAAATGCATTTCTGGATGAATGGGCAAAAAAAGCAAAGGGAGATCAATTCCATTTGAATCCCTAAAGATTAAGAATGGGTTGTCATTGTGGGTGTAAGGCATCACATTACTTTTGTCTATGTAGTGAATGCATATATTAATTTCAAAATCAATTTTCTAAATAACGAGAGATAATTGTTGACCACAACAATGCTGCCCCACAAAGGCAAAAGGCAGTAACTGCATTTTTGGTAGAAAATTAGTTATTGTCATTTTTGGGATATTAAAGACTTCCTTTATCATGTGGATACATATCTATAATCAAGTTTACTGTTTTATTTTTATTTTTTTAAATAGAGGGTTGTGTTTACAGTAACTCCCAAAACCATACTGACTTACAAAGGCAAAAGGGAGTAACTGACCAGAGTGTCAAACTGAGAAAAATGAGTTTTTTGTTTTGTCTACAGAAATGTATTTTAGGTAGAGCAATGAAAATCTGGTGACTTGTTGCCCTGACGAAGAAATGTGTGTATATAAAAAAATCTTGTGCTCAAAGTTGACCTTTGACCCATATTTCTCAGATACTGTACTCTGCCTTTGTATTATGTACTAAAAATAAGGAGTCATACAAAGGCCTATATAAATATAGGAATAGGCCTATATAATTCTCTAAACACTTCTTTAAACACACTTTTAATTGTTATAATTGACAACATGATATATTATCAAACATTGTACACAGGCATCAAAACATTTGTACATACACATTCAGCACATTGGTTTATTGAGATTTATGTATAATTTATGGAAATAATTTGATCTGTAGCTGCTGCATAATGTTTCTGAGAAAAAAAAGCCCTGGATTGCTGTTTTTCAACTCAGATAATATATAATTGAATTATCAGGATTAAACAAAACAATATGTCTAGCAAAAAAAAAAGAATTGGCAACACAGCACTACACAAAAATAACATACTGGATATAGCTAAAATATATATTCTTGAGCAGTGAACATATTTTGATAAATCTTAAGACCATTTCAGGCCTCACATTTTAATTCATATTTCATTATACCTGTGCATTTCACTCGGTGTTTGGACATTCTCACAAAGGGTATGGAAACATATCCATTTCCATTTTAACCTCTTATCTTCTTCTTTGTGACCTTGAGTCTAGTGAATAATTAATAGGACAGATATCTCACTACATTGATAACTTGTAACATGTAACATTGCCAGCTCTTCAGGGCTGGGATGTAATTGGTCAGTCATGGTCTGGGGTGCAGACCTGAGCCTTGTCCGGCCTGTATAAATACTGGAGGGTTTAGGTCAGACTTACATCGACAAGATCAATCAGCAATAATGAGGTCTCTGGTCTTCCTTGTGCTCCTCGGAGCTGTTTGTGAGTACAACTGCTAAACCACTGCTCTTGCCTGCTGTGCTGTTAGCTCAACTCTAAAAAGATGCCACTAGATATTCATTCTGTTATTTCTGAAACACTGTTGTTTCTCTGCAACATGTTGTTTTGGCCTTGTGTGCAGTTGCTACCACAATTATTGCTCTCACCTACTGTATACCTGTGAGGCTTCCTATATATCATTTAGTGTTTGACTATGGTACATGTTTTCTTGTGTGCAGTTGCAGAGGAGGATAAGATTGTTGGAGGATATGAGTGCAAGGCCAACTCCCAGCCCTGGCAGGTGTCTCTGAACTCCGGTTACCACTTCTGTGGTGGTTCCCTGGTCAACGAGAACTGGGTTGTGTCTGCTGCTCACTGCTACAAATCGTGAGATTACTTTTTGTACTCTAGATGAGTCCTGAATATATATACAGCATACAGCTCTGGAAAAAAATAAGAGACCACTGCACATTTTTCTGATGTCATCCTACAATTGCTGAGTGACATTAAAATGAGTTGCAATAATATTCAAAATTCAGAGACCACCACAAATTTTAATATGACCGTAATTTTAATTTTTCCCATATATATATATGTCCTGGAAAAGTTATGCCTGTTTCAATAAATAATATGGTTTAGTGGGTTCAATGTATTCACATCAATTGATGATTTAGATCTGTCACTCTCTCTCACCTTCTCCAGCCGTGTGGAGGTTCGCATGGGCGAGCATGACATCACTTACCGTGAGGGCACTGAGCAGTTCATCAGCTCCTCCCGCGTCATCCGCCACCCCAACTACAGCTCTTACAACATCGACAACGACATCATGCTGATCAAGCTGAGCACGCCCGCCACCCTGAACCAGTATGTGCAGCCCGTGGCTCTGCCCACCAGCTGTGCTGCCGCTGGCACCATGTGCACCGTGTCCGGCTGGGGCAACACCATGAGCTCCGGTTAGTATGCCACCATGAAGCCTTCCTCATCTAGGCCTAGTCATCATCAATCGTGTCAAAAGTGACAAATAGTCACTTGCCTCGGATCCCCTTCAATACAAGCACTCTCCTATTTCACCTCTTAAGTCACTGACAGGAACCAGCTTCAGCCTAGTCATCATCTGTGTTTATTATTCCTGACTTCCTGATTCCAATGTCTTCCCAACATGCACCCCCTTCATTACTTCATGCAGTGAGCGGTGACAGGCTCCAGTGCCTGGACCTCCCCATCATCTCTGACCGCGACTGCAAGAACTCCTACCCCGGCATGATCACCGACGCCATGTTCTGCGCTGGATACCTGGAGGGAGGCAAGGACTCTTGCCAGGTAAGACACATTCATTCACATTCTCACTATTTCAAACGCATTGCAAATGTATATTTATTTTCGTACATATCTGTTTCACACCTTCAGTAACAGAGCTGCTTTTTGTCAAGCTCTTTGACACTTAGCAGGCATTGCACGTGTTTTGAATAGGGTGTATAAAAGAGTAACCATCCTCTCTCTCTCTGTGTGTGTCCATCTCAGGGTGACTCTGGTGGCCCCGTGGTGTGCAACGGTAAGCTGCAGGGTGTTGTGTCCTGGGGCTACGGCTGTGCTGAGCCCGGAAACCCTGGTGTCTATGCCAAGGTGAGATTCAGTGCATATCATTTACAAAATAACTACTGTCATATATGCAGCACTGCTTATGGAATAGCATGCGAGTAGGATTTCTTTCAATTTAATTGTATGCGTCTACATTTTGCGATATCAACCGTAATACACATTTCTACATTCCACTCCAATGTTATGTAATGTCTTATATTTTGTGACACCACTCCTACTGACACAAGCCTACTGACCATATCATAGCTGATATCAGACTCAGGATTCCCATTCTACTCTCCTCTGCTCCGTTTTATCGATGATCAATTATCTTTGGTCACTCCCTCATATCAAATGAACTTCATTTAGCGGATAAGTCCATCTTGTGATCACTATTGCTAACCAGCCCTTCTTTCTACAGGTCTGCATCTTCAACGACTGGCTCACCCAGACCATGGCCAGCTACTAAATCGGACCTCTGTATCTGAGTGTAGCTCTGATGGAAAAGATCTTGTCAACTGAATAAAATCAATGAAAACACATTCAGTCTGCTTTGCTTTTATGTGGTATTTGTTTTGCTGAAGAAAGGTACCTTAACCATCAAATAAGCTCTGTGTTGATAAGTGAATAAGGCTGATTTTGAAAGATGGTCTGGGCCCAGAATGGGGTTTGCCCATGTTGTAGAAACATGATGTAGCCGTAAAATAATAATGAGGAAGACTTAGAACAAAAGGGATCCGGTAGCTTCGCTAATGCCTAGCTTAAAAAATGGCTAGCTTTTGCAGAAGACTCTAGCCTATAAACTTACATACATTATACCATGTAAGTGACTAATTATGACCTCTAGATTGTGTTGTTGTACTAATTATTCTAGCCACTCCTGTCAGGCCACTGCACTAGTCCTTCATCCATAATACATCCAACAAGATCCAGATCCTGAGTGAGTGATGGAGTGTGTTCATGGCCTTGAGTGAAGAGGCAGCAACATTTCTGTAGATCACATCACCACAGTCTAACACTGAAATAAAAACTGCTTCAACAATTTAATTTTATTACTACACATAGGGAGGTTGGTTTTCTGTAAAGAAACCAATTTTTGTTGCAGTTTCTTTACAAGGTTATACAATGGAGATTAAATGCAAGTTACTGGTCCAGCCAGATGCCTAGGTATTTATATTCAGAGACTCAGACTCAGAGAATACAGTGGTTATTTACAAACTATTATCTTTAATGTCCCTAGCTCTATAAATACTTTCTAGAATACAATTAGTCTTCTCAGCATTAATGTAAGATTAATGATAGGTTCATCATTCCCTCCCCCTCCCCCTCCCCCCCCCCCCCCCCCCCCCCCCCATGAAGCTGAATTGACATTGAATTAATAAAATCACATAGGTAAGCCATGGATGTGTCACTCTGTGAACCGACAAAACCAAGTTCAACCAGAAATCAGTTGCCTTGGGGGGCCCCTGTGCTCAGTGTGATGCTGCTTGAGGTATTGTTGCCAACACGTACTACTTGAGGCCTCTGACAGAGGAAGTCCAGTAGCCAGTTGCAGAGGTAGGTACTGAGTCCCAGTTTGTCAAGTTTGCAGATGAGTTGTTGTGGTATTATGGTGTTGAATGCAGAACTGAAGTCTATAAACAGCAATCTCACATATGAGTCTCTTTTTTCCAGGTGGGTGAGGGCTGGGTGGAGGGCAGAGCAGATTGCATCCTCTGTAGACCGCTTGGCTCAGTATGCAAACTGGAAGGGGTCCAGGGTGGGGGGGAGAATGGATTTGATATGTGACATGACAAGCCGCTCAAAGCACTTCATGATGATGGGTGTCAGTGCCACAGGGCGGTAGTCATTGAAGCAGGATGGAGCAGTTTTCTTCGGCACAGGTATGATGGTGGCAGCTTTGAAACATGATGGGACGATGGCTTGCCTTAGGGAAGTGATAAAGATGTCTGTGAAGACATCCTTAAGCTCCCCTGCGCAGTCCTTCAGCGCACGACCTGGGATGTTGTCTGGACCTGTTGCCTTACGGGTGTTGATAGCAGCAAATGTCCTCTTCACGCTGTCGGCAGAGAGGCACAGGGGCTGCTCATGTAGAGGGGGAGGGGTCTTCTGTGGGCAGGTGCTGTTTTGTGCTTCAAAGCGAGCAAAGAAGCGGTTCAGGTTGTTGAGCAGAGGGATGTTGCTCTCACAGCTCTGTGGCGCGGGCTTGTAGTCCGTGAGGGCCTGAATGCCCTGCCATAGGCTTTGTGCGTTCCTGCTGTCTTTGAAGTGGGTGGTTATCTTGTGAGTGTATTCCTTTTTTGCTTCCTTGATGCCACGGGACAGGTTGGCTCTCGCTGTTCTCATGCCAGCTTCATCCCCAGCTCTGTAGGCTTTGTTCCTGGCCCTCAGCAGCCTGAGGACATCCCCTGTCAGCCATGGCTTCCAGTTAGCCCGAGTGATGATGTCTTTTGTGTGGGTCACATCATCGATGCACTTGGTGATGTAAGAGGTTACAGTGTCTGTATACTCCTCTACTCCTGTAAGGCAAAACAAAATATGACATTTCAAAGAGAAAGTGCCTCTTGCTCTTTGCATTGCGTTTCCAAACCACTGTTACCTATGAGGGGAGCAGCATTTCATGGGGAGGATTTGTGAAGTTTGACCTCTCACGAGTCAAACAGAGGAAGATGCCATTTCTGGAATAATTTCGATTGGAGGTATATGTGCCCTCTTATTTACTTATTTACTTACTTTTTTGTTTACTTGAATGTTATGTTTGTCTGTGGACTTAAATTGGTAAAATATGTCTTGTCTTCACCGTGGGATAGTGAGAAACGTAATTTCGATCTCTTTGTATGTCTGGAACATGTGAAGAAATTGACAATAAAGCTGACTTTGACTTTGACTTTGACTTTATCACAATCTTCCTCATCATCAAGCATAACAGTATCACCAAATCAACACCCGAAGTTTAAGTCGAAGCAGTATCTCAAGGATGTCACATTCAAATGTGTAAAAGTCCGACTTCAGAAAGTAAAAGTCCTGCCACATATTTACTCCAACCATTCACTAAGCCATCTGATTCTTATTGGGCCAACTCCTCAGCCAGGTAGATGAGTTAAATTAGTGAAAGCACCCATGTCAAATGCCCAGGTAGAATCAATACATGGTAGGACTTTTACTTTCTGAAGCCAGCCTTTTACACCTCTACTTCTTAATCATCATCAGCTCCGAGCGATTTAAGAAGGACATCATCAAAGAGATCAGGAGCAAGAAGAAGCTGTTTTATTTTGTGCGGTCGAAGATCAATAACAACATTCGCTCGGAGATGAAGAAAAGGATGTTCAACAAAGAGGAGGTTTTCGACAAAATTACAGACGACTGTACAAACAAATCTGAAAAAAGGTGGATCCCCAAAGTTCCTGGTGTCCTCCTGTGACCTTGGCAATTATGATTTCTAACTCTCGATCGACACCCTGGAGAAGGAGCTCCCAAATCACAAGAGGCTGGCACTGATCCAGTCCCTTCCCGTTTGCTCAATGGCCATGATCGATAAAAAGGTGAAGATCGTGCAGAGACTCATTTGGCTTACAAATATATCTGCAAATATAGATGTATAACATTTACCACTTTTGGTAAACCATGCTTTTGTAAAACCTAAAATATTGGCAGTACTCAAGAGTTCCCATATCATTTTCCCTGAAACTATTTTGAATACTGCCAAAAAAGCGCCTAAAAATAGAAGTGTGGTGAGAAAACACCAACTGCTGGGAATGTTTTGGAAGGAAAAACCTTCACCTCAAGTATTTGAGGTCACTGCACGCAGTATGAGATATAGACACTTGCAACTTGCAAATAACAATATGCATGCGACATTTTAAAACATTCATATATTAAATATGCTTATTGGTCCGTTTTTCATATTGACCATTTAATGAAACACACAAATAACATACTGAATATTGTTAAAATATATTTTATTGCGCAAACATACGATCAAACTTCCAGAGATTTTTTAGATCTCCGTTTCTCAAGGTCCCGGAGGACTGTCGCTATGAAAAAAAGAGAAAACAATCAGTTTTAGCTAGCAGTTTTAGAGTTGCTGCAGCCGACAGTACTCAGTGACCTCGAGAAACGGAGTTGCTGCAACCGACAGTACTCAGTGACCTCGAGAAACGGAGATCTTTGATTTGATCACCAGATTTCTCCTTTAACACAATCTCAGGCCTCAGATTTTAATTTATATTTCATTATATTTGTGCATTTCACTTGGTGTTTGGACATTCTCACAAAGGGTAACACCCTTTTCCATTTTAACTTCTTATCTTCTTCTTTGTGACCTTGAGTCCAGTGAATAATTAATAGGACAGATATCTCAACAACCATCACTACATTGATAACTTGTAACATGTAACATTGCCAGCTCTTCAGGGCTGGGATGTAATTGGTCAGTTATGGTCTGGGGTGTAGACCTGAGCCTTGTCCAGCCTGTATAAATACTGGAGGGTTTAGGTCAGATTTAAATCGACAAGATCAATCAGCAATAATGAGGTCTCTCGTCTTCCTTGTGCTCCTTGGAGCTGTTTGTGAGTACAACTGCTAAACCACTGCTCTTGCCTGCTGTGTTTTTAGCTCCACTCTAAAAAGATGCCACTAGATATTCATTCTGTTATTTCTGAAACACTGTTGTATCTCTGCAACATGTTATTTTGGCCTTGTGTGCAGTTGCTACCACTATTATTGGTCTCACCTACTGTATACCTGTGAGGCTTCCTATATACCATGTATTGTTTGACTATGGTACATGATTTCTTGTGTGCAGTTGCAGAGGAGGATAAGATTGTTGGAGGTTATGAGTGCAAGGCCTACTCCCAGCCCTGGCAGGTGTCTCTGAACTCCGGTTACCACTTCTGCGGTGGTTCCCTGGTCAACAAGAACTGGGTTGTGTCTGCTGCTCACTGCTACAAATCGTGAGATTACTTTTTGTACTCTGGATGAGTCTTGAATATATATATATATATATATAGAATTTGAATATGACCGTCTTTTAATTCAACTGATCTTCGTACATGAATTAGTGAACTGATTATTTCTGTCACACTCTCTGTCTCTCTCTCTCAGCCGTGTGGAGGTTCGCATGGGCGAGCATGACATCACTTACCGTGAGGGCACTGAGCAGTTCATCAGCTCCTCCCGCGTCATCCGCCACCCCAACTACAGCTCTTACAACATCGACAACGACATCATGCTGATCAAGCTGAGCACGCCCGCCACCCTGAACCAGTATGTGCAGCCCGTGGCTCTGCCCACCAGCTGTGCTGCCGCTGGCACCATGTGCACCGTGTCCGGCTGGGGCAACACCATGAGCTCCGGTTAGTATGCCACCATGAAGCCTTCCTCATCTAGACCTAGTCATCATCAATTGTGTCAAATGACAAATAATCACCCTTACCAAAAAAGGTATACTTAAAGTTCTTGTTGCAGTTGAAGGATAATTCCCAAGTGTACTTTATGTTGTAAGTTTATTCGTATAAATGTGCTTGTGGTATACTTAAATGGACTATTTTAATACTTCTTTGTTTGTGTATTTTAATACTTCTCAGTTTGTAATAGTACTAGTGAAGATACTAGTTATATACTTCTAACACATTTTTTAGTTCATGACACTTAAAGTAAAGTGAATGAAATTAAATGAGAATTTGTCATGCAGCTTTTCCATCAGTAAAAGTATATTAAGTATAAGTACCAAGTATAGGCTAGATATACTTACACCTTTATGTATACTTATCAGTTTAAGCCAAAAAGAAATGAATTTAGTGTATCTCTGGGCAGTACACAAAAAGTAAGCTATATGTACTTAGTTCAAAATAAGACCAACAGTACACTTCCATTAACTTATTTTTGCTATGACTACTTGCATTTGATCCCCTTCAATACAAGCATTCTCCTATTGCACCTCTTAAGTCACTGACACTAACCAGCTTCAGCCTCCTCATCATCTGTGTTTATTATTCCTGACTTCCTGATTCCAATGTCTTCCCAACATGCACCCCATTCATTACTTCATGCAGTGAGCGGTGACAGACTCCAGTGCCTGGACCTCCCCATCATCTCTGACCGCGACTGCAAGAACTCCTACCCCGGCCAGATCACCAACGCCATGTTCTGCGCTGGATACCTGGAGGGAGGCAAGGACTCTTGCCAGGTAGGACACATTCATTCACATTTTCACCATTTCAAGCGCATTGCAAATGTATATTAATTTTCGTACATACCTGTTGCACACCTTCAGTAACAGAGCTGCTCTCTGTCAGGCTCTTTGACACTTAGCAGGCATTAAACGTGTTTTGAATAGTGTGTATAAAAGAATAACCATCCTCTCTCTCTCTGTGTGTGTCCATCTCAGGGTGACTCTGGTGGCCCCGTGGTGTGCAACGGTAAGCTGCAGGGTGTTGTGTCCTGGGGCTACGGCTGTGCTGAGCCCGGAAACCCTGGTGTCTACGCCAAGGTGAGATTCAGTGCATATAATTTACAAAATAACAACTGTCATTTACAGATTGCTAATGTTAGAACATATTTTGTGTATGCAGTAAAGCTTATAGAATAGCATGTGAGTAGGGATTTCTTATTAAATTCTAATGTTATTTAATGTCTTGTATTTCGTGGCACCACTCAAGCACTACTGACACAAGCCTACGGTCACAAAACCATATCATAGATATCACACTCAGGATTTCCATTCTTCTCCTCTGCTCTGTTTTATCAATGATCAATTATCTTTGGTCATTCCCACATATCAAATGAACTTCATTTATCTGAGGAGTCCATCTTGTGATCACCTTTCTTTTTACAGGTCTGCATCTTCAATGACTGGCTCACCCAGACCATGGCCAGCTACTAAATCAAACCTCTGTATCTCAATCCGAGTTCAGCTCTGATGGAAAATATCTTGTCAATTGAATAAATTAAATCAAATTACATCTGTCTTATGTGCCTTTATGTATTTGTTTTGTTAAAAGGTACCTTAATTACCTTAACTACCTAACTCTGACGTACACCATCAAATGTGAGACATTATATAAATAGATGTGTGCCTCTCCTAATAATGTCCCGTGAATTTATTTAGGCACAGGTAGACTCCAATCAAGTGCATCTCAAGGACCATTGATAGAAGTAGGATGCACCAGAGCTCAATTGTTAGCGTCATAGCAAAGGGTCTGAATAAATTGAATATTTGTCTTTTATTTTTTAGAAATTTAGAGTGTTGGAGCATTGTGTGTAGATTGATGAGAAAATTACATTAATACATAGGATTAGATGTTAAAATCTATTGTGCTAAAATCTAAGGTAAAAACACATTCAGAAGCCCCTGCTCAAGTTTAACTTTAAAAAGCACACTACCCACAAATCCGCCAACAAATGGTCACAAACGCAATACAAATGGCCCATCCAACAGCAGTATATAGTATGCGGCATGTCATTGGGGTTATCAAGTGGGCACCCTCATTTACCGATGTTTCATTAAGTTAGGCCCACGACGCCTCATGAAGGCTTAACAGCGAAACCAGCGTCCTGGAGACACTCCCCTCCATGCTGCCACCATATTACCCCTTTATTAGCTGCTAATGAATTGACTTCTCTCCTTTTATCCTCTATTGCCGCTGCCACACATTTCAATACCTGGTTATGACGCCACGTATACCGCCCCTGGGTGAGACTTACTTTGCACCCTGATAGGATATGGTGGAGACTGCCCACACATGAGCAAAGTATGCATTTATCATACTCACCAAACCATTGACTTAAATTCTTGGGAGATGGGAGCACATCATATGTAGCACCTAACATAAATCTGATCTTACCAGCTTCCATGCCCCATAGATCTTTCCATTTAATCCGTCTTTTTTCCACCCCTTCCCAGTTCACCCACTGCCCTTGTTTTGCCTGCAACACTGCCTTCTTACAGCCTCCTCCTGTCTATGCATTTAAAAAAAGAACAATTAATTGAATTCATTTTAATATGAGTCTGAAACATAACAAAATGTGGAAAACTTGAAAGGGTCTGAAAACGTTCTGTTGCACTGTATGCACAGTAAGCCTTTTAGTCAGCATGCATTTTGGGTAACCAAAACTCCTATGGGGAGTTTCCATAGGGCATTTTGCAAAATGCATGGACATACCTTTACAAATAATTATGTAAACTACTCATCTTTTCTTCTATATTGATGTACGTTTACACACTATATGTACACAAGATATGGTACTATTGCTCAGTTGTATTTCTCAAGTCAATCAAGTGACTTGGAGGGCTGAAATGTGGTCAGTTCAAAGATGCTTGTAACCTAGTAGAAAGAAAAACAATATTCTAACCTCTTTAACTGTGCCAGTACATCACACATTACATCACATACACACATTAAGAAACTACAGGGTCTCAGCTTTCTAAAGAGGTCAAGCATGTAATGGTAGGCCAAAAAAGGTGGGAACAGTTCCCTCAGAAGTAGGCACAGTGCAATTTTGGTGGGGAAAGCCTAAAAATGTCCCATCCCAGATGAAGTTAACCATAAAATAAGGTCTGTGTTGATAAGTGATTAAGTCCTTTATTAAGGCTGAATCTCAAATTACCGTCCCATCTCCAACCTGCCATTTATTTCCAAACTCCTTGAGCGCACTGTAGCTACACAAGTCCAAGAACACCGGACTGCTCATGCCTTATGGGAAGTGTTTCAGTCTGGTTTTAGGGCTCAGCACAGCACCGAGACGGCCCTGGTCAAGGTCACAAATGACCTACTCCTTGCGGCTGATACAGGCCATGTCAGCATTTTATTACTGCTGGACCTTACAGCTGTCACAACGCACTGCTCACCAGGCTGGAAACACTCTTGGGCATCACCTGTGTAACAAGCTCAGCTCGAGTTGTCACCAAATTAACGTCATCGGTTCATTAATCCATTTCACACAATTGTGACTGAAAAAAAATATGTAATTATAAGCCTCTAAAACTGTGACTGGGGAATATCCCAATACTCTTTCAGTAAATATTGAAACAATAGAGTGTTTCAATGAAATGTGTGCAGTGTCAAATGTTTTGAGTAAATTGTCACATGACCAGAGCTGTTTACTTCCTGATTTCACCTTGAGAAGAGGATGACGGCCTCACAGCTCCCAAATAAAAGGTTTTTAAAGTATGTTAAAATAAACATAGGACAAATATTTTGTACACATGGTCTTTAAGGTGTCTAGTTATGATATATACATTTATAATTATTCAAATGTCTTTGGTGTGTTTGCAGAATGAGTAAACATGTTAGCGGTCACAATAGTGACCGGTAGGATAGAATGACAGAGACATACACACACACACACACACACACACACACACACACACACACACTCACATACGTGAAGTTTCGACTGTGTGACTAAACCCTGCACTTATCTGAGCTCAATCCTTCTAATTTGCCCCCTAGAGGCTGGCATGCTAGCAAGGAGGCTAAAACCCATGGATGCTAGCGTCTGTCAAGTCTCTTAAAGAAACATATGCTTAGCCTAGAAATCTAGACACACCCTAGCGGCAGCAAATTACATACACTCTCCGTTGGCTTGTGAGCTCGAAAAATTAAACTTCTATCAGGGCAATCAAATCGTGTAGAGTCGTTAGGCGGGCTTAATATAATGATTGATAGCAGAGTTGCAACGGTTTGGCTTGAATTCCCTGCTACTTGAAAACAAAGAAGATGGATGTTGCTGTTGGTGAACAGTGTGACAGCAAGTTTGAACTAGCCAACTAGCTCCGCTGGTGGGAAAACGCATGGGACTCATAGCGCTATCCTATTGCGTACAGTGGGAATTTGAAAGACAACCGATTATCCCGCCCCTCGCGCTGAGCACTGCGAACGGTGAGTGTCCAGACCCTACATTTTAATGTGAGTCTGGCTCGTCAGGCTAACATATGCTGCCTTTTGGGAAATTAGCTATTTTGTATTCTATCCTAGAGTTAGATAAATTAGTACATACACCCAGTCATAGTTAGATAAATTAGTACATAACCCAGTCCAACACATCCTACTGTTAGCCTAATTCAATTGAGGTGGGTGGGTCTAATTCCCATATGCTAAAGTTTCTTTTAAGGCTTATAGTGATTGTTTGAAAAGGTCCATTTTGTTTTATTGTAGTTTAACATTTTGCATCCCATAAAATTATTATGCTTGTTAATGAAGCTAATTTAAATACTTAATACCTTATGGGTTTAGCTCCCTCCTGACACATTAGGGCTCATGCTAGTCAGTGAACCAGCACTTTTAGGACACTTGCTAGTGCATTCAGCGCCCAGTCCTTGGGTGTGCTTTGTGGTGGAAACACAGTGACAGGTAAAGTTGAGTATCGTCCACATAGCAGTGATAATCAAATTGATGGGCGCGAATGATCTCACCCAAGGAAGTGTGTAAATAGAGAAAAGTAGGGGCCCTAATACTGATCCCTGAGGCACACCTGTGGTGAGGTCATGTGCCCTTTAAGATAGGATTTAAACCAGTCAAGGGCTTTCCTAGACATCCCAGTTCAGATAGTGTAGAAAGGAGAATGTCATGGTTAACAATATCGAAGGCTGCAGATAAGTCTAGTAGAATGAATACTAATGACTTAGCAACTTAGATGAGGACTTAGCTACTCTCAATGCTTCGGTCACAGACAGAAAAGCAGTTTCAGTAGAATGACTCTTGAAAACAGACTGCATAGGGTCTAGCAGGTTGTTCTGATATAGTAAGTCCAAGACTTGCTTGAAGACCACTTTCTCCAAAAACTTTGACAAGAAAGGAAGGAGGGAGATAGGTCTGTAAAAACAGGAATGGTTTTAGAGGTGGTGGCAAATGATCTTCCATCTTACTGGTAGCATAAGCCAGTACCTGGAGCCTACAAACGTTGCACAGGTAGTCCAACTCCTCCAGAATGTGGCAGAAGGCATTGATACCATTGACTGTCCCCCCACACTCCCCTGACTTAAATCCGATTGAACACCTCTGGGACATTATATTTTGGTCCATCCAACACCGCCAGGTTGCACCACAGACTGTCAAAGAGCTCAGTGATGGCCATGTCCACATCTGGGAGCAGATCCCACAGGACACCATCCACCGTTTCATTAGAAGCATGCCCCGATGCCATCAAGCATGTTGGGGCCATACGAACTACTGAGTACCATCATGAGTTGCTGCGCTGAAATTCAAGCAAAATGGACTTGCCGCGTCATTTTTTCTACTTAGATTTTCGGGGGGTCTTTGAATTCAGTCCTCTGTGGATTGATCATTTTCATTCCCAAATAACGAAGTGACATCCTTTTGTTCCTAACATATTACCCAGTCCATATCAGTTTGAATCCTACCTCACAGGATGCTCGTTTAACGTATCATGGCTTGGGCAGCGGTCCGCACCTCACCATCCCACCACAGGGGTCCCCCAGGGCTCAGTACTGGGCCCCCTTCTCTTTGCTATCCACACTACTTCATTGGGACAGATTATCCATTCGCACACCTTCTCATACAACTGCTATGCAGAGGGGACACAGCTTTCTTTTTTTTCCACCTGATGACCCCTTGGTCTCGGCACGGACCTCGGATTGCCTCTCAGACATATCTACATGGATGAAGGCACACCACCTCCAGCTAAACCTCTCAAAAACCAAACTGCTGGTCCTCCCAGCTAAACCTACTGCGCTCACCTACTCGAATGCCCTCATACGGGCATATATGCTACCCCCCGACCGTTGCGCTCTTCAGACAAACATCGTCTAGCTCTGCCACCAGTACGCTCAGGTCAATCCAAACTTTTTTCATCTGTTGTTCCTCGTTGGTAGAACGCGCTACCAGTTCCTACTAGAGCAGGGACATCCCTCTCCATCTTCAAAAAACTTTTCAAGACCTACATTACAAAGTTTGAACGAAGTTTCTACGTCAAACGGTTGAAGCTGAATTAGACGCAGAAATTTGGTGGGAAGAATAACTAGAAAATGTAATTTCGAGGAAATTACCAGTGCATGAAAATATAAACATACGGTATATTAACATAAAATGCAAAACAAACTTTTATTTGATAACAGTTGGCAGAAGTCATAGTTGATAACAACTGACAGTTGAAATGGCTGAACAGTTAAATAGTTGAGTAGTTTAAATAGTTAAATTATTTAATAGTGAATTATTGTAGTGAGGACATTTATTTTGAAACAGTTGTGGGCAGAGGAAATAGTAGTCTTAAGAGAGCCAGATTGTATGCTTAAAGCCTGAGACAGAGTATATAGTTTAAAAGTTCAATGTAGATAGTGTAATGGATGTTGATAGACAGAAAGTTGAATGGATGTTGATAGGCAGATTGTTTAATGGATGTTGATGTATAGTTTAATGGGTGGATGAGTGAATGGTTTGAAGAGGATGAATGGATAGAAAGTTGGATGGAATGTGCCTTATATCCTTGTAGAATGGAGAGACACAGAGAGAGTTGGCCTAGTTAAGCAGAAAGCAGTTGATACAGGTGCAATCAATTTAACTGGCCCTTTGATGGGTCCTAGTAGTGAGCAGCTGGAAGTTGATACAGGTGCAAATCAAGTTAATTAGTCCATTGTGATGTCATAGTGCTAATACAAAGTCTATGGAGAAAAATAAGCTTGTTTTTTATTAATATCTCAAAAAGTATAAAGTTTACAAAAGTGAAAAACACATTCCCCACGTGTCCTTTTCAAGACCTACGTTACAAAGTTTGAACGAAGTTTCTACGTTAAACGGTTAAAGCTGAATTGGGGAAGACGAAGACGACAAAGAAGAAGATGACGAAGAAGAAGACGAAGACTTCGGATAACAGAACAGTGCATTTTCATGCACTGTAATTAAAGATGCAGATGAGCAGGGCAAGCTGATGAGGACGCCATGTACTCGTCACAGTCAATGTACAGTAGCATCAGCATGAGTTGAAGCCATTTTGTTCATTTAAAAAAATCTCAGAAAAGGTAGAAGTCCCTATGGGATCTTCCTAAACAATGTTTAGAAAAGAATTACAATTAATTGGCAAATATTTTTCAGAATATAAACATAACATAAACATAAGCAATATAGCAGAGAAAAGGCATATGCAAGATACATTGTAAGTGAACTTAGTTAAATGAAAATTAAATTAATACATTAAAAAAAAGAAAGAAAAAAAAAAGAATTAAATTAAATGAATAATCTCAGATTAAATTAATAATGTTCATGAATCTGTATAAGAACAATAAATAGATATGCAATTACTTCTAACAACATTAACCTTTACACATGTTGACTAACATCAACCAGAAAGGTGGCATGGGTTGTCTAAACAGACCCAGATTTATTATTCCCACCATATTCAAAGCCACACCCATGTTCTATTTTAAAGAATATGAAGGAAGCCAAGCACTTGTTTTTAGGTCAGTGCTGGTGTAGCTCCTGCATCTTCTCTGCAGTAATGGTAAGTTGTGGAGATACTTACTGTGATAGAAAATAGCACTCTGAAAGTTCTGAAAAGTGTAACTTCCATCTTGAAAAATGTAAGGCAGTTAAAAGAGATTCCATAAAAATAAGAATGTGAAGGAGTGTAATTGTACATTAAACAACACAGATACAAGTATTTGAGATTTGTGTCATTACAGTGCTATCAGAAGAATTGTATAATTTGTGATTTCAACTTTGTCATGATTCTGAATACAGTACTAAACGTGAAATACAACAAATCAGCAGGGAAAATCACCCAGAGCTGAATTGTTCACATTCACTGGAACCTTTTATTTAAGTACTATAATTCTCCTCAAGAACAAATTGTCAACACATTCCTTTTCCTCATAGATACAAGATATGACTCACATCTACGAAAACCCAGAGCCTGACACTGACACTCCAAGCATCGACACCGAAGATGAATATTTTAAGGAAATCTTTGAGAATTTCCAGAAAAACTCTAAGGAAGCAGCAAACTCCAAGGTGAAGGAGAAGCTCGACCAGCTAGAAAATCTCATCCTGAATATCGCCATAACAGGCAACACAGGTGCTGGGAAATCTTCCTACGTCAACGCGATAAGGGGGGTGCAGGATGACGAGGATTCAGCTGCAACTGGGGTGACCGAGACAACCATGGAGCCCCTTAAGTATCCTCATCCTACTATGCCCAACGTACAGATCTGGGACCTGCCAGGAATCGGAAGCCCAAAGTTTAAGGCGAAGCAGTACCTCAAGGATGTCAAATTTAAAACCGATCTTAATCATCATCACCTCTGAGCGATTTAAGGAGAACGACATCATGCTGGCCAAAGAGATCAGGAGCAAGAAAAGACGGTTCTGTTTTGTGCGCTCAAAGATCGACAACGACATCCGCTCAGAGATGAAGAAAAAGAACTTCAACAAAGAGGAGGTTCTCAACAAAATCAGAGAAGACTGCACAAAGAATCTGAAAAAAGTAGGGTCCCCTAAAGTGTTCCTGGTGTCTTCCAATGACCTTGGCAATTATGATTTCCAACTACTGATCGACACCCTGGAGAAGGAGCTTCCAAATCACAAGAGGCTGGCACTGATCCAGTCCCTTCCTGTTTGCTCAATGGCTATGGTTGATAAAAAGGTGAAGGTCCTGCAGAGACTCATCTGGCTTACAGCATTTGGCTCCAGCGTCATTGCCATGGCTCCAATACCGGGCCTGTCATTCGCATGTGACCTTGGCATAATGATATCCTTCTTCCAAAGGTGCTTCGAAGCTTTGGGCTTGGATGACCGGTCACTCAGAAACCTGGGGGAAAGAGTGAGCAAGTCAGTCAAAGAGCTCAAGATGCCCATGAAGTCACGCTTCACAGGAGGAGTCAACAGGAAAGTTGTGATTAAGTTCTTCACCTCGGTCCCTGTGGGCACGGCGATGACCATCGAGTACATCCTTAGCATGGTACCTGTTGCAGGTGCTCTGGTTGCAGGAGGAGTTTCCTTTGCCACAGTCTTCCATTTACTGAACAAGGGCCTTAAGGAAAGGTCAGAAGATGCCAAATTAGTGCTGATGAGTGCAGGTCTCGAAGGAGCAGAGCAAGACAAAGAGGATAACACTAATGACAACACCAAGGAGCCAGAGGAGAAATAATAGCTACGAGGAAGATTCATGGTTTACGTCCAGTTATTCATTACCACTACCCAAGTGGCTCATGCTCGTCTTTAAAGTTACTGCTTTCAGCACGCCGACTCTGGCGTCCTTCCACCACCGCACCGCCACCAGTTGGTCCCCGTCTTGCTGTCAAGGAGTAAGCTCTGTGCCTCTGCCTTCTTTCATCTGCAGGATCTGAGATCTTCCCCACATTTGCCGGATAGTGGACAGGGACCTACACAAAAAACTGCTTTCTGTTTCCAGAGACTACAATTTGTATCTCCAATAGTTATCCTCATTGCTGTGCAACCTATTCAGGATAGAACTGTCAACTACTGTATATCTCTGTTTACTGAATCTTATTGAATTGTAGAAGTAATGTGATGAGTCTTCAGACATGCTTGTGTAACCTGCACGACAGGGTAATGGCCTATACTTGTGCAGGGACAGTCTATAGTCTAATATCTAGGTTCAGTGGAGATTGGTGTAGGTTTTTTCTAGACCAGATTCTAGTATTCACCCCAAAGACAACACACACACTCGTGGATAAAGTTTATAATAAAAATATATATTTTATTTCACAGGTCAAAGTCATTCAATTCAGTTTAAATTATTCCAAGATCAATATTAAAAGAGATGTATTATGTTATATCTGTTTACTATTCTATTATGCTATTTTATATGTTCTATTCTAATATTCTATTTATATATCCATGTACTACTTTATATTTTTTGTTCTATTTAATATCTAAGTCTAATTGTATTTTCCTTTTTAAAATACTATTAATATATTAACCTAACCTTATACTATATTACCTAATATCTTGTCTTATATTTATTATCCAATATTATTATATACTATAAATTAAACCAAAATAAAACCCAACCCAAAACAAAATGTGAGTGCACTCAAGAAAATAATAAAGAAAAGAAAATAAATGAAAAGGGGAAATGGTTCAGTCCAACTTGAGCCAAGTGTAATGTCCAGATCATACCACAATCACAAGGGTAAGGGGGTGTGTAGCCTAACAGGCAGTCCAAAAGGAAGGGGCAAGTTGATGTAGATGGTGACAATGGTGAATCCAAATCCAGGACGATGAGGGAAATCCAGAAGGTATCCAAGAGTTCCAGGGCAAGGCAATGGGGTTTGTTCGGGGTACAACAAAAACCAGTCTGCACAAAATTGTACAGATTTCTTATTAATTTCAATCTCTATCATAACAATAACACATAAATACTAAATATAACTAATTTCCGAGTTTGAATGACAACAGCAGCATATTGCTGTAGGAGCAGTCTAATAAATGTCATTGCAGCCAGGCTGCATGACAGCCAGACAGCGTTATTAAATCTGTCCACGTATAGCTTGGTTGCTATGGCTTCCGTGGACGCCATGACTGTACCGATCCACTTGCACGACACTTCATTTTGTCGTGTCGCATAGATGTCGCGCTGTCTCCCCACGTTCAGTCGTGTGTGGGCGTTTTGTTTAAAATGTCAGTTACCAGCTCATACTCAGTTCGTTTTAACGTATTATAAGTGTTTTTCCACAAATGGACCACAATTTTAGGCATGTACTTAACAGTATACAACACATTAATAGCCTAAACAAACTATGCAAGCCATTTGGAAATCTTGTTTTATTTAAACTACTCAATGCAATCTCAAATCCTCACCAGAAACACCAGCAGTCAATATATTCATCCAAATCCTAGTTTCGTTTGTTTTATGGACTACTAGGTGGTCGTGGAAGAGATCGTTAAAACATTATTTGTCTTGTAAGCGGAACCAAAGTTTCACAGGCACCGTTGTGGTAGAACAAAGGACCTACAACCTCGTCCTTTCATTGGAGAGTCGCCTCGCGTTCAACGGAATCATTTGCATAAAGATGGGCCTCGGCCAGCTTCTTAGTCGCGCTACATTATTTCAAATGCAGCGCTGCCTTCCCGGGATGCTTTGCGGGCGCGTTAAAGTCGCTTGACGTCACCCATAGGACTAGAGTGGAATGCGACACGACAAAAAGTAGTGTCGTGCAAGTGGATCGGTACCGTGAGTCGGCGGCTAACGGCAACCGGAGCTTACAGTTCTTTTAACAAGCACATTATTATATTAAATTGTCTAAATTTCATACATTAAATAAACTCTATGGTTGATCTATAGATCGGGTGTCCTGACTGGTTTTAAATGTCTAGCAATCAAATCGGAATTACCGATACAATTTTAGCTGGGCTAGCTTAGGTTTCAAGTGTTCTAGCTTAGGTTTCACACACATCTTCATCACTCACATACATCATACATACAGTACTCTGCTTGAAATAGTAAGTCCCTTCACCATACTTGCAGTACACTGCCCCCTCCCCCTCCCCTACATACACAGCACATTATTTCATCAGGAAGCTTCTCCAACACACATCCCTGAATGTCACCATTTGGGATCTGCCAGGTGTTGGCACTCTGAATTTTAGGGCGAGGACATATCTAAAAGACGTAAAGTTTAAACGTTACGACTTCTTCATCATCCTCAGTTCTGAGAGATTCAAAGAAAATGACAAAGCTAGCCAAAGCGATCAGGAAGAAGAAAAAACTGTTTTATTTAATTCGCTCGAAGATTGACAATGACGTCAATGCTGAAAGCAAAAAGAAACACTTCAACAAAGAGGAGTTGCTGTCTAAGATCAGAGAGGAGTGTAAGGTGAACTTGAAAGGTGTTGGAAACCCACAGGTTTTTCTGATATCCTCCTTTAATTTACAGTTATGATTTCAATAGGTTGATTGACACATTGGAGAGAGAACTCCCAGACAATAAGAAACATGCCCTCATCCAGGCTCTGCCAGTCTATTCCCTTAACCCTTAAAGGAGTACCGTCACACCGGTGTGACGGGAATGTTGGGAAATTAACATTCTAAAGAATATCTGGGTTCATTGAATTCAACATAGAATTTTAGAACCTTTAATTGTTGCGGAACTTAGAATGTTCAAAAACCTACACCTTTAAGGGTTAAGGTGTTAGAGAGGAAGATGAAGATTTTTCAGGGAATGGTCTGGCTCACAGCTTTGGCCTCAGGTGTTGCATCTGCAGTTCCTGTTCCAGGTCTAACAATGGCATGTGACTACGGGATAGTCACAGGATTTCTCGACATCGCTTTCAAATCCTTTGGGCTTGAAGACAGGTCTTTAAAGAAGCTTGCAACAAGAGTGCAAATGAACTGGAAGGATTTGAAAGGTGAAATAAAATCAAGGTTTAAAGACGGACTCACACCTGGGGTGGTAATGTCTTTTTTCAGAACGCCTTCGGACTCATGACTGTGAAGAGCCTGCTGAGCTATGTCATTTTTTTGGGTGCTGCACCTGCAGGAGCAATTTCTGTGGCCGTCATGCACTTTATGCTCAACAAAGCCCTCAAGGAGATGGAGAACGATGCCACAGCTGTGCTGGAAAAGGCTGTGCAGTCAAGTTCAGGTGCAGCATAAATCAAAGCCATGGATGAATCATACCTACCTACCTACCTCTCTATCTGTCTATCTGTCTATCTGTCTGAGGCTACTTAAACAAAAAAAGACAGTGAAAAAAAATATTGGGGACAGGAATCAATTGTATAATGTTGTGTTTTTTTTTTTTATCTGTGTCTTGAAAGTGAATGTGTGACCATACCGTATACACAATCTGCATGTATATATTGCGAATAGGCGGGTTTCCCATTTACCAACAAAACTAGATGTGGGGCAGAAGACACTTGGTGGCCGTCCGCAACGGTAACGTCCAACCTATTCAACGTCCAATATTACCCAATAATTACGTTGCTAATTATTGCCATCTCCTACCAGTTGCCAGTGTCTGTCTTTAAAAAATCTGGAAGCTTGGCACATTTGACAACATCCTGCTCCAATGCCTTCCTTTTCGTTTTTTACCTGGCCTTTTCAGGCCCTTCTGGCCTCTTTATACCATCCATCCTCCCTGACGCCGGTAGGGCCGGCCCGACCGGCTATCAGCAGGCCTATTTGAGAAAATTTTTTGGAAAGAACGGGCTAAATCGACCCAACCAACTCTTTTTGGGAGGGGAGAACTCCCTCACATGGTAGTCTACAATCCATGCAGAGGCTGCGGTGTCATAGATTGCGGAACGCGAGTAGCCTACTTTAAGAGAAGATAGACTGCGACAAATGTCAATATGTTTTTTCTTGCCCAAAAGTGAAGCGGCCCAACGGCAATTCTCCCAATTACCCACCTGGGGCCTGCATACCGATATTGACAGGTCATGCTTGGAGATGCCCATCACAATAAGTGAAGGTACAGAGTTGGTTTCACAATAAGTGAATGAATAATGGCAACCAAGGACATGCAGTAAAGTATCAATATAACTATATAATCTGTATTGTAGTCTGACATTACGATGAAAACAGACGGTGTGATTTCCTGCACAAGTTAGGTGTGAGACTAAATGCATTAAAAAAAAAAAAAAAAAAGTTCTCCATGATGATCATGGCCTTGCAGGTCGCAGGAGAAAGTTTCAAAGGTTTTACTAGTGCTTATGTAAGCACTTGTTTACCTGACTACGCCACCTAATTAAAGAGCTGGGAACTCCATGAACTGCAGGTTCTTTTAATTTGGTGGGAGCAACAGAACAGAACTACCACAACAGCAAATCCGTATAAAAATATATATATTTATTACAAGCTTTCAGTTAAAAGTGTACACCATTCACACTCATTCATGCATGGGCCATCCGACTAACCAGTCCACGTTCCATCCAATACAGGCACACACACACAGCTGACGCTACAGCGCTACACCAAGTCCACACAGTCCTCATTATCAGTCCGGTTCACAGCAGCGTCTCCAAGGGACACCTATAACCATAGTTCGAATTACAGGGGGTACTATACCCCCTAATGAAGACCCAATACCCCCCAAAGAGACAGAAATATCAGTTTTGGGGGGGGGGGGTCAGATATTTTTTCTGATATTGTAAAAAAATATAATTACAGTTACAATACAAGTCAACTCCTGTTTTCACTGTAGAAATATTTTAATGTAAAGCGATTTCAGAAACCCCTATTGTGGACCGTACCATTTTTAACCACCGTGGCGCTAGAAGCAACTGAGCAAGTGTCAACATTGAATGACAAAACGCTAAGTAAATTCCTCCAGTAGGCTAAATTCGGTTTGCTGCTGAAGTGCATGGGTAAAGCTTGTTGAAAATGTGTTATTTTACAACCTTCATTTATAAATGTGCTTGTTCTTTCATAGCTCATGTCACCTCTTCATACATTGAATTACTGGCTACTTACCTGCTACTTACTTACCCACTGAGGCTAGTAAAGTGGACCTTGGTTAGTTAAAGGTTAGTTAGCAAGGTAATTCTCTATTTAAAATAAACCTTTACATTGTGGTGAGGTAAAATCGATTGTCATTTCCAAGGAGATGAACTCCATAGCCTAGGTGTCCATTCTCATTATATCTTGAATAAATTATTGTGCCCTTTTGAAATTAGTTTGGCACAGATCCTGTGTTTTTATATTACACAGAGGGTCTGATGTAGCTAAGCCTACATAATATCAGTGAAACCTGTGGAAACATAAAAAGACCCAAGTAGCCTAGGCTAAATATGTGATAGTATTTGAATTTGTTTTTAATTGGTTGGTATTGTTTTTACATTCTATTATTTCCTATTTTTAGTTTGATAAATGTAGTTTCATCTGAGAACCCTGATATCTTAACGAAACTATTTTCTATCTACAAACAATTACATTAAAAGTGTAGGTGCAGTTAGGTTTTATACACTGTTCATATGTGTTAAGTAAAGGGGTACCCAGCAGACAGGAGATGCACAGGATAAAAGCCGTGAGCAGACCGCAGGGAGACGACACGATGAGGGCAGAGGTGATCAAAACAGTTCTCTTTTGGATATACAGTATAAAAACGATGAGATATTCTGTAGCCTACTGATTATCAGTTTGTCGCATGTTTAGACCTTGTATGCGTGTTGCACAACACATGTTGCACTTGGCGATCACGGTGGGGATTGATATGGTAATGGATCATGATGGTCAGAAGTAGTGAAGGAGCAGTACCCCCTAAATTATGGTGGGGTAATTCGCACTCTGCCTATAACCCACACGCGCACTCACACAACAAGAGAGAAGCCGCCAGTATCTCCACAGCAAAATATTACAGCAAAACACCAAACAGAGCGATCAAGCATTTAAACACACTATAATTCCCCACACAGGCTATAATATATTCACAGGCGGCAGTCTATAACTCTCAATTGACGTGTTGCAATAATCGTTGAATTCATGCAGCGAGGATGTAGATCTTGAACTTGAACCAATGCGGCACTCACCATCAAACTGGGAGCAGATGTATCTGACTCCCAGTCCAGTTGAACGTAGCCCAGTCACTGCGCCGGTGCAGCTTGGTTGATTGTAGACACTGGGCCTCCACGCCTTAGGGAACCCACGGGGATGACTGGCAAACCATTCGCCAAAACGTAACGTCGGGAACTGGAGTCATAGTGTAGATCAGCGCAGCCCAGCAATCCAGCCAACCACAGGCGCAGATTAAGCCAGGAACTCCAAACGGACTATCCACAGCAGCGAACGGAGGAAAGAGATCAAACGAGAGCAGCAGACACCAAGCAGCAAGCCAGGCCGAACACCCTTCATCTGATCAGTCCACCCTTTATGTCCAAGTTACTACTAGGCCGGCAATCATTAACACCTGTAAACCTAATCAGCTATTAGGCCATTGTTCAGCTGTTACCTGCAGCGCAGGGGGGAAAAGGGGCGTAGCCCCGAGTCATGCAATTACGGTCAGACAATAATACACAGCAATCAATGCACACCACAAGATAAAAATAAGAAAGTAAAAAGCATAGCAATCATTATCTAAAAATTCACATTTCACACCATACAAAAATGACCACAATTATCCATATATCCTTACATATGACACTTACTGCTGAATTAACGCACTGTCAGAGCACAGGTGCAGGAAATGTCCAAATATGACACAGGGTCCGAAGACCTTTCCCACTAAGATATTGGAAACATCCTTGAGTGTGGCTCGAGGAAGGGGCCTGGACAAAATCCAACCTACCAGGATGAGCCCCCATAGGTTGTAAAAAGGGAAAATCCTCTGGTTTGTAATGTAGGTGTTTTACCAACAAGATAAATCATAGTTTGTCATGGAATTCTGCCTCAAGAGCCTTCTTTTTGGTTGAGTTTTGACTTCTTTTTCAGCACTTTTAATGGAAAATGCTTACTACTTATGATATGATATTCATACTTACAGTAGCCTATATCCTGGCCAAGGCTAAAACTCCGACACAACACTCACCGCTTTCCAAACTAATTGCAGATATAAAAATGTAACAATGGTTAACTAGAGTAAATTATATAGGCCTATGCAACTAGCAAGCTGCCCTTGGTGTAAAGTTAGGATCCGTTAATGTTCCCATCAATAAACATGTAATGTTGTAACACCATGCCACTATAGTAAAACAGGTCTAGTTCTTTCCAAGGACTCTGTAGCTTGAATAGGATGAAATCCGTTGTCAAAACCATGGCCATGGGTATTGGCATGTCTGATAAAACAATCAGCACAACATGTGATAATTAAATTTCTGTGCTATGAATGCATTCCTTTCGTCAGTGAGGTTCACGGAGACAGAAGCTCCGCAGGGCTCGGATGCAAGCAGGAGACACCCGCAACTTCACATGCCTGTCGTCTCTCGGGTGGAGCTGAAAGGCATTGAACCAACACTGCAGGGGGCGTGCCTTCAGCAGGCCCAATGGCAGTACCGCAGCTGCGGTTGCCATTAAGCCATTAAGCCCAACAGCCTCTGGACTTTGTGGGCGGTGACCAGTCTGCCCAGCCGAAAGCCTGTCAGAGCCTCGGTCAAGCTGTCTGCCCTCCGTGGAGTGAGAGATGCCGTCATGCTGACCGAGTCGAGGAGGACACCAAGGAAATCCGCCTGCTGGCGGGGCTGCAAGTTGCTCTTTTTCCAGTTGACCGTGAAACCCAGGGCCTGGATATGGGTCAGAACCATGTTGGTGTCGTGCACCACCTGCACCTGAGATGGGGTACAAATTAGCCAGTCGTCCAGGTACGGTAGGATCTTTAGGCCCTGGACCTGCAGGGGGGCTAGCGCGGCTGCCACCATGAGAGTAAAAATTCTGGGGGCCAGTGAAAGGCCAAATGGGAGGACCTGAAACTGGAACACACGGCCTTGGAAGGCGAAGCGGAGGAAGGACCTGTGTGCTGGGCAGATAGGGACATGGAAGTACGCGTCTTTTAGATCCAGAGACATAAACCACTCCCCTTCCTGGATGGAACTAATCACTATTCCAACGTGGACCATTTTGAATGGCAGCACCTTGAGGTACTGGTTCAAGGGCCTGAGGTCGAGGACCGGCCGGTAACCTCCGTCTTTTTTGGGCACAATAAAATATTTGGAATAAAACCCAGTGTGCCGTGCGTGCAGCGGTACTTCTGAGATGGCCCCTTTCAGAAGCAACTCCTTGACAAGCACGGAATTTAAAAGGGGGTCTATCACAGACGTCATCTTGACCCCTGAAAACATAGGGGGCCGCCGTCGAAACTGTAGGCGGTGACCGTGAGTCACCGTAGCCACAACCCAAGAGTCTGGCACAATCCCTTCCCAGGAGGTCCTGGACAGCTGGGAAGGGCAATCGACGGGCAGCCCCGGATCCCTAGGCAGGACCGCCACCGCGGCCTGCACCTCTGCCTGCGCCCTGTCGAGGTCTTTGCTGTCCTCTGGGCCAGGGAGTTGGGGCTGAGCTCTGGTCTGGTGCACGAAAGCGTCGGTCCCGTGGGGCAGCATAGTTGATACTTACCTGTGGTGTTCGGGTGGGCTGCCACCGCCCATACTTACCTGATGCTGCCCTGTGGGGAACCGGAGCCCGCCTGTGGCACACACGCTGACCAGTTTCTCTAGAAGCGCCAGCCTGTTCCACTCTGTCCAGCACCCCCTGGGAGTCTGGATGGAACACATGCCCAGGCACCATGGGGAGACCTAACAGGTCTGTCCTGATGGCATCAGGGAGAGAGGTTTGGGCAAGCCACACCTGTCTACGGCACAGCACCGCAGAGGCCATAGCACTCCCCACATCACGCGTCAGCTGGGAGTGGGCTGACAGTGCGGCATCCACCAGGGCCCTTGCATCATGGTCCTCCGGGCTCTTCGTTTTTCGCAGAGCCGCCAGAGTGATAGCCAGGGCGTTGCCCATACGGGCTGCCCGTGCTGATGCGTCAAAGCAGTGACTGATGAGACGGTCCGTCTTGGCACACTCCTGACGCGGGCAGCGTGGATTGGGAGATGCATTGGCAGGCCCCAGGGAAGTCCAGGCGGCGATGGACTGCTCGACCGGTGGCATATCCCCTAGCCCTGAGTCGGCCGGATAGGCAGCCTTTGCCAGCTGACGGCAACCTGGATTGAATTGGGGGCGCTGCCACGGGTATACAGGGTGGTGGGCTGCTGTGCGAGACGCCTTCCCAGACGCCCCCAAGGGAAGCCATGTCTGGCATAGGGGCCTGAAAACCCAGGATCTTGGAGGCACTCAACACCCGTGACATAAAGGAGCCGACGGGGACTTCCCCTGGCACCGTGGATTCATCAGTTGGCTCCACCATGTCTGAATGTAGCTCATCCAGGAGGCCGTCCCCGCTTACGTCATCGATCGTAGAACGAGGGGCATGGAGCGACAGCACATCCACATCACCCAGATCAACATCCGCACCATGGCTCTCAGGCCTGGATGGGGAGAGACCTTCCTGGCCAGGGGGCAGAGAAGGGGATGACGTGCCCTGGAGACCCTCCAGCCTGTCCATCCTCCTAGCCAGAGCCTGGAGAGCTGAGAGAATCTGAAGCGACTCCGTGCCATTACCCTCGGTCACGGCAGCTGGAGCCGAGCGCTTAGCAGGTCCAGGGACCTCCACCTGATCATGCCTGGAAGGGGACTCATGTTGCCGTTTACGCTTGTGTGTATGCTTACGGCCATGCCTATGAGAGTGGGATGGTCGGTCGGGTGAGCGCCGCCTGTCCCGTCCACGCACGTGGCCACATGCCTGGTCAGCCCGGCGGAGCCGTTCCTCCCTAGGAAGGTCACAGGCGGCGCTGCAGGGGCTGTCGACATCCTCCAGGAGGTGGGCGGCCCCAAGGCAAGCGGGACACTCTCTATACCCGTCATTGGGGGCCATCGTGGCCCTACAGACTCTGCAGTAGTGTGCCGCCATAGCCTACCACAGAAAAACACAATGCAACACAACACAGTACAATACAATAAGGCACTTACCTTGGCCGTACAACGCACTGGGTCTGCAAGCAGCAGCCCGTAAAGAGATACAGCAGTGGTGTAATACAGTACACGGGTGGCCTGAAGCAGCGTGCGGACACGCTTAGCAGGCTCACACTGGCCCAGCTAGCTGCGGACAGCAGCGACGGGGTACACAACAGATACACAAAGAAGGCGGCCACCAGTGCGCGAACGCACGCGCCGACGTACACCAGTGGACAACTGGAGAAAAGACACACAGCAGCCCGCACCTCGTGCAAGACTGCACCTAGCAGACACAAACAGCTAAACTTACCTTTTGCAAGTAGCCTAGCACACAACAACAAAGCTAACAAGAAGCACACAGTAACATTAGCGCCTAAGCGGCCGAGCACATACGCGCTGATCAGGCCCACACAGGTTCCGGCTGCCAGAGCAGTAAACAGAAATAATAACGGTGGCCCACGCCGGTGCGCAAACGCACCCAGCAGGCTCACACCAAGCCCAACTAGCCGCGAACAGCCAGATAAGGTACACAGTATTTAACAAACAACAACCCGGAAACCTGGCACACACAAAAAGAAAATAACACTGAAACGGCGGCCCGCAGCAGTGCGCGAACGCAGGCAGCAGGCTCACACTAGCCCCTCCGTCGTGCGGTATGGGGTGAACTCAGGAAAGGCGTCAACAAGTTAAACAAAGTTAAACGAAGTTTCCTGAAAAAAACACAGGTTACTGCCACATGCAGACTAACAAACACAGTCAAAGCAAGAAAGCAGTGAAAGTACGTACTCACGTATCACAGGTCTCAGATGAGGCGATCAAGGTGAGAGACTGAACCGGGAGCAATCTCCGCTATTTACAAGCTCGAGTCGTTCTGCTTCCGGAGGTCATGGGCATGACTTTGTTGACATATGGTCTCGGTGATAGGCAGAACGAAGGTGATCATTCCTTTTTTAGACCGTAGTGACGGTCAGAGTGAGGTCGAAACAGATCAGCTCTATATTTTGAGATTAATTTCAATTCAGGTTGCTATTTATACAGTTGCAGTGTGAAGCTGATGTTTTCTTTTATGAATCATAATATTGAATTCTGCAGTGCAGTGCCTCATGAACACAGGAGACAAAATCAGAAAGAAAGGCAGTAAACAGACATTGGATCTCTGACCACACTCTCTTTCTCTCTCTCTCTCTCTCTCTCACACACACACTAGATGTGTGTGGTGAGGTACAATGATAATAATATGATATGGTTTTGTTGTAAGATTCCATGTTGAATTTTGTTTGAATATGGATTGTTATAATTTAACAGATTGAACTGTAAATTATGTTGGCATAATGTTTAAAAATCTTGTTCCTTGTGCCCCTTTTTAAATTAGCCCACCAAAGGTCTCTGCATTGTCCCTGAAGGCAGATGTCACTGATATTCATCTTTGTGGAAGGTGTTTCAGGAATGTTTTCAGGAAAGTATATTCAAGCATCATTGTCGGGAAACAGAATATCCAGTTGAGCAACATTTTTTAAACCACGGCGACTTCAATTCCATAGAACACTGCTGAATGCAACCACAGTGTCCAGTTCTATATATACAGTCTATGGTATATACTGTATAGGAAGATATCAGGCAATCTATGTCACATAAAACCACAGGATATTCAGTGACTCCACCCCCAGTTAAAGATATCTGATAAAAAGTAGAAGTTCGTTTGGTAGGTGAGTGGAAGCTTGTTGACGAGTTTCTCACAAGGTAAGCCTGTACATTTTGGTCATACTGTATAATGATCTGTTAATGATCTATTATCTATTTACAACCAAAGTATTCAGGTTAATTGCAAGAAACTATTCAAATGACTTACCAGTGATATATTGACATACTGTATATTTGTCTCTTATCATCAACTGACACATCAACACATTGCTTAAGCCAAATTGTGTTATTCTTGCTGTATATATCTTACCAAAATGTAGTTTATCATCAAAATGAAATAAATGGATGTTGTGCTAATTGTTAATTAACTGTGTTAATAAGTCAGCGGTGTTAGTTTAAGCACATTATTATGACGGCGTGCAGCGAAGCAAAGTCAGATTTTTTATTTTTTTTAATTTTTTTCGCATGGCCAAAGGATTCCCGGGACACTGAAAGACCGGGGTACACGAAACTTGGTGGGCATGTAACCCCACATGGATAGCATGGAACCATCGTTTTTCGTTTTGATCTGTAGCCCCCCCGCTGGACTGGACCCCCCGAAAGGAGGGTAGGGCAGACACAGTTTTCTGTAAATATCTCGAGAACCGTAGGGTTTAGGAGGACCACCTTTTTTTTGTATGTTGATCTCAAGGGGCCATGTCAACCCATTCCATAACCACTCGTTTCATGTATAGCGCCACCTAGTTAAACACAAAAAAGTAAAAAAGAGGTGTTGTAATCGCAGGTATCTGTGACCTAACATAGTCAAAACTGCACGAAATTGGAAGTGTAGGATCATTATGACACCCTCTGAATGCATGCCAAGTTTCGTGGAATTGACCTGTCGCTAAGCGCCACCCTTAGAACGCTGATGAGCCAATAACAGTCCAGCTTCAACGGGACTCGGACATCAGCTCGGACAACTCCATTGGAAACAACAGGAGACAACAGGGAGGAGGCATAAAATGACAAATTAATGGTTATTTATGGAGTTTATTAACTCATAAAACCCCGACGGATAACCATGGTCAAACGTTTTGCATGGGGGACGTGTAATACTGATAGCCGGGTACCCCGATAGGCTAGAAAACGGGGTATATTTTCATCAACAGTAGCCTACAGGACGTCTCTCTCGCGTTTGCAACAGCTCGACGTAATGTAGGCTACTAAGCCAACAACGTGGGCACAGGTTCCCTGTTAAATCCCAAGATGAAAATGCTCATTAACCAACTACTATATTCTTACTACATCAAATATTAACGTAACCTAACATATCTTAGTATCAATCTTCCACTAGCTAGCTAGCTAGCATTAACGTCAGTGGTTTTTGCACAGTGATTTGCACGGCTACTCGCCACAACTGTTTGTCACCGTATGTATTCCAAAGTTTTGAATACACCCCTCCATAGCATAATTAAGTCCCTTTTGATAGCTCCTGGAGGGACTCAACGCCTGCTTTCATATACTGTCAGCTGCCATTGTCCACAATGTATTTCTAATCAAGTCTGGTTTGTTTGTCCGAGTTTTCACACGGTAACAATGGGGGGCGGAGCTTAGCGACAGGTCAATTCTGTTAATGGGGGGCCACACAATAAATTAATTTATGTTAGTATACACCAACTGGCCTGTAGGTGGCCGAAGACAGTTTTCTGTGAATATCTCGAGAACCGTAGGGCCTAGGAGGACCACCTTTTTTTGTATGTTGGTCTTAAGGGGCCATGTCAACCCAGGGGCCACCTAGATAAAAATTAAAAAGCAAAAAATTAGGTGTTTTTATCACAATATCTCTAGCTGACATGGTCAAAACTGCACGAAATTGAAAGTGTAGGATCATTATGACACCCTCCGAATGCATGTCAAGTTTCATGAACTTTCGTTCATGGGGGGCCATACAATACAATAATTTATGTGTACATTTAGTGACCGTACAGGGGTATTCAATTAATCTTCAGCGAGGTCCAGTTACGGAAAATTTCCTCATGCAAAGGTCCGGAGCATCATAATGTTTAACGTGCGTGTTTAGGCTATGTATACAGTATGTATGTGTGTATAATATTAGGATGGAGCCTAGTTGTAGATAGATAGATAGATACTTTATTGATCCCCAAGGGAAAATTCAAGAAATAGAAGATTGTAGGCCTTTCATTTCATTTACTGTTGACATGGTCCATGGAGGCTCAGATGGGTGTCCCGGGACCTGATGAACACAACTATTTATTTTTTTCTAGTCCAGCTGGTATAATCAGTTAAGAGCAAGCAAATATCACCTTTAAGTAAAGTATCCTTTCTAACATTTTGTTGTATTAGTTCCACAGTATAAAATAGCATTTAAGCTAAAACATGTCTGATGATAATTCTTCATATGTTTTCAGAGCCACCATGTCAGGTGGGTTAAGTGTGGAAGAGTCTGAAATTGAGATTCTTGACATCTATGGAGATGGAGGCGCTAAAGGGTTAAGTGATGATAAGGAAACTAAAAAATTTGTTAAAGAATTCAAAAAGTCTTCGTCAGATGCTGCAGTAAAGAAGATTAAAGAAAACTTTGAGACTCTGGATCATGTGACACTCAACATAGGTGTCACTGGAAATACAGGAGCAGGAAAGTCCTCCTTCGTGAACGCCATACGGGGTCTGAGTAACGATGATGAGGGAGCAGCTGACACGGGAGTGACAGAGACCACAATGGAGCCGACACCATTCCCGCATCCCACAATGCCAAATGTCACCATTTGGGATCTGCCAGGTATTGGTACTCCCAAATTTAAAGCAAAGACGTATCTGTCTGATGTCCATTTTGAACGCTATGACTTCTTCATCATCGTCACTTCAGAGAGATTCAAAGAGAATGACATTAGCTTGGCCAAAGCGATCAAGAAGAAGGGACGACTGTTTTATTTCATTCGCTCAAAGATCGACAACGACATCAATGCAGAAAAAAACAGAAGAGACTTCAACAAGGAAAGGATGTTATCTAAGATCAGAGAGGACTGTAAAAAGAACTTGAATAGTGTTGGAAACCCAAAGGTTTTTCTGATATCCTCCTTTAATTTCAACGATTATGATTTCAACAACTTGATTGACACCCTGGAGAGAGAACTCCCAGAAACAAAGAAACATGCTCTTGTCCTTTCTCTACCAGTCTACTCCTTAGAGGTATTGCAGAGGAAGAAGAGGCACCTACAGAAGATGATCTGGCTCACAGCCTTTGGCTCTGGTGCAATAGCTGTGGTTCCTGTCCCAGGTCTTACACTGGCATGTGATTATGGAATGATCTTGTCATTTCTAGAAAGTGTTTTCAGATCTTTTGGGCTTGAGGATAGCTCTTTGCAGAGGCTTGCAACAAGAGTGCAACTGAACACGATGGACTTAAAAGCTGAAATTAAATCAAGGTTTAATGATGGAGTCACACATGCTGCGGTGAGGTCTTTGCTCGCAACGCCTTCAATGGCCACCATCATGACTCTCAAAGGGCTCATGAGCGGCGCAGTCCCCCTCGGACAGCTACCAGCTGGAGCCATGTCTGTGCCCATCATGCACTATCTGCTCAACAAAGGCCTCAAGGAAATGGAAAATGACGGCAAATCTGTGCTGGAAAAAGCACAACTGCACTAAGTGGAGATTCCATAACTGAGATTCAGGGGGATCCCATGGGTATGTAATTGAGGTTACATTGTAATAAATGCATCCAAGCAAAAGGGCACTGGAAGAATTTGTGTTGTGGACTGGAATAGGTTTGACATTATCTCTGAAGATCAAATTTTTTACAAGTGAACGTGTGGTCATAAACACTCAAATACTGCATTTGCATCAGTTTCTTCTGGGACACAAGGATATATACTACAGTAGGTACAATAAAGATGAATAACAATGTCTGTTTTCTCCTCACACTTAACATGGTAGGATCAATCATACTAAATATTGTGCATTTCTGTTAGACTCATTATATGCATTTTGTTACATCCAAAGTCATATTTGTTTGTTTGTTTATTACCTTAATTGTTACACTTTACATTCATGGATGTATTGTCCATTTGATTTGTCTAACCAACTTTTATGTTTATGGTTTATAGACTTTAATCTTTATAGGGGGCTAAGAGGCTTTATAGGGAGGCTGGGTGCCATTTTCGTTTAACCTTATTTTCTCCTATTTTTGGCTTGTTAAGGAGTGAGGTTAGTTCATATTGTTAATTTTATCTTTTGTTTTGAGGTAAGTTAATTCCACTCTAAATAACTAGATATGGTTGCTTTATTATTTTGGTCTTTCCCCCTGCTAAAGTTCATGTTAATGCTTCCTGTGCGTTTGTAAATAAATCCAAACATTATTTGATAAATCTCTTGTTGTGCTTTAAAGTGCTGGGACAGGAGAAGGGAATTTCTAAATGTTTTGGTTATATCGCCCCAGCCCCCAACCCCTAGCGCTAAAAGTGCAACAATATTAAACAGCGTTCACTTGTGCTATGTTGAGTGATTACACACAGTACTATGTAATATTTTATGGTTGGTAGCATTTGGGTCTTCCATGACTTACTAACATAGGCTTCAAACATCCTGTCATCCAGACCCGGCGGCAGACACAAATTCATGGACGGGCATTACACCTTTCCAGGGGGGGCACGGAAACTTTAATTGATCACGGTAGTTTAAGCTTACACTTTGCACAAAACATTCTAATATGAAAATGTAGATGCAATTGTTGTAAGATGGTGCAGCTCCTTTAAGAAAGCCCCGTGCGCAGGGATGGAGAGAGAGAAAGTGAGAGGGGATGTGTGTGTTAGAACTGAGATGCGTGTGGAAAAAGTAGACGTGCTGTTGAGACTGGAGCTAGTCATATTCAAAATAATGCAAAAATAAATCCGCAGATAAAACCAAAATCCTCGTTCATTTGCTAACCACTTTCAGATAGAGTGTTAGGGAGTTAGCCCCGAAGTTACGGATAACTTCGGCCCTGGAGTGGTAACAAGCTCCCTGTTCTCCAACTAGGTCAGAAGAAAAAAACAGTAAAGGTTAACGCTATCAAACAAACCCAGAAACTACTTGGCCTACTTCTACTAACTACGATATGAAATATAGCCTACCTGCGAGCCGATTAGCAAATGACAGGGGTTAGTGCAGAAGTGAAGTAGACTGCGCCACGTAACCTCCTCTCCATTTAGGTGATGGGCTTACCTAATGTTCCTGATTGATTAGCTACGGAATAATACAGATTTTACAAGTTTTATTTGCTACTTGCTAGATTGACAAACGTATAATAAAGGCCTACATTTAATAAGTGTTCAATCTATGGGATTGGGATTGGAGCAGCCAAGCTCATCCAGGGCGGGCACAGATGATTTCCAGGACGAGCCTGCCCCCCCAAAGCCCCCCCCATGCCGCTGGGACTGTCATCACAATGTCTAGTGACATTAGTTGGTTGTACACCTTACGTTAAAGGAGAATTCCGGTGTGATATTGACCTAAAGTGTATTGAAACATGATACCGAGTGTGAACGTATGTCTCATAGCCCATCTCGGCTATGAGGGCCCTGACATTTAAAACGAGACATTGAGATCTTTGAAAAAGCACTGGTAGTTTACTTACAAGACGATTTATACAGACAATATCTTCACAAAGTTTAGCGTTTGCAGCCATCTTGAATTTAGTCACGATAAGTCGAGCAACGAGTAAGAATGAACAGGTATGATAAGGGATCAGATTCCAAAAATAATTCAGTGGAAATGCATGGATTCCAGTTTTCAACTGGATTATTTTTAGTTTTCAACTGGAATCCATGCATTTCCACTGAATTATTTACTAGTCACTTATCGTGACTAAATTCAAGATGGCTGCAAACGCTAAACTTCGTGAAGATATTGTCTGTATAAATCGTCTTGTAAGTAAACTACCAGTGCTTTTTCAAAGTTCTCAATGTCTCGTTTTAAATTTCAGGGCCCTCGGAAGTCTACCAATGAAGTGTGGAGATACATTGAGCCTCGTAAATGGGTGTAAAACAGTGATTTATTTGCATGGCTAGCCTGATGCCAAAGCACCACTATTGAAAAAGCTGTTGGTAGCATCGGCTAACTAGCGCCAGATTTTGGAGTGCAGGGGACAAGCCGAGATGGGCTATGAGACATACGTTCACACTCGGTATCATGTTTCAATACACTTTAGGTCAATATCACATCGGAATTCTCCTTTATAAAAAAAGTTAACATTTCATTACTAATAATATCCATGTTAGTACAAGATGTGTTTTGAGAACATTGTTTCACTGTCAGAAATGGCTTATGTAGAAAATATCCAGTTGAGCAATATTTAAAAACATTTTTTCTGAAAAATATGCTCTGTTCGCCATTCAGTGTTATTTCTAAGACTAATTTCTAATACTTAGTTGTACAATGCTTTATCATGTCACAGTCTGTAATCCAATGAGCTGTACAGAGGTATAATATGTTTCAATAAACGAGTACCTTGCCAACTGCCCTGTGAATTATAAAAGGATATAGGACACACAAAGATGTACAGAATGACCTCACACTTCATCCCATGTGCTTTGGCATAAGGAACAGATAATAAGGGCTTCATGGCTAAGAGATTACTGTACTCTGGCCAAGCTTCAACAACACACATAAGATCGATATTACCCCAACCACTCCCCTCCGGGAGGTATTACAGGGCTCTCCGCACCAAGACCAGCAGGTTCAGAGGAAGCTTCTTCCCTGCGGCCGTCACCCCTACTGAACTCCAACTCTGCACCTTGGAAACAACCAACCAATTTTTACTACTCTTACAATGTTAGTGTTAATAAACTGCACATATCCATATTTATTCTGCTCTTATAACGTTACTGTTATTACACTGCACTAGCCTGACGAGCCAGACCCACATCAAGATGTAGGGTCCAGGGACTCACCATTCGCAGTGCTCAGTCCGAGGGGCGGGATAAACGGTTGTCTTTCAAATTCCCTCTGCACGCAATAGGAAAACGCTACAACCCATGCTTTTCCCACCAGTGGAGCTAGTTGGCTAGTTGTTCAAACTTTGCCAACTTAAACAAAGCTTAACTCATGTCACACTGTTTGCCAGCAGCAGCATCCATCTTCTTTGTTTTCAAGTAGCAGGGAATTCACGCCGAACCATCGCAACTCTGGCATCATTAGGCCTAAGCCCGCCTACCGACTCTATACACGATGTGATTGGCCTGGTCGAAGTTTCATTTTTCCAGCTTGCAAGCCAATGGAGAGTTGCTAGACTACCGCTGCCACTAGGGTGCGTCTAGATTTCTAGGCTAACACTGCACATATCCTTACTGTAAACCATGTCTCTTAACTGTATACTACTGTCTCTACACTGCACTATACTGTATGTCATACTGTTCATAATGCACTACCTGTCTATACTGTTCACATTGCACTTTTCTGCTTTTTTGCACTTCTGGTTAACTGCATTTAGTTGTCTCTGTACAGTACTTGTACTCTGCACAATGACAATAAAGTTGAATTGAATCAAATCTAATCTAATCTATTTGCAGACAACATCCATATAGAAAAAAAATTGGATGACTGATAGCTGAGTGTGACTTCCTTCTGCAGGAACATAGGCGAATATCTTGCCCCTGTCGGATTGTACTACAGCATTGTAGTAATTAGCAACATAGCAAGAGGATAACCACCACAACATTTAATTAATGTTAGCCTGTTTCATTACAGTAGACTACTCATAATACAATAGACGCCATAGCTGCATTAATCTTTTATTTAGGCTATCCCAATCTGTGAATTAGTGAAACACACTCAGCACACAGTGAACACACAGTGAGGTGAAGCACACACTAATCCTGACGCAGTGAGCTGCTTGCTACAGTGGCACTCGGAGAGCAGTGAGGGGTTAGGTGCCCTGCTCAAGGGCACTTTAGCCGTTCCTACTGGTCAGGGTTTGAACCGGCAACCCTCCGGTTACATGTCCAAAGCGCTAAGCAGTAGGCCATGGCTGCTCCACAAGGGGCTGCTGCATTGGCTGGGAATCGAACCCGGGCTTGTGGCAGGTGAGAATTCTACCACTGAACCACCAATGCTGCTACTTTTTCATGCTGCACTATTTTCACTTCCCTGCTCTTCTACATGAATACATGCAACCCATACACTCCCACATGTGAAGTTGTTAGTATATAATAATAATAACTGAATCCAAAATCAAGAAAATACATAGAGAAATATGTCACAAACACACACACGCACGCCCACATCCTGATTAACAGAATAATTGTAAAACAGACACATTGAGTGCAACAATAAAACAACGATATAATATAGTCCAAAGCAGTTTTTTATTTTATTCTAAAACAATGTCTAATAAGGGCTATTATGGTGAGAAACAGAAATAAAAAATGCCCTTGTCTACTTAGGTTTCTGCCCAGCCCAGAACAGTTTAAAACACTGTATGATAATATAATAACAAAATTGTTTCACTCTTTGTGAAGAAGTCCCATTGGATTGTTAATACTAGTTACTAATACTACTAATTTAACTACTCCTTAATCACATATGAAAAGCACTTCACTTTAGAACAGGGAGCATATTCTCACTCATACTGGATTCATTCATACAGTATGTATTTAGGCAGAATTAACAGTTGTAGGTTTGCATTTCATTCCACAAGAACAGACCATGCTATTTGGGTGTTGTTAATGGAGAACGGCTGTTCTTTTGGAACTGCTACATAATAAGGCCAGAACTATGCATTGCCTGTTATGACCATAATTTGTGTCCTTAATTTACTAGTAATAATCAGTAGTTATATCTGCTTAGTCTTAGTTATTGGTCTGTTAATGGTTGAATATGGTCATGCCTTGTAAATTATTAATTAACGAGTGATAACTGCTAATTAAGGGATAATATCTTACTAACAAGGATGTTAGTTACTGGCTAATTAATGATTAATTGGGTGTGTTAATTTACTGTAAAGTGTTACCGAAAGCATGATTGATGATTGTTATATGAGGCAATACAAAGCATCCCACTTTGACAAACTATTCATTCAGACATTTCTTTAATGCTGTTGCATATACCTTGTGTAGTAATTGTATTTTTGTTGACGTCTAAGTGACACGTTGGCTTTGGCACCGAACATGACTAGCCTATTAACCAACGTTCGATATACAATTGCTTGAGGGGCTGCTGTTGTTGTGTCATTGTTTCAACCTCTGACACTGCCAACAATGCCAACTTTGGGCCAACGGGTGTTTGCTATCTGGGCTCCTCCAAGTGACAAACCTAATTTGCATATGACATTACTGTGACATGGCCAAAAGTTAACCAAAACTGTTTGCCAGAAACCTAAAATTTTTGTAAGGGTAGTTTTTCTGTTTGAAGCAGTTGACCTTTAAGGTCAAAATGTGACGCTAGCGAAACCACTAGGTGGCCACTAGGTGTCACCATGAAGATATGGGTGTTAGGTTCGACACAATTTCCAGCACAATTGCTTCAAACGTTTCATTGTTTCACAAAGCCTCACTTTGACCATCCCTATGACTGGTTTTAATGCAAATCAGCCATTAGAAGAGTTTCTGTCTAGACTATAGATATGAATACGTATGCATATTCCTGCTGGTTTGAGTGCAGAGATCCTGTAACGCCTTCCGGATGGGAGTGGGGTGAACAGTCTGTAATACAGTACATCTAATATCAAATACAGTAAAATTACAGTTTCCTTAAATAGCCTACTGAAACATGACACAATATGAAGAGCAAGTTAGTGCATATACCTGTCAACAGCTTTCCAAAAACGGGATTTTTTTTTATTACATTAGGACATAGACACAGTTTATGTGACAAGTCATGTTAGAAAGTGATGATGATAAACATGATGATGCTGTCTTTTTAAAAAAGTAGTAGGCTATCCATACAGAGCACAGTTTAAAGGATTTTTTTTAGCACTTTAAGTTTTAACAACATTGCACTTACGTGGTAGTGAGTAGAGGGTCCCTAAAGCCAAACCGAAGTATCCCGAGGTCTTTATGTGGTCGGATAGAGAGTCCAGAATGAATTTCATCAAGCCAGTACCCGGAAATGTTGCCATCTCGATTGCCAAGTGTGCTCTGGAAATTCACAATTTCGTCGCCGTTTAAAAAAAAAAAAAAAAAAACTTAGTCCAGTATTTCTTTTGAAATTGAAATGAAGTTGTATGGTCTGGACTATGATTGTTTTTTTGTTTTTTTTTTAAACGGCGACGAAATTGTGAATTTCCAGAGCACACTTGGCAATCGAGATGGCAACATTTCTGGAAAGGTACTGGCTTGATGAAATTCATTCTGGACTGTCTATCCGACCACATAACGACTTCGGGATACTTCGGTTTGGCTTTAGGGACCCTCTACTCACTACCACGTAAGTGCAATGTTGTTTGGAACTGTAGAAGAGGTATAAAAATAGCGTTTTGTAGCGGCGAAATGATATGCCCTTCTCACTTCCACGCTAACGAGCTTTGACTAAAAACGGTAACATCTAACTTTCCCAAAACACATCCGAATGACATGATTTGGATGTCAACTCAACGTATGTACTCCCAATCATCCGTAAATCGATCTAAAGTGCATTTTACTCCGGATAATTCCTTTAACAGGGTTATTTGTACTGGTGCCAGAAAACACGTTGAAAGAACATACTAAACACGTCTGTTTTATTTGAAACCAAAATACAACCTAAAATAACGTGTTTTGCTGCTTGGGAATTTCCCAATGAGTGTAATTCCCTTTAAGTGTTTTCAGTAAACGGTAAGTCAAAAATTCCATTGTATCATTGTTGGGAAACAGGGTACCGAATTTCTAGTTGAGCAACATTCATGAGCATGACTTGAAGGTAAGCATTCCTTTCATTCTAACTAAATTCATTACTCCTTTCATTCTAACCACATTCATTACTGTAGCCTTCATAAAAAGCTGCAATTTAGAAATAACACAATGTTCATGCTGCAACACTAGAGCTATAAAAGTGCATAGGAGTGTATAGGAGATGTATCTAAATAAATAATACATAACAACATACACATGCATTAATGAGAAATACACACACACACACACACTCACAGACATACACAAAACCACAGGGTATGTGTGACTCCACCCTAAGTTCAAGATAGATAGCAAGTAGAAGTTGGGTAAGTGAGCTCGTTGATTTGTGTCTCAAAAGGTAAGCCTGTAAATTTTGGTCTTATAATGATTTGCTAATGGTCGTTTAACTTTTAAAAAAAATTGAAAGCCCAAGCATTCAGGTTAATTGCTAACAGCTACAAAAAGAAAAAGATACACAATTGACTCAGGACTATTTGAGCCAGTGAATATTGACATATTTTGTCTCTTTAATGTATTTGAGGACATACATTTCATGTAAATGCAGAATGTCAATGTTTTTTCCTGTCAATTTGGTTTCTTATCCAGCATGAACTGACTGTTGACTCTTCAGAACAGATACCAGATCAGACAGATCAGATCAGAGATAAAAGGGCATCACAAAAGGTAAGACTACATGAACAGTGAACATTGCAATGGTTTCCTCCATGGTATAAAAGTTGTATGGTAAACTGACCACTGCAAACACTTACACACACAAAAAAAAACGCCTTTACTGACTTTGTCATAATTCTTTTGTTTGATATTTTAGACCGACAAAGCACCAGCATATTTTCCGACCGCAGCAAACAGCAATTTGAAGAGAAAATGATTGAGCTGAGCTTCTTCTTCTGATGTAGTTTTGAAGAAAGGTGAGACATTTTCTTTGTATCAGAGTACAGTGCTAATCATCACAGTATATGTAATAACGGAATCTTATGAATATACTGAATCATATATTTGATTTTAGCACTGAAGTGTTGGAAATGTGCACATTCCTCAAAGGTGGAAACTAAAGGGAAGTGGATAAGTGTCTCTGCATTACAATCTGCTCTATAGACTCTGATGTATATTCTATATAATGCTGTCTGTGTAAATAATCACTGTAAGATAAGAGGCCAGAAATGTAATGCAGAGTATTAACCTTCCTGTTATGCTCGCAACACAGTAGATCTAGTAAGAACTGACCAGCCTGACACATAAATGTAATTAATGCTTTATGCAAACATTAGATTTTGATGTATTTTAACTTGAACAATCCTTTATCTTTGTCTTTTTAGAGTTAATTATATTATATTTATATTCTATGGAAGCCTGTTTCTGCCACTTGACATAAAATAAAATTGTCCTAACCGGACGTAATGCGAGCGAACATATGAAATCTGTTTAATTACATTGTTTTCAATTGGAGTGTCCGGACTGCAAGTGACGGAAGCAGCGCGATGCAACTCGACGTTTTGCATTTCTGTATTTTCTTTCTGTCGCTTGCCTTACCCTGCTATTTTAATGAGGAATATGATGCAATAGAAGGGCATATTTAACAGATTCAGTGTAGACAGACGCTCGCCCATAGTGTTAGCCAATAATGGAAAATTCCCAGTGAACTTATGCTGACAAACCTATATGCATATGGCATTGCCGCAAATTTGTGGCAACTGTTTGCCAGAAACCTGAAATTTCTGTAAGGGGTCGTGAATTTATGAAAAAAAAAAAAAAAAAACTGTTATTTTCCTGTCACTGATTCACATCACCTTACTTTGCCAAGATGTTATCACATCACCGAACCTTTGAAACAGTGCTTGTGTCTAGGGCCTGTATGATGTGATTACACTGCATGCTACTGCCATACCTTGATACCTATACTGTACTGGTTTCTTTCTATAGGCTGTATGATTTATATAGGCTAGTCTATAGGCTACATCATAATGTAGGCTAGTGCATTATGAGTTTAGTCATTCAGTTAGGCTATTCCTTGACATCATGCCATGCGTGAAAGTACAGTTTGGGGAAGATGAGTTTCTTTTTGAAAAAAGATGAGATCTTTTTTCTCGTAAATTTGTGAGTTTATTTTCTCGCAAAGTTGCAACTTTACAATGTCAGAGAAGACAAATTTAACATTTTATTTTAATCTCAGAATTATTACCCCCTCCCTCCTCCAAATCACTATTTTTTTTCATACGATGGCCCTAAAATAAACCAAATGACCTTGTATAAACCAAATGACCTAATGTTTTTGAGTGTCTGTTTTTTTCAAAAGAGGGGATACATATGTTATCATACCCTACAGTGCATACATCTAGTACTAATCTAAATCTCAGAATTCAGAAAGTTCACAATGGCGGAACCACTGCATCGAGTTGACACAGAAGCATAAACTAGACTTTAAGGCCCGGTACACACCGAGTCCGATGTGATATTTCACATTCCATTTCATGCTCACTTCACGCAGGTTCATGCAGTGACCTTTGAGTGAATGATGGATAAATATTGCCCGCTAGACTCATATAGAGAGGGCTCATAAACTCATCAACATTTGAAACAGATTAGCCTTTGTTCATTCATGTGGTGCATTTTGGCTTGAGAGGTGCTGGGGAAATGAGAGCTTACGGTGATCCTTCTCGTCCCTGGTCTTTTGCTTTGTCTACCTGTGTTATTATTATAGTGCAGTTGAACCACAAAACACAGATAGAACTTTGTGAAATGGGGGCATACTGTAAGTTTGACATAAGGTACAAATGCAATTTTTTGCATAAATTGATAGGTATGGGGGTGTCCTTTCACAATCTGACGGGAACCGATCCGGCAACCTTAAGCATTTTCTTTAAAATAGCATCATCTGCCACATCCCTTTTTTGATCATAGAAAACTAAATTAACATATAAACCCATCGTGTATTATATGGTATCAAATAAAAACTCTTTGCTTTGACCATGAAGAAGGTGAAAAAATAGTTTAGGTCCCTCCAGAGAACAAAATACCTTTTGGAAAGTGACCTTTAAGGTCAGATTATGTTCCTTTTTGCCGCATAATAGCTTATACCTCTAAATCATGTCATGTTTGGTATTAAATTAAATAAATTATGGAACTGCCATGTAGCCTAATATATACAGGGATACAATCATTCAATAGTAATTCATTTTAATATGAATATTATAGCAAGTCTGATGTACCCTAGTTCACCAACTTGCCGGTTGGCTATAATTTCCCTTGAATCTGTCACTGAATTTCAGACAGCAATGTTGTGAGGTACTTCCCAGGTAGTTAGCACATTAATTATAACTGTCCATTAATTTCCCCCAGGATTACAGACAGCAATGTTTTTCATCTTAACTTTAAGGCTTTGAAAACCGACATCACAGCCCAGGATTGATACAAACTAAACTGATTTGTGAAGTACTTGACAGTTAGTTAGCATGTTAACTATAATTGTCCTAGAATTTGACCCCTGAATCAGGCCTATAGTAAAAAATATTTTTCATCTAAACATTTTCTTTAATAGCTGGGAAGGAATATGTGAAAAATCATGAAGATTGGGCACTTCTGGACAAGTTTTAGATTTTTGGCAGGGTGTTAGGTATAGGCCTAAGGTTTTCAAAAATCCATGGATACAAGTTGGGGTGGTCCCCCTAGTGGCAGTTATCCATAAAATCCAAAATGGCCCCCGCCGAAAAGAGAAAAGGTTATATCTCAGCTTCCTTTAGTCTTAAATTGTTGTATAATGTATTTTCTCTACTTTGTTTGATACAAGGAATCCAATTTTGATATGTTCTTATTTTAAGTCCATTTAAATCTAGTATCATAGTCATATTTAGCTCATAAACTGTCAATATCTCTGAAAATATCTGAAAAAGTCACATTGAAATATTACTCAGGTCCCTAGACCCATATTTTACCTCCAAGGTATGCTTTTCTTTGTTGATTGGACAGGTCATTATCACTATAGTGTCAAAAATCATAGAAATGCATGAGCTTAGTTTGTAACGGCAATATGGCAGTTGTCTACGCAAATCACACCCCTTCCGCGGCAAAATGTTGACATGTGAATACATTGAACCAATCATGTGCTGTGTTGTGAATACATTGAGCCAATAATGTGGTGTGTTGTGAAGACATCGTGCCAATCATGTGTTGTGATCTCACCGCTGGAGCCATATTGGTGTCGTGAAGCCTTGCACACGTGCATTTCTGCCGAAATGGATGCCCGATAAGTGCCCAAAAGGCGTTGCAAGGAACTTGCCTAAAAGGACTTTGCTTAAACATCATGTATTTATTCAAAGATTTTTGGTTTCACTCATCATCATTGTTAGTACAGCCTCCCTCACACTTGCACAATGTGGTACAGCAAAGTCCAGCTCGGTGGCACTTACAGTTGCCCATACAGGCAACCACACAGCCACAGTTGAGGAGGAGTGAGCATCCCTTGCTGGCATCTTCCAGATCTGTCCAATATGGCACCCAGACTTTGGTTCTGTCATTCCATTCCCAACCCCACTCACTGGGGTCTGGAATCTCTGGAGTTTTGGAGAGGGACTGCTTCCAGACAAAAGCTGCAGTGTGCAGGGCACGCTTTCCACGCTGGAATAAGGCATAATGGGTCGGGGGGATTGAATCCAGGGACTTGAGGCCATGAGTGAAAAGAAGCTTCCGGGTTTCATTGACTGACTCGACACCGCAGTTCTTACTATACATGAGTACAGTCCAGCATTTGAGAACTTGCATGTGCACTGATTCCAGTGTGAGGACCCAGCTGGTTGGGTCTTGGTGATCAGAATGAGGGTGTCGGTGACTTCTGGGTAGCTGCCCACGCAATCCATGCTTTTTTTTTTTGCCAACTTACTGATACAACGTCACATCATGTGAACGCTTCCCAATATACTAACCACCAATGAGAGCGTCTCTCGTATGAAAATTCCTGACACTTCCCATCTGAAGCTTTGTCGGGTCTTCAGCCCCGAATGTTTAAAATGTATATAGCCCTGAATATCATTTTAAAAGTAGTCTGACAAAGCTTATTGTTTTGTGACACAGCTAAACACTGGTACCTCATAGAACGTATAACATAGCCTAGGTGGTCGCAACTCACAAAAGTAAAGCAGATAGAAAGAACTCACGCAAATCTAGCCTACAACACGCAGACAGCTTCATGCGCAGGGGAGAGAGCGCGCGCGCGCACAGGTGCTTTATGATTGTTGGCTTCTGATGGTATCTTGCTAATTCACTGAGCATTAGGTGACACAAATGGTATTGCCTTTATCTTATAACTCCTTGTCTGAGCGACTACCAGGCCTATGGTTTTTAAAAGTCAGATATTCCATGACAAAGACATTCGAAAATTAAGAATGTTTATTGACTTGAAAAATACACTAAATTTTGCAAACTCCCGTGAAGACATCGCGGTCTGGTGCGCTATCAGTGTTGCGCGGGTTTGGTCACAAGCGGCCCGCGGTCGCCCGATATTTTAATCAACCCGACCGCAACTCGGACCGCGAATATTAATTAGGACAAAATTATATCCGACCCGCGTATTTACAAAATGTGTGCTTTTGGTTATAGCCTGCATGCAGTGTGACAGTAGGCCATTTCTGTAAAACAAACTAATTTATTTGCGAAACTTTATGCAGTACAACTACACGCAGTAGGCATGCAGGACATAATGTTTGCGCAGGAGAGAGAATGAGAATAAGAGCGCAAGCACGCACGCAACCACCAAGGATTAGAACACTAGGATAAGATTTGAAGGCCATGGACATACATCTTTCTTTCGAAAACAGAAATGGTGAGGCAAGGTATAGGCAAGAGAGATACATTGCTGGTCAAAACGTTAGCGTAAGAACTGGTTTATAATGCTGAATGAAGCACAAAGCACATTTACTAAAGCACATCCACTGTTTAAAGTCACAAACACAACGAACTTAGGTAACTTTTATGCATGCGCGAACCTATACAGTACATACCGGTAGATATGGCTGTGTAGTCTGTGCCATAACATTTATTCCTGCAGGCTGCCCGTTTTGGCTGTCTTACTTTTAAATGGCTTCGCAAGAAGTAGGCCTACATAGACCATAACTTGTACTACTGTCATCTTCTTTAAGAACTTTTCCCAATATTTCCCATAGCCTATATCGCTTTTACTGAAGGGGTGTCTATTATTTTAACTTGCGTCTTCAGCTTCTTTACTGTTGACTTTACTGTATTGATGCTAGCCTTCTCGTGATATTTTAAGTAGGCCTATTTGTAGAAAATATATATTTAATTAATTTTATCGAATATCATTAAAATATTTTGTTTATGACTCATAACCGCGGGTGACCGCTTAATTTCGGGCAGACCGCGCAACACTGTGCGCTATGTAGATCGTTTCTCGTTCCATAATTTCTCAGAATTTAGGTCTACTAGGCCTACAATAACGTCATCACCAAATACATCTTTTATTATTAGTTGATCAACCACAAAGAGTAGCATAGGCCTACTGTGCACAGTGCACTGACGACTGTAGCAGCCCAAGGTAACCAGTTGTTGTAGATGAGAGGCAACCCCTTGTTTCAGATAGCCTGGACAACATGTTACCTGGGTGTTGCCTACGTTATTAATTAATGGTAGCCTACAATAGTTAATTGATTCGCGTAACATATTAGTTGGCTCAAAGAGTAGGGAATCAGGATGGAGAGAGTCACGCGTGTGTTGCTTTTGCGGGATCGAATCCAGTTTAATGCTAGTTTTCAAAACATATTTTTTTTTACATGTCTTTTGTCCGAGTGGCTGTAATGTAGCCGAGCGCTCATGGCGTATGAAAAGCGACTTCAAACCGCCTAAAACAACTTGTTTGTGAATGTCTGACAATTGCTGCAGCACATACACGCGCAAGGAAACCAGGAGAAACCAGAAGGCACAGAACACCGGAACGATTTTAAGGCTATTTCGCATAGGCTACTCAATGGTGCTATTTCACACGCATTATAGCGACCCCCACTCACCAGGGTTAGGTGGAAGGTGTTAATAGACGATTGGCGTAGCCTACAGTGGACTAGGGCTGTCAAAATTGCTCAAAAATGACGTTCGAATATCCCCTCTAAAATAAACACATGTATTCGAATATATTGGAATATCTAGGCTATATTATTTGCGCATTATGTCAGTGACGCGCATCATGTCATCTGTTTTTAACTTTTTGTATGGTTATTGCTTGACAGGGGGGATCCCAAGCAGCTTTCAGCCATAAGGCATTTCCTAATTCACCCGACACTGATATTCAAAATGTTGAAACTATTTCGGCATAGCCTAAGCAGTTTAATTAAATGTAATGTTAGTTGTAAACAAACGGGCTATTTGGTGAGGCTTGGCCTCACAAATAGGCCTATTAACTGACCGCCCGATTCACGTTGGCTGGGGGGCAGGGGGGGCCATCAGACATTTGTTCCCAAGGGTCTATGAATTGTTAATCCGGCCCTGCCCTCAACGAACGCAACTTTCCACCTCTGAGACAGCTTAAAAGAAGTCTAGAGGACTCCTAACTCACTGACCTACTTACTGTAGGCTGCGCAAACCACAGGCCTTTTTTTGGGCAAGCCTGCATTCGAGGCAGGCCTTCTGTTGAAGAATTTTATATAAATCCTGCGCTAACAGTAATCCTCCTACCCCCGCTACCACAGCTGTGGATAGTGTGGCATGCTCATGTCTCCTTCTTGCAAACTAGGCCTATAGCCCAACCATTTACGTCTTAAAAAAATAACAACTTGCCAGATATGCCTTCATATCTTTGGGCTTCATTCAGCATTTTGTTCTTCCACTGGAAATGACTTCTATATTTGCTGCCTGCTGCATCCTTTCTGTTTGTATTGTTTAGAAAAGGTTTGACGTCTTGAGTTAATGCATTAAACATTGTTTGCTGGTAACCAGCCACAAATAGCCTACAGATTCTTGCGTGCATACATTCTCTATTCTCTCCAAAATGTGCCCGTTCTATAGGCTGGCCAAGTGCGTAATTCTGCGGCATAAAGCAGATGTATTTGTTTATTGTACAGAAAAATAAAAATAACCTGTCAAGCAGTCAATTGACTACATTGCAGTCAATAAGTATGGGCAAATTACGAAACCAAAACATGGGTCATAGTTGTCTAAGCCTCTGCTGTGAGGCCAAACCCATGAACAAAGACGCATTGATATCTGCAATAGAGTTTTTTTGGCGAAACAAGCTCACAGCCGAACGAGTCATAGCACTGAAGGGAGAGGCAACTGCCATGTGATCTCCCCATGGGCCAATGGATGTACAAGTTTTCTCCTGTGACCTACGATATTTAATCCAGTGTTTTGTCAAGTTGCAAAATGCTATTAGTTTTAACGAGTTTTTATGATAGTATGAAGTACTTTTTGTATAGGGTACTATCTTAATTGCTTTATACTCAATACTTGACCAATGGCTACTGCATCTGTCTATTGAAAGTGAGAATGTGGCATGTGATCTACTGTGTAGGCTTCATAAAATAAAATAAACAAATTGCTAATGGCCTACATGGGGTGCGTTTCCCGTACAACTACAGAGGTTAGCTTTTTACTAACAGGATGCATCGTTCAACTAACCAACATGTAAGTTACGACTGTTTCCCAAAACTGTCGTACTTACATAGTACTGTAAGTTTGGACCATGATAGTTTCCAAACTTCAGTAGTCTGGACTAAGGTGGTTAATGACGTTTAGTAGCACGTGAACGGGCACCTGCACATACTTCTGTGACGCATTGCGTTAAGGCCAGCAGATGACAGCCGCCGTTGCACAGCAGTTACCAGTCCCCTGTCCAAGAGTTTGAATCTGGGTTAAGATTTTGACAACAATATTGACATCGTTGTTTACCTAAGTTTATCTTTTGTGCAGATCATATTATCAAAATCAGAATCCGCCTTCTTGGCTTGGTTTGCGTAAACTAACAAGGATCCCCCCCCCCCCATGAAAATCAAAGGCTAGGCTACATATTCTCAGCTGACTCGTCAAAAAGTATGCACCACCTTATTATTATCTGCAGGTGTGTGACTTTTACTTACGTGCACATGGCTGCAAATTGACTTTTAATTTATGTATTTTCAGATATATGTGCTGTATATGTGCTGTTAACATCTATGTGGGTGGGGTATGTGGTAACAGGGTGGTGGGTGAAGAACCGTAACTGTGTGTACCTATGTATTTCATGTCTGTGAGGCTTGTATGGTATGTGAAAACAAATTTCCTATGTAAGGACAAATAAACAAACTAACTAACTATTTTCTGCCTTGGGCATTTTAAAATATGGATGTATGGTGGTTAGAAGTGTAAATATAAATTAGAAACCTAAATATATTTATAATTATGAATTTTCAAACAAATAACTGGCGTCAGTGACGTCTTTGACATGAAGATCCCTGGAACTATGCTTCTACTAGCATTCTACCACAGGTCGAGAGTGTGTAGTAACTACACAACTTTACGATAGTGGTTGCGAACGTTCGTTGCTACTATGGTTTTGGGAAACACTAACGTAGTGTAACGATGCATTGGACTAGGCCTATGTAAGTTCCAAATATGAATGTAATTCTGCGGCATAAAGCAGATGTATTTGTTTATTGTACAGAAAAATAAAAATGACATTGCAGTCATGGCAGTCAATTGACTACATTGCAGTCAAGAAATAGGGCAAATTAATTTACGAAACCAAAACGTGGGTCATAGTTGTCTAAGCCTCTATAGCGTAGCCTGTTAAAAACGTCGCAGAAGCCTACCCAAGGCTACAGATTAATTCTGAACAGTTATTTCTCTACTGGCTCAATTATCACACCACTGTTTTGATTTGCGTAGTTGCTTTACCCCAGCACTGACAATAATGTAGACAGCAAATTTCGATTTCGATTTTCGTTACCAGTAGTCAAGCCTTAAGCCATACCCAAGTAGCCTAAATCGAGGTAAATCGAGCTTTTTCAGAAGGGGCGGCAGGCAGAGCGATGTACAGTGGCAGACCGACGCACAGTGGCTGAAAGTGGTACTAAAGCTTCACGCAGCCATTTGAAAGCAATGCCCACTGTATAAGTCCTTGAATTTCCCGCCTTAATTACAGTAAACAAGTAATGAGCATCATTACTCTTTGCCAGAGTGACTCGCTGAGCAAATTCAAATTGTGCTCCCGCGAGAACTCTGGATTTCCAGGGTAGTGAATAATATTTTTCATCCAAACATTTTTTTGGAATGCTTAGAAATAGGGTCCACAATCCAATTTTTTTTTTTCAGTGACAAGAGAGCAGCTCAAGATGATTTAAAACCAGAAATGGCTTCGTCAGACTGTTTTTTCAAGTGTGAGAAAAGTGCGAAGTTGATTACAGGAGAGGACAGAATCAAGAAAATAATTTCTGTATTGCAAGGAATGACATGTATCATTTGGAATTATAGCAATAAATATAACAACAAAGTAATTGACATCAATGTGACATCAATTGTGAGCTCCAGAAATCGAAACTTAATCAGGCCAATGAAATCGTGTATAGAGTCGTTAGGTGGGCTTAACATAATGATTGATGGCAGAGTTGCAACAGTTTGGCTTGAATTCCCTGCTACTTGAAAACAAATAAGATGGATGTTGCTGCTGGCGAACAGTGTGACACGAGTTAAGCTTTTATTAAGTTGGCAAACGTTTGAACTAGCCAACTAGCTCCGTTGGTGGGAAATGCTGCCGCTGTCCTATTGCGTCCAGAGGGAATTTGAAAGACAACTGATTATCCCGCCCCTCGGACTGAGCACTGCGAACGGTGAGTGTCCAGACCCTACATTTTAATGTGGGTCTGGCTCGTCAGGCTACCGCGACACAGTATCGTTGATATGAATGTCGCATATCGTTACAGCCCTAGAAAACAACCAAATGCACACTTAGCACATTTAGCCCCAAAATGGTCTTTTGAACAGTGGTGGTTCTGTCCGTGTGTGTGTGTGTGTGTGTGTGTGTGTGTGTGTGTGTGTGTGTGTGTGTGTTTATGAGTGATGTTGTGTGTTGTAAGTGTTTGTGGCAGATTTTGATGCCTTGATGACTGATACTGGGGGCTCCCATTTAAAGCACTGTGGTTCAATGTCAGCCATTTTCACAGTCATGAGGCCATCCTTAAAAATATTCTTGTTTGCAGTAACAGCCAAAAAAAAAAAAGGTATGAATTTAAACAAATGTGCATATTGTGACGTAACTGACTGGGTCCTCAACCTGTGCCTTCAGGCGCATAACTGCAAACCTCAATCTGATGCAGGTTATGTAGACCAGCCTTTCTCAAACTTCTTTGACCTGAGGCCCAGTCATGGCAGACTTTGGGGTCATAGGGCTCATCTACACGTACCCAACCCCACTCCCTCCAAATCAAATTGTCATTATCATTATCACAATCATTATTTTGCCTATATTGTTATACATGCACTTTCACTTAAATGTTTTGTGACATGCACATCAGAGGACTGCTTTACTAATCTAAGATATAATTAGTTTCATTGCTTTTGCATGGTTGCATGATGCTTGCATAAGAAAATAAATACTTCTCAACAATTATATGGGTGCTATTGTTTTGGGATGTTTCCCTCATGCAAGCATCATACATGGTAGGAAATGGAGAAAAAAAATACATGTTTTTTAATGAAGTTTAATTTGAATGCCTGAAGGATTCAGGAAACACAATACCAGCTTTTTTGGCGAGCAGATAGGCGTAACTGATCTGTTGATCTTTAACAGATAGAAAGAAGGCTACAATATCTTTTGGCCACGTTATATTCAAATTTGACTATACAATAGGCCTACTCAGTGCTATACAGTGTATTATACAGTCTCTGCTCTGTTTCTATGCAAGTTCCAAAAAGCAACGTTGTTATCAAGTGTCGTTAAACAATTAAATAGCATTCAACAGGTTGAAGCGGAGCTTTGATACCAACGTTATCGATTAGTTTCAGTTTCTCTCGCGCAGGCGCCTGCATTGAATGAACGCTCATACCACCACTTTATTGTATGGCTCCATGTTTAATGACATCGATAGCAGAAACGTTTGTTTTCTTTTTTTGTCGGTCCGCGGTATCTTGATTAACTGCGCAGCAAATTATCAGACGAAGCACCGGGCCTAATTTCACTCCACGACTCCGCGGACCAGCAGTCTCCACGTTGCGGACCGGAAATGTTGCCATCTTTGCTGCCATCTTTAGGGGAAAGTCCGTAGGAGTCGATTGCCAAGTGTGCTCTGGAAATTCACAATTTTGTCGCCGTTTAAAAAAAAAAAAAAAACATAGTCCAGTATTTCTTTTGAAATTGAAATGAAGTTGTATGGACTGGACTATGTTTTTTTTTTTTTTTTAAACGGCGACGAAATTGTGAATTTACAGAGCACACTTGGCAATCGACTCCTACGGACTTTCCCCTAAAGATGGCAGCAAAGATGGCAACATTTCCGGAAAGGTACTGGCTTGATGAAATTCATTCTGGACTCTCTATCCGACCACATAAAGACCTCGGGATACTTCGGTTTGGCTTTAGGGACCCTCTACTCACTACCACGTAAGTGCAATGTTGTTTGGAACTGTAGAAGAGGTATAAAAATAGCGTTTTGTAGAAATAATATGCCCTTCTCACTTCCACGCTAACGAGCTTTGACTAAAAACGGTAACATCGAACTTTCTCAAAACACATCCGAATGACATGATTTGGATGTCAACTCAACGTATGTACTCCCAATCATCCGTAAATTGATCTAAAGTGCATTTTACTCCGGATAATTCCTTTAATAGGAAGACTAATTATGCTACAATAGCTTTTGGCCATCTTATAGGCCATTTAAATTTGAATATATTAGCCTATACTCAATTCTAGACATTGTATTAAATAGTCTCTGTTCTATTTTTATGGAAGTTGCAAGAATCCACATCGTTCTATTAAATGTTGTTAGTTAGCCTACATAATTAAATAGCCTTCCAACAGGTTGAAGCGAAGCTTTGCTAACAATGTTATCGAGTAGTTTCAGTTTCTATCGCACAAACGCGCACATGTAGACATTGAATGAACACGCATACCACCACTTAATTGTATGCCTCTGTGTTTGATGACACCAAATTAGCAAGTATTTCCTCCTGATTGCAGAAACGCGAAATTTGCACAGCAAATTATCAGACGAAGCACCGGGCATAATTTCACTAGTTTGAGAAACGCTGGCCTAGACACACATGAACCCCAGAAGGCACACGCATTGACACATCAAGTCCAAAGCAACAGAACCACTATGCTGTGATTGTGAACTGGTACCTGGCTCTTCCACTTCTCGATCAGCATCAGTTGTGTTTGCTAGTCTGGCTAGTCATGGCAATTGCAGTTGGTTAGCTAGTGGTGGTGGGAGGGGACATCCACAACAGCAGGCTGGCTAGCCGGTGGATTCATGGAAGCACTCCACATATTTGTTAATTTTGGTGTCTTCTTTAGTAATTATAATCTTCTTTCATCCTTTAGATCCTTTCACTTTCTTTTTTTTGGCCCCACTCGCATGCTTTCTTTGACTGGAAATTTTGGGTGAAGGCAGAAATGGATTTCCTTTCTTGCCTCTACTATGGAAAGACTGTTGAAAGCCTCAGCAACATGAGATACATGCTATTCACCAACAAAAGAGATCCTCCTAAAATAAAGAGTCTTCCTCCAACAAGAGATTGTGCAGCGGAACGCAACAAGCATGCATGGCTGCAAGTCATTCTGTGGGGAGCTGCTGACAAAAAAAACCCTCCCGTGTGTACTGGTGATCTATCCCTGTTTGGTTGGAAAATAGAGGATGGAATTCCTGTTCATGGCAACACTGACATTGCACCCAAAACAGCTCTACAACTTGTTGCATGCTCCAGGGCCTCTTGCAGCTGTCAGTCAGATGGACTACCATGCACCACCTACTGCCATTGCAAAGGTGGCGAACAGTGTGCAAATAAAAATTCTAAGATGGCTACACTTTCAGTGGAGGATACTGATGATAGTGAGGGAAAAATGTCTGATTGAATGAATGTTTTTTGGAGGAGACATTTGATGTTTGTGATGTGTACAAGGCCAGCCTGGCAACATGTTCTGTATATAATTGCTTTCAGAATCTGTGAGAAAGTACTACTTTGTTCCTGTAACTTTGTCTATTTGATTAATTGTTGAGAGTTGAGACAATTTATTGCTCAGCCTACCATTTCAGCAGTGTGACCTTACCAGATTTTACAGATATTATGTTCTCTGGAGGGACTTGAACTTGGCATGACACATTTTTATATTTCAATGTATGAAAAACAAAACAATGATATTTCAAGCGAGTTTAATTGTAGTTTTTAGGCCTTGTGAAACAAAACTCTTACCTTGATTGTGAAACTACCCACTCAGTGTGTAGTGTTATTGGCGTGGTGGAAAATATCAGAGACAAGCACACAATTCGAGAACAAGGCGACAGCCTGCTTCTTTACTTCACGTTCAACAATACACTACACTTTACATCCTTATACGTCACATGTAAAACCATTCCAGCCAATCAGAGGCATTCACCATTAGACTATATAACTTGAACAGGTAGCTGCTCATGCTACACAGTGGGAAGTATAGGGCGTTGTATACTGGTAAAAACAGTGCACTAAATGCCTTGTGCCAAATAGGGCAGTGAAGTCATTGAATTCTGATTTTGTTTTATCAGAGTGTGGATGAATAAAACTCTGGGCACAGAGCTTCCAGGGAATCCATAAGGACATCGCATTGAATGCACTCACACTGTTTGCATGCACTGCAGCATCTGGGTTATGAGGCTTATGCCAGTTTTTATCATATTCATGGTTACATGGTGGTTATACTGTACAAATGCCCATATGGCTGCATAATAAATACTAGAACTAATACTACTAATACTAGCACTGATTACTGTGCAGCTATGCCTGTGCAGGTAGTCAGCAGCTGTCAGCAACAGGGATAAGGGGTAGGCTATACAGTACATGCAACAGTATCCCCATCCCCAGCTGGTACAATCAGGTTAATAGCAAGCAGAGAGCACCTTTAAGTAAAGTATCCTTTCTAACATTTTGTTGTATTAATTCCACAGTATAGAACAGCATTTCAGCTCAAACATGTCTGATCATAGCCCTTAATATGTTTGCAGACACACCATGTCAGGTGATCTTAACGCAGAGCCTGAGAGTGACATTCTTGACATCTATGGAGATGGAGGTGCTGAAGGGTTAAGTGATGATAAAGAAACTCAAACACTTGTTAAAGAATTCCAAAACTTTTCATCAGATGCTGCAGTAAAGAAGGTTAAAGAAGACATTGACACTCTGGATCATGTGACACTCAACATAGCTGTAACTGGAAATACAGGAGCAGGAAAGTCCTCCTTCGTGAACGCCATACGGGGTCTGAGTAACGATGATGAGGGAGCAGCTGACACGGGAGTGACGGAGACCACAACGACACCGACACCATTCCCGCATCCCACAATGCCAAATGTCACCATATGGGATCTGCCAGGTATCGGTACTCCCAACTTTAAAGCAAAGACGTATCTGTCTGATGTCCATTTTGAACGCTATGACTTCTTCATCATTCTCACATCAGAGAGATTCAAAGAGAATGACATTAATCTGGCCAAAGCGATCAAGCAGAAGAAACGACTGTTTTATTTCATTCGCTCAAAGATCGACAACGACATCAATGCAGAAAACAGAAGAAGAGACTTCAACGAGGAGAGGCTGTTAGATAAGATCAGAGAGGACTGTAAGAAGAACTTGAGTAGTGTTGGAAAGCCACAGGTTTTTCTGATTTCCTCCTTTAATTTGAACGACTATGATTTCAACAGGTTCATGGACAGCCTTGAGAAAGAACTCCCAGAAAAAAAGAAGCATGCCCTCATCCTTTCTCTACCAGTCTACTCCTTAGAGGCATTGGACAGGAAGAAGAAGCACCTACAGAAGATGATCTGGCTCACAGCTTTTGGCTCAGGCGCAATAGCTGTGGTTGCTATCCCAGGCCTTACAGTGCCATGTGATTATGGAATCATCATGTCATTTCTAGAAAGTGTTTTCAGATCTTTTGGGCTTGAGGATACATCTTTGCAGAGGCTTGCAACAAGAGTGAGACTGAACTGGAAGGACTTAAAAGCTGAAATAAAATCAAGGTTTAAAGATGGAGTCACAACTGATGCAGTAACATCTTTGTTGGCAACGCCTTCAATGGCCTCTATCATGACGCTCAAGGGGCTCATGAGTGGTATAATCCCATTTATGCAGCTACCAGCTGGAGCCATTTCAGTGGCTGTCATACACTATCTGCTCAACAAAGGCCTCAATGAAATGGAAAATGACGCCAAATCTGTGCTGGAAAAAGCAAGACTGCACCAAGTGTAGATTTCATAACTGAGTGTTGTAGACTGGAATCTGTTGTATTATAGTGTAGTTTTGTTTTGACATAATACTCTCTGAAGATCAAACTCTGTACATTAAAAAAAAGTGAATGCGTGATCATAAATGCTCAAACTGTATTTACTAGTTAATTCTGGAACAGTAAGGATGAATAACAATGCATGTTTTCTCCTCATACTTAACTTGGTAGGATCAATCATATGTGTATTAAGAATGTAACAACAATAAATCATACTCTTCAGAAAAACATATCAGTCATTTAATGTGAAGATAATTGTAAGTAAAATATGTTTGTACGATGTATTGATACATTTGACTTTAATAAATAGATCCTTAAGTGCACTGACTCTTTTCATTGTCTGCTTTAGAGGAAGCATCACTAACATTTTGTCTAATGCAAGTGTAAAAATGTAGTTTTTAAAAAAGTATATTGTATTCTGGCATTGACAGGTCCCACTTACAGATACGTTATGTTTGGATATATCCAATGAAAAAAAACAAGCAGTTTATGAAGACTCTCTCAAGCAGTGAGTTTATTTATGAATTGCATAATTAACTGTTCTGCTAACTAGCATACCACATTATAGCTATATGAATACACAACATATAAAACCTTATCTTCACTTTATCTTGCTTTTTCAGAGTTGCAATGGCCCGTTCAAGAAACGTCTACACTGACCCTGACTCAGATTATTATTTCAGGGAAATAGTTGACATATATAAATCAAGCTCCACAACAGAGGCAGCTACTACCATAATTAAGGGTAAACTTGAGCAGCTCCAAAATGTCACACTTAATATAGCAGTTACTGGAATGGCAGGGGCAGGTAAATCAACACTGGTTAATGCCATCAGGGGTATACCGAACAATGACCCTCGAGCAGCTCCAACAGGCGTGACAGAGACAACCATGTCCCCTGTCAGGTACGACCACCCCACCATGCCAAACGTCAAAATATGGGACCTCCCCGGTATTGGAACCACCAACCACCAGGCAAAGAACTACATCAAGCAGAAGAAATTCGAGACGTATGATGTCTTCATCATCATCACTTCTGAGAGATTCAAAGAAAATGACGTCTTGCTGGCTAAAGCCATTCTTAAAAAGAAAAAACTTTACTATTTTGTCAGGTCAAAGATTGATAATGACATTTATGCAGAGCAGCAACTAAGTCGCCTCAATGAAGCGCAAGTCCTTGCCAATATCAGATGGGACTGTCAAAGATACCTGAGAGATTTAGGCAACCCAAAGGTCTTCCTGATCTCTTCCTTCCATTTGGAAAAGTATGATTTCCCAGATTTGGTAACTACTCTGAGGGAAGATCTTCCCGAGAATAAGAGATTGGCTCTCATTCAGTCCCTGCCGGTGTACTCTATAGGTGTTCTGATTATGAAAAGAAAGCAGTTCAGGAAAATGATTTGGCTAACGGCCTTTGGTGCAGGGGCAATCGCACTGAACCCAGTTCCCGGTCTGTCGTTAGCGTGTGACTTTGGTATTCTGTTGAGCTTTTTTGGCAAAGTCCACAAGGCTTTTGGCCTAGATGACGAGTCTCTCCACAGGCTGTCTGTGCGAGTTAACAAACCAGTATTGGAATTCAAATCAGCCATGACATCACAGTTTAGGGATGGTGTGAATCCTGGAGTGCTGACCAAATTCCTCTCCACGCCTCTCGTCACCGCCTCTGCCACAGTGCAGTATGTCATGACTTTTTTTGTGGGCGTTGGTACCCTCGCAGCTGGAGGCATCTCTGTTGCTACAGTGTATCATCTATTGAACAAGGGAATAAAAGAGATGGAGGAGGATGCCAAAGCAGTACTTACCGTAGCTCATTTAGTTTGAAAGAACATGTACCTCCTTTTACACACATTTACGTTTACATTTATGCATTTAGCAGATGCTTTTATCCGAAGTGACTTACAAAATGAGCAATAACATTCAAGCTATAAATCAGAGCAGCCCTAGGGTAACAATACATGTTACTATGCACAGGAGACCTACCTATCATTGAAATGGCTACAAAGTGAGAACAATCAAGCTTCTACTTCAGAAAAATAGTAAAAAGCATTAAGGAACTAGCAGAGTATAAGGTAATTCAATGAAATGGAAAGTTATTCTCAAATAAAGGTTTTATTTATGCTTTAGACACTGAATTGATGAGTTCAGATTAGCAACGCTAATTAACACTATGGGCATAGGGAACTGGTCTCAAATGTGTATGTTGCCAGAAGTGTTTCTGAAGTCAACTGATATGCAAAAGTACCTCAACTGACAGAAAGGGCAGGACTCATTTTCTACTTGATTGACAATGTTATTGTTTCAATGGCGTCAGCCCTATATTTGCCTTATTCACCCGGCGGCCAGAACGAGGCTACAGGGTACACTTGTCATCACCCTTCAGTCTAGCAGATGGGAGTAATGCACTCCATTTGCAAACTGCCAAAAAAAAGCTGGGTTAGCTGGCCTGCCAGAGTAACATTCTTCTTCACTGAGACATTCTTTTTGGCAGTTTGCAAATGGAGTGCATTACCACCATCTGCTAGACTGAAGTGCGATGGCAAGTGTAGCCTGTAGCCTCGTTCTGGCTGCCGGGTGAATAAGGCGAATTCCCAATTCCCATTTTCTCAAAATTAAACCCTATGTTCCCACATTTCTACATTTTCAAAATTAGGGTTAGGTTAGGGTTGGAAATGGTTAAGGTTAGGGTGGGAACATAGAAATGTGGGTGGGAACATAGAAATGTGGGAACAGGCATGCTCCCATTTCAACTAGTGATATCTTCACTTTGTAAATGTGAGCAGAGAAAATGTTGCAATGAATGTCAATGTTGTCATTCTTGAATGAAAATAAATATTTTTGCTACTTCTGTCTTTTGTTGCTTTAAGAGCTATTTTCTTTATATTGATTCATATCAGCTTGATCGCATGTTTTTTCTTCCCCCATGCATCCATGCACACACACACAATCATTTTGTTGCAAAATCTTTGAAACCTGAAACTGAGATGTCTTAAGAATATTTACATGCACAGCAGACTCTCTTAAGATTTGTACGGTAAGGATAAGAACATTAAAAAGATAAACACAATAAACACATAGCTCAAGCATATCGTAACTAATTTTAACAGAGTAGCTCAATAACAATTCATGTGTGGATATTTAATGGGTTAAGAACAGTGTTGGGGAGTAACGGAATACATGTACCGGCGTTACGTATTCAGAATACAAATTATGAGTAACTGTATTCCAATACAGTTACAAGTTAAGTAGTTGGTATTTAGAATACAGTTACATTGTTGAAATCAATGGATTACATGACGATACTTCTCTGTTTCATACGTTTATTTACTCTCTAAATAAATTAAGGCAACTCCATTTCCCAGAAGCTCCTGAAAGCAATCTATGATGAAATTGTTTCCATGTTTAAATCCAAGCCCCGCCGTCTTGCACTAGCCTCAAAATGCAGCCAGCGCGCATTATGGATGCGTCATCGAAGACCCTGAAATGACTGTTTGCACAGCAAATTAGGAGTAAAGTAGTGGAGGTAACTCCTGTTCCTCACTGATCGTGGTTCCTGATTTCTGTTCAAAGGATATTTTCCCAAGTATTAATAGCTCAGGCTACTTCGACCAATCGGTTACACAGTTTGCTAATCAATAAATTAAGCCTAGTTCATGTGTTGATTTAGACCTACAATAAAACCAGTCTCTAAAATAGGCACAGCATTCTAAGTTTATTCTAACTTAAAATAGCTTTATGGATTATTATTTTTTTCTAATTAGATCTAAATTTACGTTTTAAAATGAATTATATGGTGCAGCCTCTGAAGAATTATTCTTGCGAGTAGCATATTTTTTAACGTGCGGTTTTTGATTGTCATTACGCGATCACGTTTATTTTGAGAGCACTGATATACAGTAGCCGATAGTATGTACATTTACAGGTCATTTGCGTTCCACCTGCCATATGCGCCCCTCACTTGTACTGGGCTGATGCCACCGAAAAATCTCACAGCACAGGCACACCTTAATTATAATTTCTGGCAACGCCCTTAAAGTAGACTATTTATTTTGTTTGTTTTAATTAGCCTAGTCTGCTGTATAGTTTTAGTGGTCACCTTGCTATTTATGACCGCCGCGCAGCGAAGATTTTTTTTCTTTTTCGCATGTACAAATTTCCGTCAAGGATTCCCGGGACACTGAAAGACCAGGGTAGACGAAACTTGGTGGGCATGTAACCCCATATGGATAGCATGGAACCATCGTTTTTCGTTTTGATCTGTAGCCCCCCCGCTGGACTGCACCCCCCGAAAGGAGGGTAGGGCAGACACAGTTTTCTGTGAATATCTCGAGAACCGTAAGGTTTAGGAGGACCATTTTTTTTGTATGTTGATCTCAAGGGGCCATGTCAAACCATTCCATAACCACTCATTTCATGTATAGCGCCACCTAGTTAAACACAAAAAAGTAAAAATGAGGTGTTGTAATCGCAGGTATCTGTGACCTAACATAGTCAAAACTGCACGAAATTGGAAGTGTAGGATCATTATGACACCCTCTGAATGCACACCAAGTTTTGTCGAATTCCGTTCATGGGGGGCCACACAATAAATTAATTTATGTTACTATACACCAACTGGCCTGTAGGTGGCCGGAGACCGTTTTCTGTGAATATCTCGAGCAGAGATAGAGAGACCGACAGAGACACCATTCCAACTTTAAAACGTCCGGTCAGTACCGGTGTAAGTTGGTCGCGAAGATGACGTCAGGTGGGCGTGCCGTTCGTCCGCCATATTGGATTGAACAGAAAGCGAAACTAAATTTTCACAGGTCACAAATTTGGTCCGAACGCCACGAAACTTGACGTACATTATCCTTGGACCAAGCCTCACAAATGTTAGCGGAAGGATTTTTGATTTTCGAAAGCGTTTGCCCGTCACAGCCAAACGAAATCGGCGGCGAAGCTCCGAAACAGGAAGTCGTCCATATCTCAGGAACACTGTCACATATCGATACCAAATTTTGTATATGAACTGGGGACTCCAGTGTGAGGGTGCATAGGCAAAAAAAAAAAAAGAAATATTCCAAAAGTTTCCATCATTTGGCAAACCACCCACGGGTATTTGGTAACTCACACCATTCACCTTTTCACCATTCACCTTCTATCACAATGCCTTCCATGAATGCACAATGTCTCCAGGTAACCTTGCCCAATCATGAAATCCTTGCTCTGCCATGGGATAGTATGGACTTACGAACTGAAATAGCAAGGAGAACAGTAGCTATATATAGCTTACATAATAGAGTTGTTTTCACATTGACGGTATTCAAATTAAATTTTTCATTATTGTTACATATCATGATGGGAGAGTATTATTAAAAATGTTACAAGTATGCAAATGCATATGTTTACGGGCATTTAGGTTTTACTGTGTTGTTTTGTTGTAAAGACATGCAAGGCATTCTGGGCCATGTAATGAACAGTGGTCGGCAGCACTCCATAGGCTACGTATTAATATGAATAGGTGTTTCTGTAAACCTAGGGACAATAAACAGCTATCTCTGTTACAAAAACGAGCTGGTAATCGCTCATTGAAGAGGGAACTATGATAAAAAGATTGTTTTCCTAAAAGCATGGAGTTGACGAAAGAATAAACGAGCAATGTCACGTTAATGTTAAATAGCCTACCTATCTGAACGCTAGGTGGCAACGTTGTATTACATTTCACTAGTGTAGCCTACTTGAAATACGGTGTGAGATTCACAAGTAATGAAGGTGCAAATATTATGTAATTTATCATGGGAAATTATTGGAAATGTTATTTCTTGTTTATTCTTGCAAACCACACACATCCATTCGGAATCACACGTACACATTTAATACTGAAAGACTATCATTTCGTTTATTTGATGTCGCCTAGCAACACAGCCTTCAGAGCAAAGATTCTAGAACAGAGCTTCAGAGAGACACGTTTTGAGTTTGTGGCCAAAAACCTAAAATATCGGTTTCCATGTGCTGGATGGTGTGCGTCCTTTATGAAAGTAAGTGTTTTATACAGTTAACGTTACAGACATAATGAGTCATGTTGTAGTGGTCAACATAAATGTGCCCCTTCTGTTATTAGAATGCTAAGCGGAGAAGCATGCTAAGCAGAGATTTAGTATCATTCATTTCTTGTGTGGCTAGCTATAGGGAGGAGATGTATGATGCTAATTGGGATTTATGTTGTTTAGCGTAATGCCATGGTCATTTGATATGAGATGCTTGCACTCGTAACTTCGTCACGTGTAACTTTAGGACTGCTATTTTTTTTACTAACAGTAATTCACGAAGCACTTTAGCCCTAAAAGTACAGTAGCACCTACGTCTGTGACAGCTTAAGGGAACTTGCATTGTAGGCATAACTAAGGGATGCAATAACACCACCAACAACCAAAACTAGCCTACTCATTGTCAACATGTACATGAAATGTAACGTTTCATGTAAATCAAATTAAAATGTTTTCTTTGCAAACGTAGGCATAGGCGTATGGTGACAGATTAATTTAGTAATGCTGCTGTGTGAATCAAGGTAAGCGTGCAGGAAGTGGCCACTTCTTAATGGGACCCACTGTATGGAAGTGGGCTAAGTAAAATAGAGATGTTTTAAATAAGATAAGGTTAATCAGAATTCTACGATATGCCCGCTTGACAACGGCAGAGATAGAACTGGCCTTTGGCCATAGCAACCATCCATTTAGAACGACTGGCCTTCATAGCAACCAAAGATCTGAGCTGTGTTGCAATGTGAGGCAAAGTATAGAAAGGTGATGAAACATACAGAGACAGGTCAAGAAATATAGTGCAATGTAGACAGTAGTATACAGTTGATTTACAGACGGTGGTTTAGAGTAATATGAAGTATTCCTTTATTCTGAGATAGGCTACATCAATAGGCTCTCAAAACAACCCCAGGCTCACAAAACAATCCCAAACAGACATACGGTCTTTATAGAGCAAATCCATATAGATTATTTGTCAAATAAACCAGTAAAACATAATTTGTGGGATGGAATATATAACATTCACACTCATAGCTCATATTTTTTTTTAAATAAATCAGTGAAAAAGTATCCTGACAAACAAGTAGCTTTTTAATGCCTTGGTCATATTTCATAATTTCAATTCCTCTGTAGGTTACCTGATAGCCCAGTTTGAGAGGTGCAAGACACGTGACATTATTTATTTTTGCAGCCAATCACTGCTGTCATTTTATTTTATTGATTTGATCTCAGTCATAGAAGCTAAATTCGAAGGCAGGCCAAAGGTAAAATCCAACGAATCACATTCAACCCGCAAGCCAATAGTTGAATAGCCCTCTCCTAGAGCTTTTGGGATATTGCCACTGCTCCAACACTGAAAGGCACCGTTACAATGCCTGGATCAAGCCAGGTTCAGCATAGCGTATGCCACTGTATGCTCACGTTGCTGACCGGACCAGGGCAAGCACACTTTCGCAGTTCCCGCCGGAAATGCAGTCTAGTTTATTGTGTGGCCCCCCATGAACGGAATTCCACAAAACTTGGCGTGCATACAGAGGGTGTCATAATGATCCTACACTTCCAATTTCGTGCAGTTTTGACTATGTTAGGTCACAGATACCTTCAATTACAACACCTCATTTTTACTTTTTTGTGTTTAACTAGGTGGCGCTATACATGAAATGAGTGGTTATGGAATGGGTTGACATGGCCCCTTGAGATCAACATACAAAAAAAAATGGGCCTCCTAAACCCTACGGTTTTCGAGATATTCACAGAAAACTGTGTCTGCCCTACCCTCTTTTCGGGGGGTCCAGTCCAGCGGGGGGGCTACAGATCAAAACGAAAAACAATGGTTCCATGCTATCCATGTGGGGTTACATGCCCACCAAGTTTTGTGTACCCCGGTTTTTCAGTGTCCCGGGAATCATTGACGGAAATTTGGGCATGCGGAAAAAAAATCTGACTAAACCTATATGACCGCCGCTTCGCTGCGCGGCGGTCATTATAAGTTAATTTCATGTATAGCAAAGGTGTTACCACCTTGTCAGAATGTCTGAGAACTACTGAGTGTGTAGAAACTCGTTCTCCCTTCCAAATCGCGAAGATGGCCTAGGGTTGAGGACTAAGAGGATTAAGGGACTAAACTCTTGAAAACCTCATCTTCATGAATTCACATTCCATGATCAAAACACGTGTAAAACCACGTGTTTGGCGAGATCGTGTAAAAACGTGTAAAAACACGTGTTTGGCGAGATCTCTATCCAGTGTAATGGAAACAAAAAAATAATCAGGATACGTCAACTCACAGTTTCTCGGAACAAACATCATGTCATGAGGCAGCATCGGCGTCATGTGCGGACCTTAGGGGGCCAGGCCCATCCAAACAGGCCAATGTGCCCCCCAACTGAGTTCTCTACCTGACATAAAAAAAACACCTACTGGTAAATATTATTACAGCTATGACTGAAATTAAAACCATATTGAACACTGATGTTGAACACTGATGTTGAACAAAATAAAACATGAATAACACAAACTGTGTGATGAAGGTGGATTCTGCACACTCGGACACCGTTTCAGTGAGTGCCACCGACACCAGCATTCCAGCAACGCCAAATGAACATTAAATCTAGACCAGTATATTGTTGAAGAACCATCCAGTGTTAATGACAAACTCACACATGTGTATTAAAACTGTATTTTAGTGCTTTGGATCATGTTGGTTGACAAATGACACATTGAGCGCAACAGCACGGCGGGGTCATTCCATGTCAAATCAGACAAAATCCAGGAAAATAGTTGCTGCACCATCTCAGATTTTGCTCAAAGATTGTCAAAAGTTTGTTTATTAAATTCTGATGTTTTCATACATTCTTTCACCCATGATTCAATATCATTTTTACACTCTCAGAAATGCCTTATCTTGGAGACACATCCTGTATTTTTGGTGATTTTGCTGTGGATTTTTGCAAAACAAATAACAGACTAAACAGTAGGTGGAGGTAGAAGCGCATTTTTAAAAAATCTTGCCAACTTCAGCTTTAAAAGACTTTCAAAAGGAAATTATGAGGACAACAAAAACAATGTTAGAGGAGATTGCGGAGTTATCCGTTTCCCACTACTGACCATTTATAAAATGTGAGAGGGCACTTTGACATAGGCTGTACGGACTGTGATTTGGACTGTGATGGAATATGAAGAGTGGTCTTTGCCTTTGTGTAATGGAATTGTGAGTCTTGAAGTCTTCAATATTTGTTTCCTTTAAACTAAACATTTACCTGAAGCACATGATATGCCAATTGAAACACATTCCACTAAGATTGCAGGTAGGTCCAGGTAGCCTACCAGGTTCAAAATTCACTTTTAATTGCAAACAGAAAATATCTAGCTAGCATCATGTCATTACATGCTTCAATTTCCAAATGAATGAAAGTTGTTTATACCAACTTGATAGTATGCTTATCATTGTTAATATTGTGCTATAAATGTGGCACAAACAATGTTAGATTTTGTGGACTAGCCATAGGCTATATTTGAACGGAGCTGTAGACAATGCTCTTAAAGTGACAGTAACATGAATTTAACAAAAACAGGTGGAGTATGTAGTTGCAGGACATGACTACTCAAATATGCAAACATTTTCAGTAATGTATTACAATAAACTGGAGTAAAGAGCACTTCCTTCTCAGACTCAGCAAAAAATACCTGTGCACACACACACACACACTGATGTTATCTATATACTGTATAGTCTATCTATCTAATAGGCTGACACCAGACATAATTTCACTGCATTTCTTACTTCCAGTAACTATATGCATGTGACAATAAACTTCCTTGTATCTATCTATCCACAGCCTTTCAAGAGAGTTCCATTATCAGCATCATAGGTGGCCCCACAAGGCTTCCGTTTTAACATTCCATATGTTATCTTAATGCAGAGGAAGTAGATTGGGAACCAAATAGAATGTTCAAGCATTGTTTTTGTTTTTATTGTTGAAAGGATCTATAAACAGCAACGGAGTAGTTGCTCCAGTGCAGCGGCATATCTCTCAGGTAGACATTGTGTCCTTTGTGCAGACAGCAGTAGACACTCTTCAGGTTGAAAACAAATGGAAATTGTTGTGCCTTAGTGCAGCCAACAAGGGCTTTTCAGATCCAGTTATTCTGCACTTGAGTTCACGGAAACAGCAACAGGAATTCAAGCAATGACTGTGTTTTTTTGTTTAGAGAGCTGGAACTCCCAAAGCAGAAAGCACAGAGACTCTTAAATCTACAAAGAACAGGCATGAGGACAGACTGCTCTTGAGTAAGGTACAAATGTTAATAACCTATTTTGCTAATTTGCTTGCCATCTACTCTCCTTGTTTATCATACATAAATATTGCAAGGAAGCAAACAACTGAGACAGAGTCGAATGGTACTCTTGTTTGGAACAATGACGAGAATATCCATAAATTGTGGCAGAGCTTTAGATATCTATCAACCATATAAATTAAGTAGAACAAGTCATTATGATTGATTGCTGAATAGTTTTATATAGCAGATTTTGAATAAATATTCATGTTTGTTCCACAAAAGATGGATATTGTTTTTTATATATATATATTTAGTTATTTAGATCTTTATATATAGTTATTTAGATCTTTAGATCATGTGCAAATGCTTAATCACCTCATCCATATTACTCATTATATCACAGCAGCAGTAACAGCGGAGCAAATCATCACGTCCACTCCATGGACACCCTTCATGGTGATGAAGACGTATGCATTGTCCCATGGTCCTATGCTGCGAACATCTATACCGACAACTGTCTTGATGTTGAAGATGATCAGTACTCCTTAGAGGGTATGTGTGAGGGGGTGGATCCCTATGTTGACGAAGTTATCTATGAGGAAGATCATAACTCACAGCATATCTGTGAAGAAGAAGATGATATTATATATTATGACAACAATGAATGCAGCAATGGTTACACAGAGCCTTCGTGTATGTATGACATTTTTCAAGAAGAATTTAGACAAAAAATCAGAAATGAAGATGTGTCCTCTGCTAAAATTCCACCAAGAGGTAACGCGAGCACCACAATTGCAGAGAGAGTTGTACAGAGAGTTGAACGTCTGGATCATGTGACACTCAACATAGGTGTCACTGGAAATACAGGAGCAGGAAAGTCCTCCTTCGTGAACGCCATACGGGGTCTGAGTAACGATGATGAGGGAGCAGCTGACACGGGAGTGACAGAGACCACAATGGAGCCGACACCATTCCCGCATCCCACAATGCCAAATGTCACCATTTGGGATCTGCCAGGTATTGGTACTCCAAAATTTAAAGCAAAGACGTATCTGTCTGATGTCCATTTTGAACGCTATGACTTCTTCATCATCGTCACTTCAGAGAGATTCAAAGAGAATGATATTAACCTGGCCAAAGCGATCAAGAGGAAGAAAAAACGCTTTTATTTCATTCGCTCAAAGATTGACAACGACATTAATGCAGAACGCCAAAGAAGAGATTTCAACAAGGAAAATGTGTTATCCAGGATCAGAGAGGACTGTACGAAGAACTTGAAAGTTGTTGGAAACCCACAGGTGTTCCTCATAAGCTCCTTCAGTTTGCAGGAATATGACTTCACCAGGTTGATCGATACACTGAGAAGAGATCTCCCAGAGAAAAAGAAGCAGGCCCTCATCCAGTCTCTACCAGTCTACTCCATTCAAGCTCTGGCAAGAAAGAAGAAGCATTTTCAAAAGATGATATCGCTCCAAGCCTTTGGTTCCTGTGCCGGTGCAATACTGCCCATTCCTGGTCTGACCCTGGGTGTCGACTATGGCATTGCAAAATCATTCTTCAGCAAAGTTTTCCAGTCGTTCGGCTTGGATGAAAATTCCCTACGGCGCCTTGCATCCCGTGTAAACATGGACCAAGAGTATCTGAAGAACGCACTACAGTCGCGGTTTAAAGACGGAATCACAGATGAAGTGTTGATGTCCTTTCTCAACACTCCCGCGATGGCATCGCTCATGACAATGAAAATGGTGCTATCGGCACTTGTAGTCGCTGGGTCACTACCTGCCGGGATCATTTCTGTGGGCATGATGCGTCGTATACTGAACAAAGGACTGAAGGAAATGGCCAAAGATGCTGCTGCAATGCTGGAAGCAGCTATGCTTAATCAACTGTAAATAAATAAATAAATAGAAACTGCTGTAGATCATGGTGTGACTTACTGTGAAGGGACTGATGATGGCCTGAATTTGCTGTGGTCTAATGTTCGATGTTTAAACATACTTGACTGAATAGCTTGTGATTCTTGACAATAAAGTTCATTTATAAAATTTAATTAAATTATCCTGATATTAAAGTTATTTTCCCTCAAATGCTTGCCTATTCTATTGGTTTTACTGGCTTTCCTGGTTCATGGATAAAGATGGTGACAGAGTATCATTTAATAAAGACAACAGTAACCGTAGTTTGTGTCATGCTTAAGATGCTTAATACAGTCAAATTATAATTTGTCTTTCTAATCACAGCACATCTTATAGAACTATGGTGTAAAACACAGAACCATACAATATTCATCAACAGCAACATGCACAGTAGTATCCTTTCTCTAGTTTACCATTGTCATATTAGCATTTGCACAGCAGCATTTTATTTTCATTCCTTCTGTTTCTACTGGCCTTATTGGCTGACAGGTCATGCAACATAATTTGAGGACACTTGTACTGCATATTGAATGCTCTCATGAATTGTGACTATATGTAACATACAGTAGATTTAAGTAGTTTATCCAACATTTCTTCCTTCCTTGGCAATTTGTAACATCTCAACGTACAAATACCAATCTTAGACTGATTCTTAAAGCTGATAGCTTATCTCACCAAGTTAATAGTGATGTTACTTTTTGTGAAGTGTGTTTTGTGGGAGAATGAACGCTGAAGCCTTGTGCACGCTTAAGCCAGTTTATTTATTTCCGTTGGAGCGTTAACTGTGTTGTAACCACATCTTCTGTTATATTCTGTTCCTTACATGTTCACTCCGACACTGAGGACCAGATGTACGTACTGTATGTAGCGCTCTTGCTCCTTAAATTAATAATAAGAACAATGTGAACTACCGTATCTGCTAGGTTCTAGGAGCTATAAGGTTATTAGAAATCGTATGAATGACTAGGAGAGTAACAAATAAACAATAAAGTCATTCAAGTTGGTTACAATTGAACAGGTGACAATTTTATTGTCTACAGATCAGAGCAATATAAAGTGCAGACAGTAATATAAAATTAAACCACCCAAAGAGCTCTTCCCCAAAAAACAAAATAAATAAAATATGTATGTATATGTGTGTGTGTGTATGAAAGTTCTTGAATGTGTGAATCAGTGTCTCTTTCAGTATGCACAATCTTAAAAGATCTTATCTGGAATCCGGTTGAGATTTGGTGGTCAGTCAGTCAAGTCAGTCAATTCAATCTTTGTAGGCAAATCCTCGCTCTCCGGCTGGCCACACCGGTGGGTAGGGGTCTGTCTACAATCTTCAGATCTCGGGTTGGCTCGCCACTGAACCGCACGGTTCAGAATCGGTTCTGGTCGGGAGTCAATAAAAAAACCAATCTACACATAGTGCAGAATGCAAGAAATTAATCTAGGATCTATAACACTGACTTCTCTATCAAATCAAACAATCTAATCATGTGATACAACCAAAACATAAAATACAGCTGTTCAATCATGAAATGAATGAATACAATGAATACCATTTTGGTAAGCAAAATGGATTGGCTATCACCATCAACAAAATTAATAAATGGTATTTGAATGTAAACAAATGGATTGTCTTATTACCATTCACAGCAGTACAGTATCTAAATTACAATATATTACAATTTTACTCAACTATTTATCTGTTAAAACTTTACATGTAAACCTTCTTTCTTGTTGTGTAAATATATTTACAATGTGTAATACAGCTAATTTATTATTTATCATATATGATGTAAGCTTATTTATATGAATAGTTTCATTACTTCTTTACATAAAAATAGTGGATCAAAACAAAACAACAAAGAGTGTGAACCGGAGAATCAACCTCTAGAGCAGGGGTCCCCAACATTTTATGTACCATGGACCGGTTTGATTCCTATTTTTTTTTCACGGACCGGCGGTGCATGCATTACTTGAAAACAACTAGCTCCAGTTATGTATGAACAGTGAAGGTAACGATCTCTTGTGAAAAACGTGAACCTGAAGAAGTGAAAATTGAACAATATGAACTATGAATATTGAACAACTTGAAGCTACATCTATAAGTGTGAACATGCTTAACAAAATATGGGAACAAAACATGGGAACTAAACGTGCATTACGAATATAATCAGTGGGAGCCCTGCTTGTTTCCCTGCAACAAGAAGCTTCCATATGGGGGTGATGGAAGACAGTGACACCCTCAGTGTGTTTGAAATGTCCAGTCGATTGCGCAATTTGGTCTTAGTTGCAGTCATTGCCGAAAACCCGGCCTCGCATAGATACGTGGTGGGAAACGTTTTCAGCGCTTTTACGGCTATCTCGAGATATTCTGCTTTGGTTTTGATCCAAAAACCCGCCAGAGAGGTTTCCTTATACACACTTTTAAGACCACCGTCATTTGCAATTTTGATCAACTGCTCTTCCTCCTGCACTGACAAGTTAGGACTATTCGGGATATTGACAAATGGGTTGCGGACCCACTCATTGGTTTGCCGTGGATCTTTGGAGGATGGGAAGTAACGCTCAAACTCATTTGAAAGCGCAACAAGGTGATCGCGCACCAGCTGCGAGAGAAAGGGCCCTGCAGTCTCTCCCAAAACCCCAACTACTGTTTGGAACATATCAAATACACCCCGGTCCACTCGTCGTCCCCACAAATCAAGCTTGGCTTTAAATGCAGCGACTTTATCTGCCAGTTTAAAGACAGTCGTCATTCTCCCCTGGAGTGACAGGTTGAGGTCATTAAGCAACCCGAATATGTCACACAGGTAAGCGAGTTTTGACACCCAGTCCTCATCACTAAAATGTGCAGCTAACGGTGACTTTTTTTCTGTAAGAAATCTCTGCAGCGGCTCTCGCAACTCAAACACTCTGGCCAGTGACCTGCTAAAGATGCTTGTTTTTGTTGCTCATTCTAGCAGTTTAGCTACCTTCGTGTGACACTACCGTTCGCCAAGAACTGATCAAGTGAAGTGAGCTGACCTGAGGCTGCGCAGCGCTGAAGGCAATGTAAAAGTGTTGAAGGTGGGACAGACAGACGTAAGAAAATAGACCTTGCAAAATGCAAACATGCGTGCAATCAAACAACTGCATATAGGCCTATGCCATGTAAAAACGTGACATTATTGCGAATTAAATTTAGTTTAGTTTGCATGTATTTTTTTTTTAAACTCATGTCGTAGGCTACGGCCCGGTTAGGAATGTCCTGCGGCCCGGTACCGGTGGTTGGGGACCGCTGCTCTAGAGGATGATTTCCATGAATGGCTTCCATGGTAACGCTACATTTACTATTGATCATGTTACCAACGTTCATACAATAACACTAGGGCGCGAGCCCGCATTAGCCAGCTAGCCAACCCTACCGTTACAGACTTACAGTATAGAGCTAGCCTACAGCCAACAGAAGTAGCCAAACTATTTCGGAAATAGTATTAAATGGTTAAAATGATTATATAGTAATGTTAGAGATCTAAACTGCTGGTTAAGACATTGAATATAAGTAACCGAACATCACTTATCAGACTCCGATTGGTTTTTATAAAAGTGTAATTATCATGGTCTACATCACAGCATTCGAATCTACTTAACTGTCATTTTCAAGTTTACCAATGTCGTTAGCAAGTAGCTCTGCTTACCGGAGCTTCGTGGTGAAAAGCATAACGTTGAGCACTGGCTTCACGTCGGTTTTGACTTCTGGGTTGATCTTTGATATGAAATAACTAATTAGTATTGTATTTGATTACATTTAGGAAAGAATTGAGCGATGTCAAAGTATTTTGTAGCAAGTAACTCTGCTTACCGGAGCTTCGTGGTGAAAAGTATAACGTTGAGCACTGGCTTCAAGTTGGTTTTCACTTCTGGGTTGATCTTTGATATAAAATAACTAATTAATACCATTAAAACCATTGATTTTCGTTTTGATCCGTCAAAAATTAAAAACATCTGACGTCAGGGTCGGACTGGGAGCAAAATTCGGCCCTGGCAATTTTCTCCTGGACCGCCCCCCACCCCCCCCCCCCCCCCCAACACACACACACACACACACACACACACACAAAAAAAAACCCTGATTCCCCCCATAAATAACAAACACACAGTATTATACTGTAGCAACACTTCATAAACTGAACCCAAACATTTAGATTTGGACCTATAGCCTAATCACAATAACACAGGGGTCCGGGGGTGTCTCTCCGTTTTATACTCCTGGGAATCAAGAAAAAAAGTGTCCAACATTTTCTTTTTTTTTGTGATTTCCTTTCTATTTAGGATTAAAAAAAACATTTTACAATTTTTATTTTTTTTAATTTATTTTTATTTTAAATTTTATAGCATGTCCCCTGTGGTGGACAAAAGGACAGTTTTACTATGAAAAGGTAGCCATGAAAATAGACAAAAATGGACAAATTATGCTTTTAGTGGTATTAAATTAAGGGTAAACTTAACCAAATATAAGGGGGAAATGTTATTTATCCTTCTAGACTACTTTATTTGCCTTTTTGGACAGTTGTATTTTTTTTCTGGATTGTTCATTTCATTTTCATGTTTTTCTTTCATCTGCTATAATTCATTTTTTAGTCTTACTCTTCCTCGCTATCTTCTTGAGGCACAGGTTCATAGTCCTCATCTCTGTTTCACTCACTCATCACCTGAGAGCTCCAAATCTGACCCCCCCTCATTCATCCTACACAAATGATCTCCTAAATTTCCAAAAAAATCAAAATATTTTGGTCTTGGTGTCCATTATAATGGACATTCATAAAGTCACTATTATTTCAAAATGTAAATAACTTAACTTCTTTCAAAATGAATCATATGATTCCTGACATTTTCATTTCATTCCATAAAATGTGCTTGTTTTGATGTCAACCATTTTTGAGAACCAGGAAGAGGAGGTTCCCAGCAACCCAGCCAATCACATGATATATCATTAGAAAGCCCAGGATGTCCTCTTTAAAAGACCACAGGAATTGATAGAATAGCTCAAAGGGGTAAAGGGGTATGCTTCTAGAACTTATGTCCACTACAGAGGACATAGGTCTATGGATTGGTTCTCAGGAGGTTAAACAATATATTAATGGAATAAAACTAGACCTCTGATTGCTGTTTACTGTTAAACTGCGATAATGTGAACACCAGCCAGCATGCACTGGAACTAGTGGCTGCTTTGACAAATCCACTTGAGGGGTGGGGCAGGGGGGCGCGATCGTAACACACACTGAACCTGTCATGAAGAGGCCAAAATGATTGACCTGTCACTCCCCAAGCCAAATGGATGCAACTGCATAGGCTAGGCCTAGGCCGCAAATAGGCTAAATATATATTTTTTTTTTTAAATCCCGGAGGTCACCCGCCCACATGTGGACCGGCCCACCGGGCATTTGCCCGGTTGTAGGCTACAGATTACCAGTCCAAGCCTGTCTGACGTCGACCAAACCATTTTATGCAAGTGTTGTCGGGCTAAAGATTAGCATTTTGCTCCACCACCTTAGCTGCAAGCATGTCTTGGAATATCAAGAATGTATGAGGTTAAGGTCAGTGCCCTCCACATCAGCAGGTAACACGGGGAAAGCAAAAGAAAAGTAGAGCCAAATGTCATTTCAAGACGTGTTTGCTAGAGGCTACTACAGAAAATGCAAACGGTGGATCAAACTCTATATTAATAATATAGCCGCAAGCGGCAATGGCGGGCCCGAGCACCTGCGGGCCGCAACCCGTGTCATTTCAGAATCCAACAAAGCACCGACGTGGTGCATTTGTAAAATGTACATATTTCATGTGTGTGCTATTTGTTTTTGCATGTTATTTTCTGGCACATTTACTTGATTGGCCAGGTAGGGGCGCAATGCAAAGCAGGCCCATTGTGTGTCATCATAATCATAATATAAATTAACCTGAGAATTTCAAATTATTCATTTGAAGCAAAGAACATTTCTGATACACTTTTTGGCCAGATGGTGGCGCTATATTAGGCATTTGAATTACATATGTGAATATCATCACAATAATTATATCCAATATTTTGCAAAAGTAGTTATTATCATGAACTATCTGTCAAAATAAGCCCTGCCCCCTGAAACGTCATAAATCACGTCATAACCACGCCTCCTTTTTATGCAAATTAGCCACGTGGTTGTCGCCACGTGTTGTTTGTTATTGTTATTGTTTTGTGAGTCATGTGACAGTCATGTGACTGGTGTCAAACCCCTGGGCGGCCATATTGGATGTAAAGTCATGTGACAGTCATGTGTCTGGTGTCAAACAATGCCACGCCCCCTTGGCATCCATATTGGATGTAGTGTCATGTGACAGTCATGTGCCTGATGTCAAACCCCTGGGCGGCCATATTGGCCCCCAAACCCCCATGTGTGTTTTGTGGATAATGGGGGATCAGATAAACTTTGTAAGAGATGTTTAGTGGTAAATGGGGCTAAATACAAAAAAAAAGAAAATGGAGTTGCCGGAACCCGGATTCGAACCAGGGATCTTTAGATTTTCAATCTAACACTCTCCCAACTGAGCTATTTCGGCTGCAGGGCTTCAATGGTATGCAATGCATCCTACTTTGTAGGGGTGGTGTTTTGTCCGGGCATGTCTCTGAGTGTGTTGTTTGAGACCCCTTTCATGTCGGGGGTCTGCCTACTACCTACGTACACTAGTGCTGATAACATTGTAAAAGACCTGTTTATGAGTAGTGACGTCTGTATGCAGACACCTGGTTATCTATAAACCCTTTTGTAGTGGGTGTGTTTTGCCCCGGCGTGTCTCTAGGATTGAGATTATAAAAGCTGTGGGTGATGTATAGCTATCATTGTTAGCAGTGATTTTGAACAGAACTTACCATGGCTGACATGATTGAATCGGCAAAATCAAAGAGACGGATTACACTCACCCCTGTTAGCGCTAAGCTATCGAATCCTGAAATGACTTATGCACCGCAAAGGAGGAGACCTGAAACTTTTGTTAATTTTCTGAGTAAACCTAATGATGGCGTGGAATACCAATGGTTGTTGAACGATGGGCGCATCGGAGGCTATGTTTTTGACAAGGAAGATCGCAGTGTGAAGCTATACGCATTGACATCTCCGGATTTGGCGTTTTCAGACGACATGGCGCACATTTCATTTTGTGATGCAGATTGGGTGATGTTTAGGGACTCTTGGAAGGATATTGTACAGCCTGCTATGGACAGTCGCTACACAGCATCATGGAATAGTCCAGCCTATGTCAAGTCTTACCACATGTATGCTAACTGTCCACAGGATTTCATTCGCCTGTCTAGCAGTGCATACAGAAGACCTACATATTATAATGAAAAAGATTTGAATGAATTCGCATATACACCTAAAGTGGAGTATCTTTGGAAAGACCGGCATGTTCTAAGTGATGTTTTCAAAAAGGTTGATAGATTGTTCAAATGGAGTGCTGGTTTGGAAAGATACCAGGGCGTCAAGGCATGTCTCTTCCAGACGTGCCAAGATGATCTGGAACTGGCCAACCATTGTGAAGAAGCCGCTCCGGAATCAGCGCCCCCTCGTTCATGAAGCTTAAAAAGAGGTTTTCATACGAAGGGTTCCTTTACTCTCAGAGCTGTTGTGAAGATCATACAATGTCTCTATATGTGGATGAAGTTGAAATGACTGAAGCGCATGTTTGGCCTGATGGTGTGGATCAAAGTTCAAGAAGTATGTTTTATCAAGAGGAATCAGTAATTGAACAAGAAATGATACATTATGACATGGATTACTTGTGTGAGAGATTTGCGATGCTAACTTTGACGGATGATAAAGAGGATGTTAGAGAATGCCATCTTGTGGATGATGACGCCCCTGCGGGTGTACCTCCTACCGGTAACAAAAACGACTCTGAAGATAAAGGAGAGGTCACACATGATTGGGTAGCGGAGAAGTCGCCGCCCTCCAGACTACACCCCTTGAATGGTTAGTGGTTGTATACGATCACACCAGCCGGATCATCGAGACGTTCAGAACTGTCGTGATGCCTTCAACAGATGTTAAGATGACTGATGCGTGTGTATACTTTCAAAATACCTGCGGTGGGGTGGGCATGATAGATTGTTCAGAAGACTTAGAGATTGGTGTGTCATTAAACCCTGTATCATCAGCAGATGGAACCGGGACTTCTAAAGCTACTGGTGAAGACCTTGTTGGTTGTTTGGCCGAGCTACCTCTTGGACTTATCAAGGCCTGTGTGTGTATTACACTGCAACACATCATCACGCAGAAGTTACAGGGGGACTGTTTTGGATGTCAAGTAAACCACCCCAGCCAGATTCAACATTCTTGCCTCTTTGAACCAGATGCGTACTACTTCCAAACAAATGTTGAGGATATAAAACATCGGCTATACAAAAGACCTCTACTGCAAAGCGTGAATCATCTATTGGGACATTACGGCTATCAGACCCATCCCCAAAAAATTTGGGGGTCTGTAGAAGCTATCGTCTACGAATTAACAGGGGAACCATACATCTGTGGGTATTTACACACTTTCAAGGAAAATCACATACAGGATTGTGATACAAACATTATTCTTGAAACTCTGACATATTGGGACAATTAACGGTAATGGGGAATTGGTGCTGTGGTTCAGGCCCACCAAAAGAGCGTGTGAAATATGAGCTAACAGCCTTACTGTGTAATGTCATAGCAGACGAATCTACATGTTATGCAACTGATATTGCTGTACCTTACCATCATTTTAAAGCCTTAAAAAATCAAATGACGCTTGCTAGATCATTGTCTGAAGAATGGTCCGATCTACTGAATATGGGATCCTCCGTTAACAAGGCGTATCATGTAACAGTGCATGAAATTTTAGAGAACATGTGTATGATTCGGCAAGGGTTTTTCAAGATAGGGCATATCATAGCTCTTTGTACATATGTAACTGATGTATGTGTCATCAAACAAAGTAAGAATGAGTCTGTGGATGTCTATGAGGTTGTGAATAGCCTAGTGGAATTTCTGGTTGCTAAGGACTTTGATGTGTGTGTTAAATTTTTAAACTACCTTGATTCTCTACCCAATCCTGTATGTGATTTTCCTTGAAAGTGTGTAAATACCCACAGATGTATGGTTCCCCTGTTAATTCGTAGACGATAGCTTCTACAGACCCCCAAATTTTTTGGGGATGGGTCTGATAGCCGTAATGTCCCAATAGATGATTCACGCTTTGCAGTAGAGGTCTTTTGTATAGCCGATGTTTTATATCCTCAACATTTGTTTGGAAGTAGTACGCATCTGGTTCAAAGAGGCAAGAATGTTGAATCTGGCTGGGGTGGTTTACTTGACATCCAAAACAGTCCCCCTGTAACTTCTGCGTGATGATGTGTTGCAGTGTAATACACACACAGGCCTTGATAAGTCCAAGAGGTAGCTCGGCCAAACAACCAACAAGGTCTTCACCAGTAGCTTTAGAAGTCCCGGTTCCATCTGCTGATGATACAGGGTTTAATGACACACCAATCTCTAAGTCTTCTGAACAATCTATCATGCCCACCCCACCGCAGGTATTTTGAAAGTATACACACGCATCAGTCATCTTAACATCTGTTGAAGGCATCACGACAGTTCTGAACGTCTCGATGATCCGGCTGGTGTGATCGTATACAACCACTAACCATTCAAGGGGTGTAGTCTGGAGGGCGGCGACTTCTCCGCTACCCAATCATGTGTGACCTCTCCTTTATCTTCAGAGTCGTTTTTGTTACCGGTAGGAGGTACACCCGCAGGGGCGTCATCATCCACAAGATGGCATTCTCTAACATCCTCTTTATCATCCGTCAAAGTTAGCATCGCAAATCTCTCACACAAGTAATCCATGTCATAATGTATCATTTCTTGTTCAATTACTAATTCCTCTTGATAAAACATACTTCTTGAACTTTGATCCACACCATCAGGCCAAACATGCGCTTCAGTCATTTCAACTTCATCCACATATAGAGACATTGTATGATCTTCACAACAGCTCTGAGAGTAAAGGAACCCTTCGTATGAAAACCTCTTTTTAAGCTTCATGAACGAGGGGGCGCTGATTCCGGAGCGGCTTCTTCACAATGGTTGGCCAGTTCCAGATCATCTTGGCACGTCTGGAAGAGACATGCCTTGACGCCCTGGTATCTTTCCAAACCAGCACTCCATTTGAACAATCTATCAACCTTTTTGAAAACATCACTTAGAACATGCCGGTCTTTCCAAAGATACTCCACTTTAGGTGTATATGCGAATTCATTCAAATCTTTTTCATTATAATATGTAGGTCTTCTGTATGCACTGCTAGACAGGCGAATGAAATCCTGTGGACAGTTAGCATACATGTGGTAAGACTTGACATAGGCTGGACTATTCCATGATGCTGTGTAGCGACTGTCCATAGCAGGCTGTACAATATCCTTCCAAGAGTCCCTAAACATCACCCAATCTGCATCACAAAATGAAATGTGCGCCATGTCGTCTGAAAACGCCAAATCCGGAGATGTCAATGCGTATAACTTCACACTGCAATCTTCCTTGTCAAAAACATAGCCTCCGATGCGCCCATCGTTCAACAACCATTGGTATTCCACGCCATCATTAGGTTTACTCAGAAAATTAACAAAAGTTTCAGGTCTCCTCCTTTGCGGTGCATAAGTCATTTCAGGATTCGATAGCTTAGCGCTAACAGGGGTGAGTGTAATCCGTCTCTTTGATTTTGCCGATTCAATCATGTCAGCCATGGTAAGTTCTGTTCAAAATCACTGCTAACAATGATAGCTATACATCACCCACAGCTTTTATAATCTCAATCCTAGAGACACGCCGGGGCAAAACACACCCACTACAAAAGGGTTTATAGATAACCAGGTGTCTGCATACAGACGTCACTACTCATAAACAGGTCTTTTACAATGTTATCAGCACTAGTGTACGTAGGTAGTAGGCAGACCCCCGACATGAAAGGGGTCTCAAACAACACACTCAGAGACATGCCCGGACAAAACACCACCCCTACAAAGTAGGATGCATTGCATACCATTGAAGCCCTGCAGCCGAAATAGCTCAGTTGGGAGAGCGTTAGATTGAAAATCTAAAGATCCCTGGTTCGAATCCGGGTTCCGGCAACTCCATTTTCTTTTTTTTTGTATTTAGCCCCATTTACCACTAAACATATACAACTCTTACAAAGTTTATCTGATCCCCCATTATCCACAAAACACACATGGGGGTTTGGGGGCCAATATGGCCGCCCAGGGGTTTGACATCAGGCACATGACTGTCACATGACACTACATCCAATATGGATGCCAAGGGGGCGTGGCATTGTTTGACACCAGACACATGACTGTCACATGACTTTACATCCAATATGGCCGCCCAGGGGTTTGACACCAGTCACATGACTGTCACATGACTCACAAAACAATAACAATAACAAACAACACGTGGCGACAACCACGTGGCTAATTTGCATAAAAAGGAGGCGTGGTTATGACGTGATTTATGACGTTTCAGGGGGCGGGGCTTATTTTGACAGATAGTTCATGATAATAACTACTTGCAAAGTTTCAGATTAACCAATATAGGCATTACCAATTTCTGGCACATTTTCCTGCTTGGCCAGGTGGTGGCGCTATGCCAGGCAGGCCCATAGGGTCTCTGGATATCATCATAATTATAATATCTATTAACCTGAGAAGTTTCAGACCATTCATTCAAAGCATAGAGCATTTCTGGCATATTTCCTGATTGGCCAGATGGTGGCGCTATGCTAGGCATGTGAATTATATGTGTGAATATCATCACAATAATGATATCCAATATTTTATAAGTTTCAGATCAATCACTTAAGGCATTGTCCATTTCTGGCACATTTCCTACTTGGCCAGGTGGTGGCGCTATGCCAGGCAGGCCCATTGGGTGTCTGAATATCATCATAATCATAATATCTATTAACCTGAGAAGTTTCAGACCATTCATTCAATGCACTGTGACTTTATGACACATTTCCTGTTTAGATATTAAAATGATGACATATTACAACATATCAAAAATCCCTTCACAATTTAACATCAGCAACATCTTGGCATCATATTTGCCAAATTTCACATGAATCTGACAAACCGTCTAGGAGGAGTATGTTAAAATTGATCATGTGACATCAGTATAATTGTCATTCTTTCTGTTGCCAGTTGGTGGCGCTATGCCAAACATGCATTATGGGCATGTGAATATTATCATTAACATGGTCTTCCATGACCTGTGAAATTTAAAACATTTCAAGCAATGCATGGTGAATTATGACACATTTATTGTTTATGTGGAAGGGTATTAAAATTAAGAATTTCGCCATTTCGTCAAATTACAACATATCAAAAAAAAAGCTTCACAATTTAGAATCAGGAACATCTCGGCGTCATGTATACCAACTTTGACATGAATCGGATCAACCGTCTAGGAGGAGTACGTTAAAATTGATCATGTCCACAACGCACAAAATCTCAATTACCTCACTTCCTGTGGGCGTGGCTAATGGCATGTTAATACAAAAGTTGTTTGGTTTTGGGAGTTACATACACCCACCAAATTTGGTGTGTGTATCTAAAACTATATGCCAACCACAAGTCACAGTGACATAAGGGGGCGCTATGGAGTTCCTGGGCAACGCCCGGTGCCAAGCTTTTATCCTTGTCTATTCACTGTATAACTTGATGTGTGCGCCAAATTTCATGTGTTTTCACCCATGGGAAGCACCTCTTTTGGCATCATGATTCATCACATATTTCATCACATATTAGTCTGCACAAAATCCCAAATACCTCACTTCCTGTTGGGCGTGGCTAATGCATTGTACATACGAAAGTCGTTCATCTCGGGGAGATACAGACACCTACCAAATTTGGTGTGTGTAGATGAAAGTATATGCCCACCACGGGATCAGTCATCTAAGGGGGCGTAAGGGGGCGCTAGCGAGTCTCTGGGCCATACCCGGGGCCAAGCTTTTTTACCTAGCTGCTTTGTGTGACACCTGATGTGTGTGCTAAATTTCAAGACTTTTCGATTATGTTAACCACCTCAAAATATTTGCCAACCACGGGATCAGTCACCTAAGGGGGCGCTAGCGAGTCCCTGGGCCACGCCCGGGGTCAAGCTCTTGTACCTAACTGCGATGCGTGACACCTGACGTGTGTGCCAAATTTCAAGAGTTTTCAGCCATGTTAACCACCTCAAAAACAGAAAGCAAAAAAGTAGAATAACAATAACTAGAAAAGCATTTCCTGAAGGAAATACAGTGCATGAAAATGCAAAAATATGATGTAAAATATCATACAGAGTAAAAACAAACTATATTGGTTGCTAGGTAGATGAGGTTTAATATAGTTGACTGAACAGTTAAATAAGTGGATAGTTTAAATGGTTAAATTATTTAGGTAGATAGTTGACGATAACTGACACTTGGAATGGCTCTAATGTTTGCTAGCAGTTATGCTAACTATATTAACAAAGATAATAATGCTAACCAAGTTACTATGCTAACTAGCATGCTAACAATGTTAAAATGCTTAGTATGCTAACCATGTGACTTAGCTAACTTAGTTAATCATGTTTAGCAGTTATGCTAACTATGCTAACTAACATGCTAACAATGTTACTTAGCTGACTTAGCTCATCATTTTAAGCAGTTTTGCTAAAAATGCTAACTAGCATGCTAACATGCTAGCATGCTAACCATGTGACTTAGCTAACTTAGCTAATCATTTTAAGCAGTTTTGTTAAAAATGCTAACTAGCATGCTAACATGCTAGCATGCTAACTATGCTAACCATGTGACTTAGCTAACTTAGCTAATCATTTTAAGAGGTTTTGCTAAAAATGCTAACTAGCATGCTAACATGCTAGCATGCTAACTATGCTAACCATGTGACTTAGCTAACTTAGCTAATCATTTTAAGCAGTTTTGCTAAACATGCTAACTAGCATGCTAACATGCTAGCATGCTAACTATGCTAACCATGTTACTTAGCTAACTTAGCTAACTAGCTACAGTGGGTAGGAGTCATAGTTGATGACAAGTAACAGTTACAATGGCTGAACAGTTAAAAAGTTCAGTAGTTTAAAGGGTTGAATTTTTTAACAGTGAAATATTGTAGTGAGGACTTTTATTTTGAAACAGTTTTTGGCAGAGGAAGCAGTTGAACAGGATGTGTAGTCTTAATAGGGCCAGTTTGTATGCTTAAAGCCTGAGACTGGCAGTTGGTCCAGGTGGCCCGAACACCTGCCATAGGATTCTAATTGCTTAACGGCCGTATTGTGATGTCATAATCATAATGTTAAGTCAATGGGGAAATTTTGATTAGTTTTTAATTAATAGTTTAAAAAGTATAAAAGTTACAAAGTTGAAAAATACATAGCACCCATGTCCTAAGTAAGACCTACGTAACATAGTTTGAATGAAGTTTCTACGTTAAACGGTTGAAGCTGCATTAAATGCGTTAGAAGAAGAAGAAGAACTAGAAAACGCAATTCCAGGGAATTACAAGTGCATGAAAATGCAAAACATATGGTGTGAAATATATTGTTAAAACAGATTATGTGCTAATTGGCAACCAACATGATGAGGTTTAATATAGTTCAAATGACTGAACTAGGTAGATGAGGTTTAATGTAGTTGGAATGACTGAACTAGGTAGATGAGGTTTAATATAGTTGGAATGACTGAACAGTTAAATAGGTGGATAGTTTAAAAGGTTAAATTATTTGCTAGGTAGACACAGTTTAATATAGTTGGAATGACTGGACAGTTAAATAGGTGGATAGTTTAAATGGTTAAATTATTTGCTAGGTAGATGAGGTTTAATATAGTTGGAATGACTGAACTAGGTAGATGAGGTTTAATATAGTTGGAATGACTGAACGGTTAAATAGGTGGATAGTGTAAAAGGTTAAATGATTTGCTAGGTAGATGAGGTTTAATATAGTTGGAATGACTGAACTAGGTAGATGAGGTTTAATATAGTTGGACTGACTGAACAGTCAAATAGGTGGATAGTTTAAAAGGTTAGCCTGAGAAACTGATAGGGTGCAGGTGGCCTGGCCACCTGGCCTAGGATTCTAATTGCTTAACAGCAGTCTTAATAGAGCCATATTGTATGCTTAAAGCCTGAGACAGAGTATATAGTTTAAAAGTTAAATATAGATAGTGTAATGGATGTTGATAGACAGAAAGTTGAATGGATGTTGATAGGCAGATTGTTTAATGGACGTTGATGGATAGTTTAATGGGTGGATGAGTGAATGGTTTGAAGAGGATGAATGGATAGAAAGTTGGATGAAATGTGTCATATCCTTGTAGAATGGAGAAACACAGAGAGAGTTGGTCTAGTTCAGTAGAAAGCAGTTGATACAGGTGCAATCAGTTGAACTGATTCTTTGATGGGGCCTAGATGAGCAGCTGGAAGATGATACAGGTGCAAATCAAGTTAATTAGTCCATTGTGATGTCATCAGCCCATGTTAACTCTATGGGGAAATTTTGATTAGTTTTTAATTAATAGTTTAAAAAGTATAAAAGTTACAAAGATGAAAAATACATAGCACCCATGTCCTAAGTAAGACCTACGTAACATAGTTTGAATGAAGTTTCTACGTTAAACGGTTGAAGCTGCATTAAGTGCGTTAGAAGAAGAATAATAACTAGAAAAGCATTTCCTGAAGGAAATACAGTGCATGAAAATGCAAAAATATGATGTAAAATATCATACAGAGTAAAAACAAACTATATTGGTTGCTAAGTAGATGAGGTTTAATATAGTTGGAATGACTGAACAGTTAAATAGGTGGATAGTTTAAATGGTTAAATTATTTAGGTAGATAGTTGACGATAACTGACAGTTGGAATGGCTCTAATGTTTGCTAGCAGTTATGCTAACTATGTTAACAAGCATGCTAATATGCTAGCATGCTAACTATGATAACCATGTTACTTAGCTAACTTAGCTAATAATTTTTAGCAGTTTTGCGAAAAATGCTAACTAGCATGCTAACATGCTAGCGCTAGCATGCTAACATTGCTAACCACGTTACTTAGCTAATCGTTTTTAGCAGTTTTGCTAAAAATGCTAACTAGCATGCTAACATGCTAACTATACTAACCACGTTACTTAGCTGACTTAGCTAATCATTTTTAGCAGTTTTGCTAAAAATGCTAACTAGCATGCTAACATGCTAGCATGCTAACTATGCTAACCACGTTACTTAGCTAACTTAGCTAATCATTTTTAGCAGTTTTGCTAAAAATGCTAACTAGCATGCTAACATGCTAGCATGCTAACTATGTTAACCATGTGACTTAGCTAACTTAGCTAACTAGCTACAGTGGGTAGGAGTCATAGTTGATGACAGGTAACAGTTACAATGGCTGAACAGTTAAAAAGTTCAGTAGTTTAAAGGGTTAAATTGTTTAACAGTGAAATATTGTAGTGAGGACTTTTATTTTGAAACAGTTTTTGGCAGAGGAAGCAGTTGAACAGGATGTGTAGTCTTAATAGGGCCAGTTTGTATGCTTAAAGCCTGAGACTGGCAGTTGATCCAGGTGGCCCGACCACCTGCCATAGGATTCTAATTGCTTAACGGCCGTATTGTGATGTCATAATCATAATGTTAAGTCAATGGGGAAATTTTGATTCGTTTTTAATTAATAGTTTAAAAAGTATAAAAGTGACAAAGTTGAAAAATACATAGCACCCATGTCCTAAGTAAGACCTACGTAACATAGTTTGAATGAAGTTTCTACGTTAAACGGTTGAAGCTGCATTAAGTGCGTTAGAAGAAGAAGAAGAATAAGAACTAGAAAAGCATTTCCTGAAGGAAATACAGTGCATGAAAATGCAAAAATATGACGTAAAAAAATCCTACAGAGTAAAAACAAACTATATTAGTTGCTAGGTAGATGAGGTTTAATATAGTTGGAATGACTGAACAGTTAAATAAGTGGATAGTTTAAATGGTTAAATTATTTAGGTAGATAGTTGACGATAACTGACAGTTACTATGCTTACCACGTTACTCAGCTAACTTAGCTAATCATTTTTAGAAGTTTTGCTAACTATGCTAACTAGCATGCTAACATGCTAACCACGTTACTTAGCTAACATAGCTAATCATTTTTAGCAGTTATGCTAACTATGTTAACTAGCATGTTAGCATGCTAACTATGCTAACCACGTTACTTAGCTAACTTAGCTAATCGTTTTTAGCGGTTTTGCTAAAAATGCTAACTAGCATGCTAGCATGCTAATTATGCTAACCACGTTACTTAGCTGACTTAGCTAATCGTTTTTAGCAGTTTTGCTAAAAATGCTAACTAGCATGCTAACATGCTAGCATGCTAACCATGTGACTTAGCTAACTTAGCTAATCATTTTAAGCAGTTTTGTTAAAAATGCTAACTAGCATGCTAACATGCTAGCATGCTAACTATGCTAACCATGTGACTTAGCTAACTTAGCTAATCATTTTAAGCAGTTTTGCTAAAAATGCTAACTAGCATGCTAACATGCTAACCATGTTACTTAGCTAACTTAGCTAACTAGCTACAGTGGGTAGGAGTCATAGTTGATGACAAGTAACAGTTACAATGGCTGAACAGTTAAAAAGTTCAGTAGTTTAAAGGGTTGAATTGTTTAACAGTGAAATATTGTAGTGAGGACTTTTATTTTGAAACAGTTTTTGGCAGAGGAAGCAGTTGAACAGGATGTGTAGTCTTAATAGGGCCAGTTTGTATGCTTAAAGCCTGAGACTGGCAGTTGGTCCAGGTGGCCCGAACACCTGCCATAGGATTCTAATTGCTTAACGGCCGTATTGTGATGTCATAATCATAATGTTAAGTCAATGGGGAAATTTTGATTAGTTTTTAATTAATAGTTTAAAAAGTATAAAAGTTACAAAGTTGAAAAATACATAGCACCCATGTCCTAAGTAAGACCTACGTAACATAGTTTGAATGAAGTTTCTACGTTAAACGGTTGAAGCTGCATTAAATGCGTTAGAAGAAGAAGAAGAACTAGAAAAGCATTTCCTGAAGGAAATACAGTGCATGAAAATGCAAAAATATGATGTAAAATATCATAGAGTAAAAACAAACTATATTGGTTGCTAGGTAGATGAGGTTTAATATAGTTGTCATGACTGAACAGTTAAATAGGTGGATAGTTTATATAGGTAAATGATTTACTTGGTAGATAAGGTTTAATATAGTTGGAATGATTGAACGGTTAAATAAGTGGATAGTTTAAATGGTTAAATTATTTAGGTAGATAGTTGACGATAACTGACACTTGGAATGGCTCTAATGTTTGCTAGCAGTTATGCTAACTATGTTAACAAAGATAATAATGTTAACCAAATTACTATGCTAACTAGCATGCTAACACACTAGCATGCTAACTATGCTAACCACGTTACTTAGCTAACTTAGCTAATCATTTTAAGCAGTTTTGCTAACAATGCTAACTAGCATGCTAACATGCTAGCATGCTAACTATGCTAACCATGTGACTTAGCTAACTTAGCTAATCATTTTTAACAGTTTTGCTAAAAATGCTAACTAGCATGCTAACATGCTAGCATGCTAACTATGTTAACCATGTGACTTAGCTAACTTAGCTAACTAGCTACAGTGGGTAGGAGTCATAGTTGATGACAGGTAACAGTTACAATGGCTGAACAGTTAAAAAGTTCAGTAGTTTAAAGGGTTAAATTGTTTAACAGTGAAATATTGTAGTGAGGACTTTTATTTTGAAACAGTTTTTGGCAGAGGAAGCAGTTGAACAGGATGTGTAGTCTTAATAGGGCCAGTTTGTATGCTTAAAGCCTGAGACTGGCAGTTGATCCAGGTGGCCCGACCACCTGCCATAGGATTCTAATTGCTTAACGGCCGTATTGTGATGTCATAATCATAATGTTAAGTCAATGGGGAAATTTTGATTCGTTTTTAATTAATAGTTTAAAAAGTATAAAAGTGACAAAGTTGAAAAATACATAGCACCCATGTCCTAAGTAAGACCTACGTAACATAGTTTGAATGAAGTTTCTACGTTAAACGGTTGAAGCTGCATTAAGTGCGTTAGAAGAAGAAGAAGAATAAGAACTAGAAAAGCATTTCCTGAAGGAAATACAGTGCATGAAAATGCAAAAATATGACGTAAAAAAATCCTACAGAGTAAAAACAAACTATATTAGTTGCTAGGTAGATGAGGTTTAATATAGTTGGAATGACTGAACAGTTAAATAAGTGGATAGTTTAAATGGTTAAATTATTTAGGTAGATAGTTGACGATAACTGACAGTTACTATGCTTACCACGTTACTCAGCTAACTTAGCTAATCATTTTTAGAAGTTTTGCTAACTATGCTAACTAGCATGCTAACATGCTAACCACGTTACTTAGCTAACATAGCTAATCATTTTTAGCAGTTATGCTAACTATGTTAACTAGCATGTTAGCATGCTAACTATGCTAACCACGTTACTTAGCTAACTTAGCTAATCGTTTTAGCAGTTTTGCTAAAAATTTTAACTAGCATGCTAACATGCTAACTATGCTAACCACGTTACTTAGCTAACTTAGCTAATCGTTTTCAGCAGTTTTGCTAAAAATGCTAATTAGCATGCTAACATGCTAACTATGCTAACCATTTGACTTAGCTAACTTAGCTAATCATTTTTAGCAGTTTTGCTAAAAATGCTAACTAACATGCTAACATGCTAGCATGCTAAAAATGCTAACCATGCTACTTAGCTAACTAGCTACAGTGGGTAGGAGTCATAGTTGATGACAAGTAACAGTTACAATGGCTGAACAGTTAAAAAGTTCAGTAGTTTAAAGGGTTAAATTGTTTAACAGTAAAATATTATAGTGAGGACTTTTATTTTGAAACAGTTTTTAGCAGAGGAAGCAGTTGAACAGGATGTGTAGTCTTAATAGGGCCAGTTTGTATGCTTAAAGCCTGAGACTGGCAGTTGGTCCAGGTGGCCCGAACGCCTGCCATAGGATTCTAATTGCTTAACGGCCGTATTGTGATGTCATAATCATAATGTTAAGTCAATGGGGAAATTTTGATTAGTTTTTAATTAATAGTTTAAAAAGTATAAAAGTTACAAAGCTGAAAAATACATAGCACCCATGTCCCAAGTAAGACCTACGTAACATAGTTTGAATGAAGTTTCTACGTTAAACGGTTGAAGCTGCATTAAATGCGTTAGCGGAAGAATAAGAATAAGAACTAGAAAAGCATTTCCTGAAGGAAATACAGTGCATGAAAATGCAAAAATATGATGTAAAATATCATACAGAGTAAAAACAAACTATATTGGTTGCTAAGTAGATGAGGTTTAATATAGTTGGAATGACTGAACAGTTAAATAGGTGGATAGTTTAAATGGTTAAATGGTTAAATTATTTAGGTAGATAGTTGACGATAACTGACAGTTGGAATGGCTCTAATGTTTGCTAGCAGTTATGCTAACTATGTTAACAAAGATAATAATGTTAACAAAGTTACTATGCTAACTAGCATGCTAACATGCTAGCATGCTAACTATGCTAACCATGTTACTTAGCTAATCGTTTTTAGTAGTTTTGCTAAAAATGCTAACTAGCATGCTAACATGCTAGCGCTAGCATGCTAACTATGCTAACCACGTTACTTAGCTGACTTAGCTAATCGTTTTTAGCGGTTTTGCTAAAAATGCTAACTAGCATGCTAGCATGCTAACTATGCTAACCACGTTACTTAGCTGACTTAGCTAATCGTTTTTAGCAGTTTTGCTAAAAATGCTAACTAGCATGCTAACATGCTAGCATGCTAACTATGCTAACCATGTGACTTAGCTAACTTAGCTAATCATTTTAAGCAGTTTTGCTAAAAATGCTAACTAGCATGCTAACATGCTAGCATGCTAACTATGCTAACCATGTGACTTAGCTAACTTAGCTAATCATTTTAAGCAGTTTTGCTAAAAATGCTAACTAGCATGCTAACATGCTAGCATGCTAACTATGCTAACCATGTGACTTAGCTAACTTAGCTAACTAGCTACAGTGGGTAGGAGTCATAGTTGATGACAAGTAACAGTTACAATGGCTGAACAGTTAAAAAGTTCAGTAGTTTAAAGGGTTGAATTGTTTAACAGTGAAATATTGTAGTGAGGACTTTTATTTTGAAACAGTTTTTGGCAGAGGAAGCAGTTGAACAGGATGTGTAGTCTTAATAGGGCCAGTTTGTATGCTTAAAGCCTGAGACTGGCAGTTGGTCCAGGTGGCCCGAACACCTGCCATAGGATTCTAATTGCTTAACGGCCGTATTGTGATGTCATAATCATAATGTTAAGTCAATGGGGAAATTTTGATTCGTTTTTAATTAATAGTTTAAAAAGTATAAAAGTGACAAAGTTGAAAAATACATAGCACCCATGTCCTAAGTAAGACCTACGTAACATAGTTTGAATGAAGTTTCTACGTTAAACGGTTGAAGCTGCATTAAGTGCGTTAGAAGAAGAAGAAGAATAAGAACTAGAAAAGCATTTCCTGAAGGAAATACAGTGCATGAAAATGCAAAAATATGACGTAAAAAAATCCTACAGAGTAAAAACAAACTATATTAGTTGCTAGGTAGATGAGGTTTAATATAGTTGGAATGACTGAACAGTTAAATAAGTGGATAGTTTAAATGGTTAAATTATTTAGGTAGATAGTTGACGATAACTGACAGTTACTATGCTTACCACGTTACTCAGCTAACTTAGCTAATCATTTTTAGAAGTTTTGCTAACTATGCTAACTAGCATGCTAACATGCTAACCACGTTACTTAGCTAACATAGCTAATCATTTTTAGCAGTTATGCTAACTATGTTAACTAGCATGTTAGCATGCTAACTATGCTAACCACGTTACTTAGCTAACTTAGCTAATCGTTTTTAGCGGTTTTGCTAAAAATGCTAACTAGCATGCTAGCATGCTAATTATGCTAACCACGTTACTTAGCTGACTTAGCTAATCGTTTTTAGCAGTTTTGCTAAAAATGCTAACTAGCATGCTAACATGCTAGCATGCTAACCATGTGACTTAGCTAACTTAGCTAATCATTTTAAGCAGTTTTGTTAAAAATGCTAACTAGCATGCTAACATGCTAGCATGCTAACTATGCTAACCATGTGACTTAGCTAACTTAGCTAATCATTTTAAGCAGTTTTGCTAAAAATGCTAACTAGCATGCTAACATGCTAACCATGTTACTTAGCTAACTTAGCTAACTAGCTACAGTGGGTAGGAGTCATAGTTGATGACAAGTAACAGTTACAATGGCTGAACAGTTAAAAAGTTCAGTAGTTTAAAGGGTTGAATTGTTTAACAGTGAAATATTGTAGTGAGGACTTTTATTTTGAAACAGTTTTTGGCAGAGGAAGCAGTTGAACAGGATGTGTAGTCTTAATAGGGCCAGTTTGTATGCTTAAAGCCTGAGACTGGCAGTTGGTCCAGGTGGCCCGAACACCTGCCATAGGATTCTAATTGCTTAACGGCCGTATTGTGATGTCATAATCATAATGTTAAGTCAATGGGGAAATTTTGATTAGTTTTTAATTAATAGTTTAAAAAGTATAAAAGTTACAAAGTTGAAAAATACATAGCACCCATGTCCTAAGTAAGACCTACGTAACATAGTTTGAATGAAGTTTCTACGTTAAACGGTTGAAGCTGCATTAAATGCGTTAGAAGAAGAAGAAGAACTAGAAAAGCATTTCCTGAAGGAAATACAGTGCATGAAAATGCAAAAATATGATGTAAAATATCATAGAGTAAAAACAAACTATATTGGTTGCTAGGTAGATGAGGTTTAATATAGTTGTCATGACTGAACAGTTAAATAGGTGGATAGTTTATATAGGTAAATGATTTACTTGGTAGATAAGGTTTAATATAGTTGGAATGATTGAACGGTTAAATAAGTGGATAGTTTAAATGGTTAAATTATTTAGGTAGATAGTTGACGATAACTGACACTTGGAATGGCTCTAATGTTTGCTAGCAGTTATGCTAACTATGTTAACAAAGATAATAATGTTAACCAAATTACTATGCTAACTAGCATGCTAACACACTAGCATGCTAACTATGCTAACCACGTTACTTAGCTAACTTAGCTAATCATTTTAAGCAGTTTTGCTAACAATGCTAACTAGCATGCTAACATGCTAGCATGCTAACTATGCTAACCATGTGACTTAGCTAACTTAGCTAATCATTTTTAACAGTTTTGCTAAAAATGCTAACTAGCATGCTAACATGCTAGCATGCTAACTATGTTAACCATGTGACTTAGCTAACTTAGCTAACTAGCTACAGTGGGTAGGAGTCATAGTTGATGACAGGTAACAGTTACAATGGCTGAACAGTTAAAAAGTTCAGTAGTTTAAAGGGTTAAATTGTTTAACAGTGAAATATTGTAGTGAGGACTTTTATTTTGAAACAGTTTTTGGCAGAGGAAGCAGTTGAACAGGATGTGTAGTCTTAATAGGGCCAGTTTGTATGCTTAAAGCCTGAGACTGGCAGTTGATCCAGGTGGCCCGACCACCTGCCATAGGATTCTAATTGCTTAACGGCCGTATTGTGATGTCATAATCATAATGTTAAGTCAATGGGGAAATTTTGATTCGTTTTTAATTAATAGTTTAAAAAGTATAAAAGTGACAAAGTTGAAAAATACATAGCACCCATGTCCTAAGTAAGACCTACGTAACATAGTTTGAATGAAGTTTCTACGTTAAACGGTTGAAGCTGCATTAAGTGCGTTAGAAGAAGAAGAAGAATAAGAACTAGAAAAGCATTTCCTGAAGGAAATACAGTGCATGAAAATGCAAAAATATGACGTAAAAAAATCCTACAGAGTAAAAACAAACTATATTAGTTGCTAGGTAGATGAGGTTTAATATAGTTGGAATGACTGAACAGTTAAATAAGTGGATAGTTTAAATGGTTAAATTATTTAGGTAGATAGTTGACGATAACTGACAGTTACTATGCTTACCACGTTACTCAGCTAACTTAGCTAATCATTTTTAGAAGTTTTGCTAACTATGCTAACTAGCATGCTAACATGCTAACCACGTTACTTAGCTAACATAGCTAATCATTTTTAGCAGTTATGCTAACTATGTTAACTAGCATGTTAGCATGCTAACTATGCTAACCACGTTACTTAGCTAACTTAGCTAATCGTTTTAGCAGTTTTGCTAAAAATTTTAACTAGCATGCTAACATGCTAACTATGCTAACCACGTTACTTAGCTAACTTAGCTAATCGTTTTCAGCAGTTTTGCTAAAAATGCTAATTAGCATGCTAACATGCTAACTATGCTAACCATTTGACTTAGCTAACTTAGCTAATCATTTTTAGCAGTTTTGCTAAAAATGCTAACTAACATGCTAACATGCTAGCATGCTAAAAATGCTAACCATGCTACTTAGCTAACTAGCTACAGTGGGTAGGAGTCATAGTTGATGACAAGTAACAGTTACAATGGCTGAACAGTTAAAAAGTTCAGTAGTTTAAAGGGTTAAATTGTTTAACAGTAAAATATTATAGTGAGGACTTTTATTTTGAAACAGTTTTTAGCAGAGGAAGCAGTTGAACAGGATGTGTAGTCTTAATAGGGCCAGTTTGTATGCTTAAAGCCTGAGACTGGCAGTTGGTCCAGGTGGCCCGAACGCCTGCCATAGGATTCTAATTGCTTAACGGCCGTATTGTGATGTCATAATCATAATGTTAAGTCAATGGGGAAATTTTGATTAGTTTTTAATTAATAGTTTAAAAAGTATAAAAGTTACAAAGCTGAAAAATACATAGCACCCATGTCCCAAGTAAGACCTACGTAACATAGTTTGAATGAAGTTTCTACGTTAAACGGTTGAAGCTGCATTAAATGCGTTAGCGGAAGAATAAGAATAAGAACTAGAAAAGCATTTCCTGAAGGAAATACAGTGCATGAAAATGCAAAAATATGATGTAAAATATCATACAGAGTAAAAACAAACTATATTGGTTGCTAAGTAGATGAGGTTTAATATAGTTGGAATGACTGAACAGTTAAATAGGTGGATAGTTTAAATGGTTAAATGGTTAAATTATTTAGGTAGATAGTTGACGATAACTGACAGTTGGAATGGCTCTAATGTTTGCTAGCAGTTATGCTAACTATGTTAACAAAGATAATAATGTTAACAAAGTTACTATGCTAACTAGCATGCTAACATGCTAGCATGCTAACTATGCTAACCATGTTACTTAGCTAATCGTTTTTAGTAGTTTTGCTAAAAATGCTAACTAGCATGCTAACATGCTAGCGCTAGCATGCTAACTATGCTAACCACGTTACTTAGCTGACTTAGCTAATCGTTTTTAGCGGTTTTGCTAAAAATGCTAACTAGCATGCTAGCATGCTAACTATGCTAACCACGTTACTTAGCTGACTTAGCTAATCGTTTTTAGCAGTTTTGCTAAAAATGCTAACTAGCATGCTAACATGCTAGCATGCTAACTATGCTAACCATGTGACTTAGCTAACTTAGCTAATCATTTTAAGCAGTTTTGCTAAAAATGCTAACTAGCATGCTAACATGCTAGCATGCTAACTATGCTAACCATGTGACTTAGCTAACTTAGCTAATCATTTTAAGCAGTTTTGCTAAAAATGCTAACTAGCATGCTAACATGCTAGCATGCTAACTATGCTAACCATGTGACTTAGCTAACTTAGCTAACTAGCTACAGTGGGTAGGAGTCATAGTTGATGACAAGTAACAGTTACAATGGCTGAACAGTTAAAAAGTTCAGTAGTTTAAAGGGTTGAATTGTTTAACAGTGAAATATTGTAGTGAGGACTTTTATTTTGAAACAGTTTTTGGCAGAGGAAGCAGTTGAACAGGATGTGTAGTCTTAATAGGGCCAGTTTGTATGCTTAAAGCCTGAGACTGGCAGTTGGTCCAGGTGGCCCGAACACCTGCCATAGGATTCTAATTGCTTAACGGCCGTATTGTGATGTCATAATCATAATGTTAAGTCAATGGGGAAATTTTGATTCGTTTTTAATTAATAGTTTAAAAAGTATAAAAGTTACAAAGTTGAAAAATACATAGCACCCATGTCCTAAGTAAGACCTACGTAACATAGTTTGAATGAAGTTTCTACGTTAAACGGTTGAAGCTGCATTAAATGCGTTAGAAGAAGAAGAAGAACTAGAAAAGCATTTCCTGAAGGAAATACAGTGCATGAAAATGCAAAAATATGATGTAAAATATCATACAGAGTAAAAACAAACTATATTGGTTGCTAAGTAGATGAGGTTTAATATAGTTGGAATGACTGAACAGTTAAATAGGTGGATAGTTTAAATGGTTAAATGGTTAAATTATTTAGGTAGATAGTTGACGATAACTGACAGTTGGAATGGCTCTAATGTTTGCTAGCAGTTATGCTAACTATGTTAACAAAGATAATAATGTTAACAAAGTTACTATGCTAACTAGCATGCTAACATGCTAGCATGCTAACTATGCTAACCATGTTACTTAGCTAATCGTTTTTAGTAGTTTTGCTAAAAATGCTAACTAGCATGCTAACATGCTAGCGCTAGCATGCTAACTATGCTAACCACGTTACTTAGCTGACTTAGCTAATCGTTTTTAGCGGTTTTGCTAAAAATGCTAACTAGCATGCTAGCATGCTAACTATGCTAACCACGTTACTTAGCTGACTTAGCTAATCGTTTTTAGCAGTTTTGCTAAAAATGCTAACTAGCATGCTAACATGCTAGCATGCTAACTATGCTAACCATGTGACTTAGCTAACTTAGCTAATCATTTTAAGCAGTTTTGCTAAAAATGCTAACTAGCATGCTAACATGCTAGCATGCTAACTATGCTAACCATGTGACTTAGCTAACTTAGCTAACTAGCTACAGTGGGTAGGAGTCATAGTTGATGACAAGTAACAGTTACAATGGCTGAACAGTTAAAAAGTTCAGTAGTTTAAAGGGTTGAATTGTTTAACAGTGAAATATTGTAGTGAGGACTTTTATTTTGAAACAGTTTTTGGCAGAGGAAGCAGTTGAACAGGATGTGTAGTCTTAATAGGGCCAGTTTGTATGCTTAAAGCCTGAGACTGGCAGTTGGTCCAGGTGGCCCGAACACCTGCCATAGGATTCTAATTGCTTAACGGCCGTATTGTGATGTCATAATCATAATGTTAAGTCAATGGGGAAATTTTGATTCGTTTTTAATTAATAGTTTAAAAAGTATAAAAGTTACAAAGTTGAAAAATACATAGCACCCATGTCCTAAGTAAGACCTACGTAACATAGTTTGAATGAAGTTTCTACGTTAAACGGTTGAAGCTGCATTAAATGCGTTAGAAGAAGAAGAAGAACTAGAAAAGCATTTCCTGAAGGAAATACAGTGCATGAAAATGCAAAAATATGATGTAAAATATCATACAGAGTAAAAACAAACTATATTGGTTGCTAAGTAGATGAGGTTTAATATAGTTGGAATGACTGAACAGTTAAATAGGTGGATAGTTTAAATGATTAAATTATTTAGGTAGATAGTTGACGATAACTGACAGTTGGAATGGCTCTAATGTTTGCTAGCAGTTATGCTAACTATGTTAACAAAGATAATAATGTTAACAAAGTTACTATGCTAACTAGCATGCTAACATGCTAGCATGCTAACTATGCTAACCATATGACTTAGCTAACTTAGCTAATCATTTTAAGAGGTTTTGCTAAAAATGCTAACTAGCATGCTAACATGCTAGCATGCTAACTATGCTAACCATGTGACTTAGCTAACTAGCTACAGTGGGTAGGAGTCATAGTTGATGACAAGTAACAGTTACAATGGCTGAACAGTTAAAAAGTTCAGTAGTTTAAAGGGTTAAATTGTATAACAGTAAAATATTATAGTGAGGACTTTTATTTTGAAACAGTTTTTGGCAGAGGAAGCAGTTGAACAGGATGTGTAGTCTTAATAGGGCCAGTTTGTATGCTTAAAGCCTGAGACTGGCAGTTGGTCCAGGTGGCCCGAACACCTGCCATAGGATTCTAATTGCTGTGATGTCATAAAGGCCCAATGTTAAGTCAATGGGGAAATTTTGATAGTTTTTAATTAATAGTTTAAAAAGTATAAAAGTTACAAAGATGAAAAATACAAAGCCCACATGTCCTAATTAAGACCTACGCGTCAATGTTTGAATGAAGTTTCTACGTTAAACGGTTGAAGCTGCATTAGCTGCGTTAGAAGAAGAATAATAATAACTAGAAAATCATTTCCTGAAGGAAATACAGTGCATGAAAATGCAAAAATATGATGTAAAATATCATACAGAGTAAAAACAAACTATATTGGTTGCTAAGTAGATGAGGTTTAATATAGTTGGAATGACTGAACAGTTAAATAGGTGGATAGTTTAAATGGTTAAATGGTTAAATTATTTAGGTAGATAGTTGACGATAACTGACAGTTGGAATGGCTCTAATGTTTGCTAGCAGTTATGCTAACTATGTTAACAAAGATAATAATGTTAACAAAGTTACTATGCTAGCATGCTAACTATGCTAACCATGTTACTTAGCTAATCATTTTTAGTAGTTTTGCTAAAAATGCTAACTAGCATGCTAACATGCTAGCGCTAGCATGCTAACTATGCTAACCACGTTACTTAGCTGACTTAGCTAATCGTTTTTAGCGGTTTTGCTAAAAATGCTAACTCACATGCTAGCATGCTAACTATGCTAACCACGTTACTTAGCTGACTTAGCTAATCATTTTAAGCAGTTTTGCTAAAAATGCTAACTAGCATGCTAACATGCTAGCATGCTAACTATGCTAACCACGTTACTTAGCTAACTTAGCTAATCATTTTAAGCAGTTTTGCTAAAAATGCTAACTAGCATGCTAGCATGCTAACTATGCTAACCATGTGACTTAGCTAACTTAGCTAATCATTTTAAGCAGTTTTGCTAAAAATGCTAACTAGCATGCTAACATGCTAGCATGCTAACTATGCTAACCATGTGACTTAGCTAACTTAGCTAATCATTTTAAGCAGTTTTGCTAAAAATGCTAACTAGCATGCTAACATGCTAGCATGCTAACCATGTGACTTAGCTAACTTAGCTAATCATTTTAAGCAGTTTTGCTAAAAATGCTAACTAGCATGCTAGCATGCTAGCATGCTAACTATGCTAACCATGTTACTTAGCTAACTTAGCTAACTAGCTACAGTGGGTAGGAGTCATAGTTGATGACAAGTAACAGTTACAATGGCTGAACAGTTAAAAAGTTCAGTAGTTTAAAGGGTTAAATTGTTTAACAGTAAAATATTATAGTGAGGACTTTTATTTTGAAACAGTTTGGCAGAGGAAGCAGTTGAACAGGATGTGTAGTCTTAATAGGGCCAGTTTGTATGCTTAAAGCCTGAGACTGGCAGTTGGTCCAGGTGGCCCGAAAACCTGCCATAGGATTCTAATTGCTTAACGGCCGTATTGTGATGTCATAATCATAATGTTAAGTCAATGGGGAAATTTTGATTAGTTTTTAATTAATAGTTTAAAAAGTATAAAAGTTACAAAGATGAAAAATACAAAGCCCACATGTCCTAATTAAGACCTACGCGTCAATGTTTGAATGAAGATTCTACGTTAAACGGTTGAAGCTGCATTAGCTGCGTTAGAAGAAGAATAATAACTAGAAAAGCATTTCCTGAAGGAAATACAGTGCATGAAAATGCAAAAATATGATGTAAAATATCATACAGAGTAAAAACAAACTATATTGGTTGCTAAGTAGATGAGGTTTAATATAGTTGGAATGACTGAACAGTTAAATAGGTGGATAGTTTAAATGGTTAAATTATTTAGGTAGATAGTTGACGATAACTGACAGTTGGAATGGCTCTAATGTTTGCTAGCAGTTATGCTAACTATGTTAACAAAGATAATAATGTTAACAAAGTTACTATGCTAACTAGCATGCTAGCATGCTAACTATGCTAACCATGTTACTTAGCTAATCGTTTTTAGTAGTTTTGCTAAAAATGCTAACTAGCATGTTAACATGCTAGCGCTAGCATGCTAACTATGCTAACCACGTTACTTAGCTGACTTAGCTAATCGTTTTTAGCGGTTTTGCTAAAAATGCTAACTAGCATGTTAGCATGCTAACTATGCTAACCACGTTACTTAGCTGACTTAGCTAATCGTTTTAAGCAGTTTTGCTAAAAATGCTAACTAGCATGCTAACATGCTAGCATGCTAACTATGCTAACCATGTGACTTAGCTAACTTAGCTAATCATTTTAAGCAGTTTTGCTAAAAATGCTAACTAGCATGCTAACTATGCTAGCATGCTAACTATGCTAACCATGTGACTTAGCTAACTTAGCTAATCATTTTAAGCAGTTTTGCTAAAAATGCTAACTAGCATGCTAACATGCTAACATAAAAGTTACAAAGTTGAAAAATACATAGCACCCATGTCCTAAGTAAGACCTACGTAACATAGTTTGAATGAAGTTTCTACGTTAAACGGTTGAAGCTGCATTAAATGCGTTAGAAGAAGAAGAAGAACTAGAAAAGCATTTCCTGAAGGAAATACAGTGCATGAAAATGCAAAAATATGATGTAAAATATCATACAGAGTAAAAACAAACTATATTGGTTGCTAAGTAGATGAGGTTTAATATAGTTGGAATGACTGAACAGTTAAATAGGTGGATAGTTTAAATGATTAAATTATTTAGGTAGATAGTTGACGATAACTGACAGTTGGAATGGCTCTAATGTTTGCTAGCAGTTATGCTAACTATGTTAACAAAGATAATAATGTTAACAAAGTTACTATGCTAACTAGCATGCTAACATGCTAGCATGCTAACTATGCTAACCATATGACTTAGCTAACTTAGCTAATCATTTTAAGAGGTTTTGCTAAAAATGCTAACTAGTATGCTAACATGCTAGCATGCTAACTATGCTAACCATGTGACTTAGCTAACTAGCTACAGTGGGTAGGAGTCATAGTTGATGACAAGTAACAGTTACAATGGCTGAACAGTTAAAAAGTTCAGTAGTTTAAAGGGTTAAATTGTATAACAGTAAAATATTATAGTGAGGACTTTTATTTTGAAACAGTTTTTGGCAGAGGAAGCAGTTGAACAGGATGTGTAGTCTTAATAGGGCCAGTTTGTATGCTTAAAGCCTGAGACTGGCAGTTGGTCCAGGTGGCCCGAACACCTGCCATAGGATTCTAATTGCTGTGATGTCATAAAGGCCCAATGTTAAGTCAATGGGGAAATTTTGATAGTTTTTAATTAATAGTTTAAAAAGTATAAAAGTTACAAAGATGAAAAATACAAAGCCCACATGTCCTAATTAAGACCTACGCGTCAATGTTTGAATGAAGTTTCTACGTTAAACGGTTGAAGCTGCATTAGCTGCGTTAGAAGAAGAATAATAATAACTAGAAAATCATTTCCTGAAGGAAATACAGTGCATGAAAATGCAAAAATATGATGTAAAATATCATACAGAGTAAAAACAAACTATATTGGTTGCTAAGTAGATGAGGTTTAATATAGTTGGAATGACTGAACAGTTAAATAGGTGGATAGTTTAAATGGTTAAATGGTTAAATTATTTAGGTAGATAGTTGACGATAACTGACAGTTGGAATGGCTCTAATGTTTGCTAGCAGTTATGCTAACTATGTTAACAAAGATAATAATGTTAACAAAGTTACTATGCTAACTAGCATGCTAACATGCTAGCATGCTAACATGCTAGCATGCTAACTATGCTAACCATGTTACTTAGCTAATCGTTTTTAGTAGTTTTGCTAAAAATGCTAACTAGCATGCTAACATGCTAGCGCTAGCATGCTAACTATGCTAACCACGTTACTTAGCTGACTTAGCTAATCGTTTTTAGCGGTTTTGCTAAAAATGCTAACTCACATGCTAGCATGCTAACTATGCTAACCACGTTACTTAGCTGACTTAGCTAATCATTTTAAGCAGTTTTGCTAAAAATGCTAACTAGCATGCTAACATGCTAGCATGCTAACTATGCTAACCATGTGACTTAGCTAACTTAGCTAATCATTTTAAGCAGTTTTGCTAAAAATGCTAACTAGCATGCTAACATGCTAACTATGCTAACCATGTGACTTAGCTAACTTAGCTAATCATTTTAAGCAGTTTTGCTAAAAATGCTAACTAGCATGCTAACATGCTAGCATGCTAACCATGTGACTTAGCTAACTTAGCTAATCATTTTAAGCAGTTTTGCTAAAAATGCTAACTAGCATGCTAGCATGCTAGCATGCTAACTATGCTAACCATGTTACTTAGCTAACTTAGCTAACTAGCTACAGTGGGTAGGAGTCATAGTTGATGACAAGTAACAGTTACAATGGCTGAACAGTTAAAAAGTTCAGTAGTTTAAAGGGTTAAATTGTTTAACAGTAAAATATTATAGAGAGGACTTTTATTTTGAAACAGTTTTTGGCAGAGGACGCAGTTAACAGGATGTGTAGTCTTAATAGGGCCAGTTTGTATGCTTAAAGCCTGAGACTGGCAGTTGGTCCAGGTGGCCCGAACACCTGCCATAGGATTCTAATTGCTTAACGGCCGTATTGTGATGTCATAATCATAATGTTAAGTCAATGGGGAAATTTTGATTAGTTTTTAATTAATAGTTTAAAAAGTATAAAAGTTACAAAGATGAAAAATACAAAGCCCACATGTCCTAATTAAGACCTACGCGTCAATGTTTGAATGAAGTTTCTACGTTAAACGGTTGAAGCTGCATTAGCTGCGTTAGAAGAAGAATAATAATAACTAGAAAAGCATTTCCTGAAGGAAATACAGTGCATGAAAATGCAAAAATATGATGTAAAATATCATACAGAGTAAAAACAAACTATATTGGTTGCTAAGTAGATGAGGTTTAATATAGTTGGAATGACTGAACAGTTAAATAGGTGGATAGTTTAAATGGTTAAATGGTTAAATTATTTAGGTAGATAGTTGACGATAACTGACAGTTGGAATGGCTCTAATGTTTGCTAGCAGTTATGCTAACTATGTTAACAAAGATAATAATGTTAACAAAGTTACTATGCTAACTAGCATGCTAACATGCTAGCATGCTAACATGCTAGCATGCTAACTATGCTAACCATGTTACTTAGCTAATCGTTTTTAGTAGTTTTGCTAAAAATGCTAACTAGCATGCTAACATGCTAGCGCTAGCATGCTAACTATGCTAACCACGTTACTTAGCTGACTTAGCTAATCGTTTTTAGCGGTTTTGCTAAAAATGCTAACTCACATGCTAGCATGCTAACTATGCTAACCACGTTACTTAGCTGACTTAGCTAATCATTTTAAGCAGTTTTGCTAAAAATGCTAACTAGCATGCTAACATGCTAGCATGCTAACTATGCTAACCATGTGA
>NC_055966.1:31935625-31968125 GCF_018492685.1 Alosa sapidissima | reverse complement strand
GTTATGTCCCCATCAGTGACAGAGGGGGAAAACCTGCTCAAGCAGATTATGATTGTGTGTGTGTGTGTGTGTGTGTGTGTGTGTGTGTGTGTGTGTGTGTGTGTGTGTGTGTGTGTGTGTGTGGTGTGTGTGTGTGTGTGTGTGTGTGTGATAAGGGTGGAGCATCCAGAGCACTGCAATGGTCATCACTGCTCTCTTCTCCAGCACCAAAGAACACACTGAACTGTGCATTGCCATGGTAGTACTGCAAAGTGCATCCATGTGTGTGTGAGTGTGTGAGTGTGTGTGTGTGTGGAGGGGGGTATTCTAAAGCCTAACAGAACTGGACCAAATGCATGTGGACAGTGGCGGTGAAGAGTATTGTTTTATCTTGTCTGTCTGTCATGTCTGTAGACGTGAGGCCTCCTGTTGGTGGCCAGTGGAATATTCAAAAATGCTGGAATGGTCAAAAATGCTAAACCGTGGAGGTCAAACGGCCATTTGGGAGAGGAGAACTGTAGCAGTGTGGAGGTCAGAGAGAGGAGTGATAGAGAGTGGGTGTGAGGAGAGAGAGGAGTGATAGAGAGTTGGTGTGAGGAGAGAGAGAGGAGTGATAGAGAGTTGGTGTGAGGAGAGAGAGAGGAGTGATAGAGAGTTGGTGTGAGGAGAGAGAGAGGAGTGATAGAGAGTTGGTGTGAGGAGAGAGAGAGGAGTGATAGAGAGTTGGTGTGAGGAGAGAGAGAGGAGTGATAGAGAGTTGGTGTGAGGAGAGAGAGAGGAGTGATAGAGAGTTGGTGTGAGGAGAGAGAGAGGAGTGATAGAGAGTCGGTGTGAGGAGAGAGAGAGGAGTGATAGAGAGTTGGTGTGAGGAGAGAGAGAGGAGTGATAGAGAGTTGGTGTGAGGAGAGAGAGAGGAGTGATAGAGAGTTGGTGTGAGGAGAGAGAGAGGAGTGATAGAGAGTTGGTGTGAGGAGAGAGAGAGGAGTGATAGAGAGTCGGTGTGAGGAGAGAGAGAGGAGTGATAGAGAGTTGGTGTGAGGAGAGAGAGAGGAGTGATAGAGAGTTGGTGTGAGGAGAGAGAGAGGAGTGATAGAGAGTTGGTGTGAGGAGAGAGAGAGGAGTGATAGAGAGTTGGTGTGAGGAGAAAGAGGGAGGGAGGGAGGGTGGGTTTCCCACCTGTCCGGGGACCACATTTCTGGAGAACAGCTTGTTGAGCTGCACCAGCTCATTGGGCGTGGTGTCAAACTTCAGGGCTATACTGTTCAGTGTGTCCCGAGATTCCACCTAGATCACACAAACACACACACACACACACACACACACACACACACACACACACACACACACACACACACACACACAACAAGAGGGAAGAGAAAGAATAAAAAACAAGGGAAAAGAGAACACAGGACGAGGCTAGCGATTCTGCTGTATACGCTGCCAAGCTTACAGGTGACTGACTTGTCTGAGATTCGTGATTAATAGTCTCTGAAGTGCTGTGGGTGTTTCAGATGAAGGTGAGCACTGAAAAACTATGTGTGGGTGGTGCGAGTGAGAAAGCCTGTGGCATCTTCAGCGACGGTCGGAACTTGCTTTAGCCTGTGGAGAAGGAACGTTCCGGTGAAAAACAGAAATAAAATGTTGTCCACATTGTTTAAAGAGGCTGGCCAGAGCGTGACCGATGAGTGTGCAGTCATGAGAAAGAGAGAGAAAAAAGACAGACAGAGAGAGAGAGAGACCAGACGCTGTACAAATGCAAGGCAAACAGTAATGAAGGACAGTGCCGCACTGTCTACCGTCACACAGTTCAGGCAACTCACTTCGACAAACACACACACACACACACGCACACACACACACACACAAAGAAACACAGAACAATAGCAAAAGCATTCAGCTTGTAATCCAGCGGAATGTCACCTGACACACACCACTCATCCCTTCTCCTGGTTATTCACACAAAGCCAAAGTTTCCCCATTACACACCATCACAGGGGGGAGGGAAAGCAGAGCTATCCCTCAGGAGGAACAACATTAGTCCACATTAAACCATGTCTACTAAATCAACCCGCTAAAGCCGAGCCTGGTTAGTACCGATCCAAATCCAAATTCGCCAAAGGTTCGTCTGGGTGTTCCAGGGCTAGCTTAAGCTTGCACTCCACCTCAAATGCAACAAGATGTGACATCCAAAGCACAGGCATTCATATCTGTGAAACTGCATTGCGTGGAAATAAAGTGTGGTTATAGTCTACCAAACCAAGTATAAATGTTACTGTATAGGTGGGACAAATATATTAATTTCTGATCTACTTGGACAGAACAGACATTTTTCTTACTATTGAGTGAGAGACACATTGCACTCAGCAAAACACACGTCATACACTCATGGCTCCAACTTCCCACTTAGTTTTATATTACACTCTGACAACACTGTGCTGACTAGATGCACGCCCACCGTGTGCTGGGGGGCAGCTGTGGCCTACTTGTTAGGGCTTCGGACTTGTAACCGAAGGGTTGCCGGTTTGATCCCCGACCGGTAGGAAAAATGTGGGTGGGGAAAGTGGCTGAGCACAGCTCTCCTATGCCCACATCCACGGCCGAAGTGCCCTTGAGCAAGGCACCTAACCCCTCACTGCTCCCCGAGCGCCGCTGTAGCAAGGCAGCTCACTGCGCCGGGTTAGTGTGTGCTGTGTGTGTTTCACTAATTTGCGGATTGGGACAATTGCAGAGACCAAAAAGAGTATATATACTTATACTTACTTGTATGTCTGAGAGACAGCACAGGCTAAATCTTTCCGCTTCTTTCAGTCCCCCCCCCCCCCCCCCCAGCAGCAGGCCTGTTGATGGCAGTCCTTGTCTTGGTTGTCATGGTGACAAGCGGTGGACAGTGCATGCTGGTCAGCACTTCGCCGTGCACCGCACTGCTTTCTGCAGACACAGCGGGGGTGTTGGGGAGAGTTGGGAGAGAGGAGTGTTGATTTCCAGCGGAGAGCCCCCCTCCCAGGGGAAGACAGGGCCAGCTGGAGTAGATAACCCCCTCCCTCCCCAAGCAGAGCTATGCTCATCCAGACCTGTTTCTTTATTTAACATAATGAACAGATTCTTGTTAGAAAGCTGGACTATCTACACTGCTTGACTCGTGTGGATAGTAAGAAATCTCACCCTAGAGGACTCATTACTGTCTGCGGGGTGGACCTGGTTTCATGTCTTTGCATATCATCCTGAATTCACCATCACAGTTTGTGCTCTCCCTGGCAAAAGCATGTAGAGTACTACCTTCTTCAACGTTTAGCCAGAAAATAGCTTGAATCTGGCCTTAACACACTTGTCAGAAGACAACAGATTATCATGGCTAATCTGACAAGACAAAGTGTCACTTAACCTACAGAAATGGTTAATCAACATGTGTCACACCAGTATGCTGTCCAAGCAGCTCTTCCAGCCTGATTTGCATAAACTAGCCTACAACACAGGCATACATAGCCTGTGACATTCTAGAAGTTTCAGCCACTGGGGGGTTGAGAACATCTTTAGAAACACTTTGGTCATGCTAATTGACCCGATGCCTGTTCTGCGTCTGACAACCAGGAATGAGAGGAGAGCATTGACCCCGGCCCTCTGGCACTCTATTGACCTAACCACACCATGACTGCAGTGCTCTTTGACTTTTAATGACAAAAACGCAAACAAGCCGAGTCTGGGCAGGGACTAGCCAATGCATGTCTGCAGTGGTCAGCAGTGGGTTGGTCAAGAAATTACCACGTCAATGATTGCTTTATACATTTGGGGAACAATTTCCTCTCAATGTTTCAAAGCTTTGCGTCGTGGCCTATATTACCAACTCAAATGTCCATTATTTTTCTGACAACTGAACGCCGTACCGTCCATCCGCTTACATATTTTGTCCACGATGTAACAAAAATACACCATTTGTAGTGGTGAAATCAAAAACGTATCCCAAAAAGAAGGCACAAGAGTCTGGCAAAGTTCTATGAGTAGAAATGTTTTATTCTGTCAGAAATTAAAAATTACAAACCGAAACATCTCCAGATTCTAGCTAGCTTCTCTTTGTCTGCCCTTCCTTTTTATACCATTAGGGGGCACCTCTCAGTGGGCTGGGTCCCTCTTTATCCATTTTGTTATTTGAGTCGGTACCCTGAATCATTTTTTTCTGCACCTGTTTTCTTAGCAATCATGTTTTTTTTCCGCTGACTCGGCACTGAACTCTGCCTCAACTCTCTCTGTCCTTGCATGATTCACTATGGTCTTCTTACAATGATGCCATTACTTTAAGGCTTGGTTTTGAATGTATTTAAAAGACTAAGACTAACATATAAAATCAAACAGTCTACAGTATGCTTATGTCAGTGTTATATCAGATTACCATGAAGGTTACAACAACTCATTTTCCCACCACACTACCGGTACTATTCACACTAATCTCAAAATCCACATTTCTAACTGCACTGTGAGTCACGTAGGATAAGAAGGCACATGGAAATGAATATTACTGTGAGACGCTGCCTCCCCTCTCATTGTGTGAGTAGATCCACTGCTGTTTGAATCGTTCGGCTTGGTGCAGGGGCTGCATCATCGCTCCGATGAGTCAGCCACTGATGTCACACTGACGGGTGGGGGTCTATGTAAATCAGGTAGGGTACAATCATATCCCTAACCTTGTTCTACTTCTGATGGCCTTTTAAAAAATCACACGCAGCCTCATACAACACATTGGCACGTCGGCTGGTAATCATGCTAATGGTCCATGTAATGGTATGTGCCTTGTTTATGTTTATGTGCAGAGCCACATCAATCAATGCAGATTATTTCTTTTTAATATCTGCCGGAAAAGTTAAAGGTGTCAGTCATCATCTGTCACTTTTCAAATCACCCTTTGCCTGTAATACATATGGCGCTTATTCATATTAAGAGGTGCATAACAAGGTCTGCAAGTTGCAGTCATCTGCATAATTCCTTTCTCATGGAGATATTTAGTTTGAAGTAACATTTAAAACAGCCACAAGCATTTTGAATAGTTGGAACGGGGCCACTTCCAGCAAACTGAAAATGCTCCCAGAAGGTTCTACTCAAAACACAAATTGGTTGTTTTTGGGGATCTCCAGAAGGCAACAAAATGTAGAAAGAAGAGCTTAATAGAGTTAAAAAAAAATACTTTCCCATTTTATCCAGATGGGAACATCAGAAGTCAATATTCCCTACGCCCATGCACTGCCTCGGCTTTTTATCCTCCCTAATCTGGCACAGAACATTGATTTTCCTCAGAGTGCCGTTTGTGCCGATCTCATCCACGGGCTATTTATTTTTAGCCTCCTAGCGCTTCGTTTCAGAGCAAACACAACCTGCTCTGGCACCTTTTTCTTACGGAAATGCTACATCTCATCCTGTTTCATGGCGGAATTATCAGCTTAGCTTCTTGAACTACTGTAGCTACAACCCATTTTTGAAATCCCAGCTACACGTCCATACTCCATCAACACGTCAGGTTTTTGCAGCTCTTGTTGGAGTCTACTACTGTAGGATTATGGAAAGACTCTTCATTCAGACATTTTAATTGAAAGATTAGCAGAGGACCAATCATGACTGTCTAAAAAAAGCATTCCATGACGTGTGTTACAAAAACTAACAGAGAATCTCCGTTGGTAACCTCCATTGGTAACCTCAAAAGGCCCTTTGACATCAATCTGCCCGGTGGTGAGCCGAGTCATCGTTCAATTTGGTATTCTAATAATAGCTGTATTAATCAATGTGTCGAGGAGAGAGAAGGACATGTCACTGGATCACAACAGAGCAGCAGTGGAGAGGGCTGGAGAACCGTATCTTTTAAAGTTGCGGTCAATAGTGCCCTGTGTCCATTAGTCATCTGGTGTTAAGGATGACTGGCAAAACACATGTCTGAGGGAACTGGTTATTACAACTTTATACTTGGAGGGCTAGTTCTTGGAAGGGAGTAGGCTAGAGAGTCTACTTGTTATATTGATTATCTCAGGGTCGACCAATGAAGACCTTTGGTGGGTCAGTAAGTTAAGTGGAGAAGACCTTGGGATTTTTCCAAGTGTTCCTTGAGGTGCCAAACTACTAACTACAAACTACCAACCCGTGCTATTGTCCTGCGGCAAATGTAGTCTGAGGTGAAAGCAAGTCACCTGCACTTGAAGTAGAGGGTGAGAGAGCTCTGTGCCCTTCTCTTTGGAGGGCTCTCACAGAGACGAATGGGTCAGATGACCACTTCCAGCCGCTCCAGCGAGCGCATGGCCTTTGAGATTCTGCCCAGTGATGGGCGATTAGCCCTGCGCGCTCCAGCCTGTCTTTCACGGCTCCATTAACTCGGTAGGGCCTTTGTGTAATTAGTGACATCCATCCACATGTAAACCCTCAGCAACAACAGCAGTACCATACAGGAGACTCTCTATCTCTCTCTATCTCTCTCTCTCTCTCTCTCTCTCTACTGCACAATTATAATTGTGCAGTAACAATATCTAGCCATAGCTAATACCAAAGCACCCTTTTAACATTAAGAGAATTCCCTAAAACTTACTATATTCCAAAATACAGGCAAATAGGACTCATTATATGGGGGAAGGAGGGATGGGGGGGGGGGGGGGAGATGGGACCGAACATTCATAATCAGCACATGGCAATGGGTGCATCATCAAACTGGAAATAATGGGGGAGAAAAACAAAAAAACAAGGAACTGCTTAGAGCTGTTAAAGCTGAAGAATTCCTTTCCTGCTGAGCTTGTTAGCATACTTTAGCATGACATTTGCCATAGAGAATTCTGTCATTGCTACCGTCGCAGCATGCACTGTCAAGCAGCACCGCTGATCATTTAAGGGCTTAATTTTAGAAGCGTTGCATTGTACGGATGACATTGCCATAACCAGGACACGAAAGGAGAGATTAGCTACTGAAAGAACTCTCTTCTCTGTGGTGTGTGTGTGTGTGTGTGTGTGTATTGCGTACATGTATACTGTATTTTTGTGTGCATGTGTGTGTGTGTGTATGTGTGTTCTGCTGCTTCAAGCTTCACACACATCACACACACACACACACACACACACACACACACACAAACACACAAACACACAATGGATGTTAGGAGACAAAGTGAAACATATGGATTCACAAGCTGTGAGAGCTTCCCTCATGAGTGTCTGAAAAGAAAAGAGGTGTCAAGATGCCATAGACACTTTATAGACAAAATAGAATAGACACTTTCTATTCGTTCTTCTCTAAAAGAGGTGAAAAACCTCCTCACATCATGACACAATGCCTTTATGCCTTTCCTGACTCCAGCTTTTTTTCACTGTCCAATATGTCTAGAAGCCCACACCACTTACACTGTTTCTGTGGATCTTCCTGAATGTAGACCATCCATTTTTTTATTTATTATTCACACAGTTAGTACTCCTCCGCGGCAAGAAACTGTACAGAAAACCTTAGGTACTGCACATACAATACAAGCATGGTTAAAGACACACACTTCACTGTCTGATGTGATATATTTGCAACAGTGTGAAGTTCCATCATAGTGGAAACCAGGAGGTGGTGAAGTGGCGCTGTTACCATGGTCACCTCACACACAGCACCTTAGTTCAGTTCAAAACAAGCACTCAAGGTGAGGCTACGTGAGCTCTAAGACTGCTATTATCCCTGAGTGCCAACTGTGCTAATGGGTAACTTCCATGCTCTTCATTCAATGGAGAGAGGGAATCGAGCAGCAGTACTGAGGATAGGTGAGAAAGTATTATTCACATTCAAACCCAGTACTTAAAGACGCTGAGCAATGTTATCATTATTAGACGCTGAGCAGTGTTAGCATTATTCACATTCAATCCCAGTACTTAAAGACGCTGAGCAGCGTTAGCATTATTCACATTCAAACCCAGTACTTAAAGACGCTGAGCAGTATTAGCATTTTTCCGACAAAGCCCTGTCAGTCTTAAGCATGGTAGGAGTCAAACCATTCTTTCCATTAAAATTGCCGTGCATTATGCAAAGTAATGCATAGCACCACTTACAACTGGACATGCTTAAATAAGCACTGACCACAAACTTCTCTATCCTGACAATCCTTCTTCTTCCCTTCCCTTGACCTGACTCTTTTTGCCAGTTGTTTTGAATAAAAGCATCAGCTAAATCACTAAATGTAAATTTAAATGTAAAGGTAATGGGCATTGGGCAGGCAGGGACAGTTAGGAAGTTTCCTCATCTCTCGCGAAGGTGCGGATATAAAACCCAATCGGATGCTACACCACCATCTCCCGTAGACGAAAGGATGCCAACGAATACAGCTGGGTTGGAATGAAGCTTTAGTAGCTGGGTACAGAGCCAATGGGCAAGTATTTTAAGTACACGGGATTATGAATATCCCATTGCATTTCCTATCAGTAGCCTATATTGCTTAAGTCCTGTGTAAACTTTGATTTATTCATGCAGCAGTTTACAAGGGAGGTAAGGTCACGCAAGCGGCTGATCAACTGTCAATATGCACATTTTGAATGTACATGGATACGCCTGCAATTTGTCTAAAGGAATAATAATAATGAATGTCTAGTGTCGATGCTAAGTGTGTAATAAACATATAAAGTTAAACTTATAATTAAAAGCTTTCACTTGTTTTGATTCTATCCCACAGTTAGATACTGAACACCAAATACGACTCATCTCATGCACAGGAAAGAGCGTTGAGTCTGCCTTAGTAATTTGTTAACACAAATTACAGTGGAGGAGACACCAGGAGGTGAGGACTTTCACTCTGGGTTTTAAATCTCCTGGCATGCCTGTTTACAGACTGCCTGTGCCAAGAAGGCTGAGTAATCCCACTGAGGAGATGAGCCTGTAAAACAAAAGGCCCCAGTCTGCCGTGGGTGTGTGTTTGGGGATATATATGGAGGGCGGCTTGACACCATCTCAGACAGGTGGTGATTAGTGTGGTGCTGAAGCGTCCCATTCTCAACGTCTCCCCTTGGTGCCGTTTCCTCCTCAGCGGCGCCTTCTTGGCTTTCTCACTTGGCCCAGGGTTAACCAATTGGTGGGTTTATCTGACGTAGAGTATACACCGGTTATGGCAGTCAAATTATGGAGAGAAAGAAAGAGAGAGAGAGAGAGAAACAAAGAGAGAAGGTGAGAGTGAATGAAGAAAAATTATAGATAAAAGCACAGCAGCGAAAGGAAAACTTGATATGGTGGCTGAGAGAGAGGAGGAGAAACGAAAGACTGAATTTAGGAGGAAAAGGAGGCAAGAGCAAGAGAGGCAAACTGGTTGTGGATAGAGCGGTTGAAAGGGCTTTCCTATCCTGTAGGCCCCAGCAGATTACTGGTTGTGGATAGAGCGGTTGAAAGGCTTTCCTATCCTGTAGGCCCCAGCAGATTACTGGTTGTGGATAGAGCGGTTGAAAGGGCTTTCCTATCCTGTAGGCCCCAGCAGATTACTGGTTGTGGATAGAGCGGTTGAAAGGGCTTTCCTATCCTGTAGGCCCCAGCAGATTACTGGTTGTGGATAGAGCGGTTGAAAGGGCTTTCCTATCCTGTAGGCCCCAGCAGATTACTGGTTGTGGATAGAGCGGTTGAAAGGCTTTCCTATCCTGTAGGCCCCAGCAGATTACTGGTTGTGGATCGAGCGGTTGAAAGGCTTTCCTATCCTGTAGGCCCCAGCAGATTACTGGGCTATCGGGCGCAGGCTGTGTGCAGAAGCGGAGTGCGAGATGACCGTTTTAAGATAAGAACGCTTTTCCTTGGCGCTGGAGCGGCTCCCGACCTCTCTCTCTGGACAGCCAACAGCGGCCACAGCACTGGCTCTCTCTCCCCTCCATTTTTGCTTGTCATTCCTGGGCAATTCCACAGAAAATTACATTTTTTGTAAAATCCATAACACCAATAAAATGTGATGGTGTGGTATGATGTGAATGATTACATGAAATTCGAGCATTTGCTATTTTTGGCTGAAGAATGTATATGAGAAAAAATGCACAAAAATTGAATGTTATCATTCACATCATACAAATGCCAAGGCATTTCACTGAACGCCAGTGAATGTGACAAAAAGTCAATTTTCTGTGGAATTGCCCTCCTCTGTTCAGCTCACCTCTAGTTCTACTCTTTATGACTTGTTGTCGTTCATGCTCAACCTATGACCTCCAGGGTCCACTGGTGCCCTTCCACTTTGACTTGCTTACTCTCTGGTGCTCCTTTTGGTCTGTACCCACACTTCTGTACTTACTCTCTGGTGCTCCTTTTGGTCTGCTTTTGGTCTGTACCCACACTTCTGTACTTACTCTCTGGTGCTCCTTTTGGTTTGCTTTTGGTCTGTACCCACACTTCTGTACTTACTCTCTGGTGCTTCTTTTGGTCTGCTTTTGGTCTGCTTTTGGTCTGTACCCACACTTCTGTACTTACTCTCTGGTGCTCCTTTTGGTCTGCTTTTGGTCTGCTTTTGGTCTGTACCCACACTTCTGTACTTACTCTCTGGTGCTCCTTTTGGTCTGCTTTTGGTCTGCTTTTGGTCTGTACCCACACTTCTGTACACCCAGTCCTCCAGCTTGAGTGTTTATCTGGGTCTCCATGTGATTATCAGAGAGGCAGTGATCCAATTATCATTTTCTCTCTTTCCTCTCAGCTATCTGGGTTTCCTACCAACTCATCCATCCACCTATAAACCCATCCATCCATCCATCCGTCCGTCCATCCATCCATCCATCCATCCATCCATCCATCCGTCGACCCATCCATCATCATATTGAGATTCTGTGCTGCCCGTGAGCGGAAGTTTGCTGGAGGAGGCTGGAGACGGGAGATGCATGTGAAGATTTCAGTCCAAATGAATCGCCCACTCCTCAGACGGCCCTCTGCCATCTCGCCTTCGCTGGCCAATGTCCCACCATCCTCACTTCCTCTGCCAGACTCTGACTCTCTCTGTCTCTCTCTGTCTCTCTTTCTCTCACTCTCTCTGTCTCTCTATCTATCTCTATCACTCTCTCTCGGCTGTAGTGCTGCACACCTTTCACGCTCTGCTGGAAACAACGATGGCCTTGTCACACTGTCACTCTGGGCAGACAGGGACAGATCGACTGGAGTGAGAGTGGAGAGAGTCACGTGGGCTGGGCTGGGGTGGGCTGGGCTGGGCTGGGCTGGGCTGGGCTGGGCTATAGAGTGACACCTGCCCCCAGAACTTGGGGGGAACTGAAAGGTGTGAACGCTGAGAGACATGGGAACATGATGGGGTGTGTGTGTGCCTTGACACAGTGATGAGGACCACGGGGGAGACGAGGGAAGGAGAGAGAAAGGGACACAAACAAAGAGGTGAGAGTGAGAGAGACACACACAAAGGAAGGCACACAGAGAACGTGACAGACAGACAGACAGAGACAAACAGACAGACAGACAGAGACAGACAGACAGAGACACAGACAGACAGAGACAAACAGACAGAGACACAGACAGACAAACAGACAGAGACAGACAGACAGAGACACAGACAGGCAGACAGAGACCAACAGAGACAGACAGACGGACGGACAGACATAGATAAAGGAGAAGAGAGAAATAAAACAACTGGAAAAGCAGAGATGAAGTAGATATAGTTAAAGAGCAGTAGGAATAGATAAGTAGATATAGTTAAAGAGCAGTAGGAATAGATAAGTAGAGAGGCACAGAGGAGATGGCAAGGGAAGACAGACAGGCAGAGATATGTGGAGGAGGAGTGAGATGTGAAAGGGGACGCTTGCTATGAAATCAGGCTGCCATCAATCTGCCAGCCTTTCTTTCTACCTCTTCCACCCTCTGTCCCCATTCTCTCTCTCTAACCCCCTCTCTCTATCCCTCTATCCTCACCTCCAGACATGGCTCCAGTATACAGCACCTCTCTAAGCTCGCTCACACACACACACACACACCTCTGTTACCAGGGAGAGACAGGAGACGCTGTCTGCCTGCCTGCATGCCTGTCTAACAGCAGCGTGAATTTGAGGGTCATTTGAAGAACGTACAACCATCCAACCATTGTTAGCTAATGCTGGGGAATCAGAACACGCTCGCTCACTCACTCACTCACTCACTTCTGTTCTCACCTCTCTCTCTCTCCCCCCTTCTCCCGCAGACACATACACACCCATTTCTCTCTTCTCTCAATGCCTCCATCTCTCTCTCTCTCTCTCTCTCTCTCTTCTCTCAATGCCTCCATCTCTCTCTCTCTCACACTCCATCTCTCTCTCTCTTCTCTCAATGCCTCCATCTCACTCTCTCTCTCTCTCTTCTCTCAATGCCTCCATCTCTCTCTCTCTCTCTCTCTCTCTTACAAAGAGCCCAAATCAATAAAAATTCTAGTGCAGTTGGAAGGTCATTTGTGAACACAGTGGTGGAATGTCTGTTAATAAGAAATGCACACACTGAAAATCCACACACACAAGCACACACACAAACACACAAATTGAAAAACAACGAGCACATGTTTTGCTAATGCTGCTGTGTGTTGTCAGCCCACAGCCTCTCTCCCTCTCCTTCTCTGTGGCTGCTCCTCTCCTCTCCTCTTCTCTTCTCTCCTCTCCTCTCCTCTCCTCTATTCTCTCCTCTCCTCTCCTCTATTCTCTCCTCTCCTTTCCTCTATTCTCTCCTCTCCTCTCCTCTATTCTCTCCTCTATTCTCTCCTCTCCGCTCCTCTCCTCTATTCTCTCCTCTCCTCTCCTCTCCTCTCTTCTCCTCTCCTCTATTCTCTCCTCTCCGCTCCTCTCCTCTATTCTCTCCTCTCCTCTCCTCTCCTCTCTTCTCCTCTCCTCTCCTCTATTCTCTCCTCTCCTCTCCTCTCCTCTCCTCTATTCTCTCCTCTCCTCTCCTCTATTCTCTTCTCTCCTCTCCTCTCCTCTCTTCTCCTCTCCTCTCTTCTGCGTGCTTGGCATCTCTCAGCCACATGGCAGGGGAGAGGAGCGCGCCAGGGTCCTTATTTGTGACGCCAGCCACGCTGGCCAGATGTGGGCGCACATTCAGAGCCCAGACCCCCAACTACTAGCAACTCCTCTCCTCCTTCAGGTCGCCTGCTGGGAGCCAAGCCCACCTCCTCCTTCAGGTCGCCTGCTGGGAGCCAAGCCCACCTCCTCCTTCAGGTCGCCTGCTGGGAGCCGAGGCCACCTCCTCCAAAAGGAGGAAAAAAAAAAAAAGAAAAACACGTGCAGACCACCACATGCAGCGGAACGCCATCAAAACAAAACACACCACAGCATCTTCCACACGCCTCCAAGCAGCTGGCAGCTCGCGTTCTCTGCTGATGAGAGCAGGGATCACACACACACACACACACACACACACACACACACACATGTCGGTAGAGGCTGACAAAAATGACACTGACATCCGTAAACAATAAGCAGCAGCATGAGGAACTGGAGCACAGCAGAGAACATTCAAACCAGCACACGCGCGACAGAGGGACAGTGAGAAAGAATGACTGACTGACAGCCAGCCAGCCAGAGAGCGCGAGAGATCAGAGAGAGAGAGAGAGAGAGAGAGAGAGAGAGAGAAAGAGAGAGATGAAAAGAGAGGTGTTAGATCTCTAGGACTTACCGAGTACTCCATGGTCCCCTTAGGTCTCTGGAAGGACATGCGGCGTCCATCCTTCTTCTCTGTGCTTTTCTTCTGTCCAGTGTCTGAAAGCAAGCGAGGGAAAGAGCGCATTACATTCATGTTCCCCTCTCTCTCCACGCGCTCCGAGTGCCTGCTCGCGTGCTCTCCCGCTCTCCTCTCGGCTTCCCGCGTTCCGCACAGCGTCGTTTGCCTCGTTGGTTTTGTTTGCCCGTCCGTTCGTTCGTTGGCTCGCTCGCTCCTCAGAGCCCGGCGGGAAGGCAGCTCATTCGTCAGCCTGTGAGCTAGAGAGAGACGGCCAGCCAGCTAGAGCCGCACTGTGAGTGGAGCCTGATTCTCTCGCTCTCCCTCCCATTCTCTCTCTTTCTTCCTCTCTCTCCCTAGCTCTCGCTCCGTATACCCCCCTGGTTCTCTCTGCCTCGCTCTCTCTCTCCCTCCCTCCCTCTCATTCTCTATCTCTCCCTCCCCCCCCCTCTCTCTCTCTCATCCATAGCTCGGCACTGTGTCAGCCTCAAATTCGTTCTCACCTTGCTGTCTCTTCCGTGTGGCTGCTGTTAATATTCCAACACTGACCTGCCTGTGCTTGTGGGTGTGTGAACCTGTGTGCCCATAAGCATCTGCATGGATGACTGTACAAGTGTGTGTGTGTCATTTTGTGTGAATGTTTGTGTCCTTTATGCTCATGCATGGGTATGTACAGTATGTCTGTGTGCGCATGTGTGTGTGTGTGTGCGCATGTGTGTGTGTGTTCACACTAACATCAGGGACACTAACATCACTACTGCTCAATATCCTCCATTATTGGAAGTCACCATATATGGAGAAAAAGGTGTTGTGTGTATCCATAAATCTGCTGTTTGAGATTGTCATCAGATCCACATTGGTGGATCATGCCTTAGCAATGTTCTGTATCTGTAACATTTATGTCCTTATGTACATTTATTATGAATTGTGGACATAAATAAAATAGTTAAAATGTGCACATGTGTGTGTGTGTGGCATGTGTGTTTGTGTGTGTATGTGTGTATGTGTGTGTGTGTGTGTGTGTGTGTGTGTGTTTGTATGTGTGTGTGTTCACACTAACATCAGGGACACTAACATCAACCCTGCTGCTAGGTGAGCGAAGGCGAATCCTCCGCGCGTCCAGACCGCGCCAGCCAAGCTGCGGGTTCCCTGGCGTGTGGCGCGGCTGCTGGCCGGGCCTCACCTGCTGAGGGCGTCAGTGTGTGTGTGTGTGTGTGTGTGTGTGTGTGTGCTGAGGGCGTGAGTGTGTGTATGTGTGTGTGCTGAGGGCGTGAGTGTGTGTGTGTGTGTGTGTGTGTGTGTGCTGAGGGCGTGAGTCACACGCCGCCACGGCTATTTCTGGGTCTGAAAAACAGGGCCGCACCAGCCCGACCAGCTGATTCCTCACGGCAGCCTCCTGCAGACTGGTGTGTTGTGTTTTGTTTTCACTGGGCTCATGTGACTGAGAGCGTGTGTGTGTGTGTGTGTGTGTGGGTGTGTGTGTGTGTGTGTGGGTGTGTGGGTGTGTGTGTGTGTTTGTGTCTGTGTATGTGTGTGTTTGTGTGTGTATGCGTGTGTGTGTGTGTGTGTGTGTGGACACTGCTTGTTAAGCCTGAGAGGAGGCAGCTGTGGCCTTGTCTTTCTTTAGTGTATGACTTCAAACAGAATTTCTTCACATGTAGAAGACAAGACAGCTGCCTGACTTAAATGAGGCTGATTGGCTGTTTGAGATGTTCTGTTCGTGCATTCCTTTGTGTAGCATCTTCTGCTCTGTTCCGTTGTGGCCTTCACTCTCCCACAAGGGGAATTTAATGTGTGCATATGACAATGCATTTGTTTAGTCCATTAATGTTATCCATCAATTCTGACATTTTCTGAGACGCTCGCTGTCCAATGCACTAAACAAAACTGGTTTGTGCATTCCTTTGTATAACTTTTAATTTTGTTCTGTTTCTGGCTTTCACTCTCCCACAAGGGGAATTTAATTTTACTGGGAGGCACAGAGGCGTGCACACACACACACACACACACACACACACACACAAATAAACAAAGACAAACTAATTTGAAAAAAAATATTCTTTCCACTAACTGTTCAACTCAACCTGCACATGCACAGGTTGGCATATGTACTGTAGGCTCTAGAAGTCACTGTGCATATAACAAGCATATGACAATGTACCGGTAGTTATTTGGTCCATCTTATGTTACTTTCATCCATCAATACAGATAAAGGTACAGATATTTTGAGAAGACATTTTCTGAGATGCTCGTTGTGTAATGCACTAAAACTTCCTTCCCCCCCTTAAAACTAATGGCTTTAATGGGCACTAATTGTTTTAACCAATGCTTGACCTGAGTTGCTTGCATTTCCACATGAAAGAGTTTACTTCAAGATGAGTCTTTCTATTCAGCGCAAACTTATCAGGGATGCAGCATAGACAGATGTTGTACAGGAAGCTACAGTAATAAGCATGTCTTTCAAGTTAATGAAATGAAATTATAGAGATAGCATTAAAAGCTTGCATTACTCAATACTGAACCGATGGAGGAATGTAAAACCAAGAGCCAAGGAGTTCAAGATGAGCATCTCAGAAATTTGCGAGAGGATTTGGGGATAGGGACAGAGATAGTCCCTATATGTACACACATTTGTGATGACACAGGATGTTGTGAAGTCATTCGGCTGCCTAATCACAATCACAGATCTAACACTGAAACCAAATGGCCACAATAAAGTTCTGTGTCACAAGTGAGATGTGAACGTTGTGGCTACTGTCTCCACTCTCCACATAGCCACATTGTGTCACGCAATCACAAGTTGGCCAAGATTACTGGAACTCTTTCCAATTACAAACCCAGACAATATACTGTTGCACAATTATCTAATGAAGTCTTTGTTGGTTTGCATTCATACTGCCATTGGCCTACTTTCTGTGGTGTAAAACTAAGTGTAAAATAAACAATTAAATAATGCAAAATAAATAAATAAATGCTCTCAAAAGTTCGGATAACAACAACAGTAGTACTGTTCAGCAGTGCACCCAGGTCATGTGACCGTGTGACTAAAAAGCAGCGCTGTGCTTGGAACAAACAAAGCCTCCTCTTGCAGGCCGTACGGCACATTCCCGGGCGGAGGCCACTGGGACTGGGGGTTTGCAGTACAAGAGAGGCTGTGAAGGTGGCCACTGTGGAGACTGCACCCAGGTGGGTCATCTCCAGATCTCACTCTCCGGAGGGCCGTGCCAGTGTAGTGGCTAGCTTGCAGTGGTCATTCCTGGCGCCCTTGAGCAAGGCGCTTATCTGTACGTCGCTTTGAATAAAAGTGTCAGTTAGATGCATAAGTAAGAGAGGCTGTATAGGTGGCTACAGAATACCAGTAATCTTATCTACCTATGACAGAGGAGACTACGAGACTATTTCCTCACAATAATGGTTAAGTTAGCTGAGAGAGTAGCATATTCTTTCTGCTTACTCATATCTCATATCTATGAATTAATTGATTCATGAATTAATTAATGAAAGAAATAAGAAATATCTCTGAATTCATGCCAATCTGATTTAGTCAGACCTTGTGCTGCTGCATGTCCAACATTTGACACAAAAGTTCCTTGTTGTCTTTAGCTCTGCCTTGCCAGGTTCTCCTGATATGCCTCTGAGAGGGGTGGGGCATCCCCGAGATTCTTCCATTCTCATTCTGTCCTGCAGGCCGACATCATTCCTCCACTACTCAAATTCCTCATCTGACTGTAATATCAACGACGGAAAGCTAACAAATGTCGCTCACTATCTCTCCTTCTGCTTCTTGCGAGATTCTTGAATGTCGTAACTTTTAAGTGGGGTATCACTATACTGGTATTTATATAGGTCTATTCCCTGGTCGTGGCTATCTGATTTTGGGGTAGCTTCTTTAGAAAATTCCAGTGGCCTGGGTCATATGATACCACTGTTTCATTCATGAGCAGAAATACCTTATTTACTACTGAAAGGTGACGTCTTCTGTTAATGGTCATTTCTGGCGTTTTATGATTACAACATAATGTGATCACAGTTCCCCGTCCTAAGGCCTCCCAGTCGCCACTGAATCGAAGCGATTTGATTCTGATACACAAGGTCTCAATAAGATTTGATTTGTTTCAAAGTCAATTCAGTTAAGAATGTTTGAGTTACAGTAGATTACCAATTTTGTTTGGATATAAAAATATTTTCAGAGAACTAATGCTGTAACTGAAGGCTACAAGGGAGCCTCTAACCTTCTATATGAAAATATTAAAATCTAGTGAAAATTGTATGCATTCATGGGAAAAATGCATATATTAAAATATCGATCTCTGGATTGTATTAATCAATCTTGTATATATTTTTTAATATATCGATTGGAATCGGAAAATCCTATCTCTACATGTTATATAGTAGTCTAAGCTTCAATTTGTAGTCAGTCAGAAATATGTTTAGACTTCTGAAGGGTATGTATGTAGATTCGAGATTCATGAACTTCCATCAAGAACACATGCCAGCCAAGCCAGTTACAAGCCAGTTATCACATTACTGAGGAGAACATAAAAATCTATGACAGCCCGTTACAGAGTACACCCTTTGGAAATAATGTGACCACTACATTTCCCTTTTTGTAAGCAGTCTGGCTTTTTCCATGGGGGAATAAACTATATTTATTTATATATATATCCATATGTGACAAACTCCCATCTGACAGTGAGCACAGAGCCAGGCGATTACTCCCAGGTGACCTGTCTCTCTGCCAGCTCTAACACCCCACGGACATTATTTTTAGCCCCCCCGTAACCACTCACTCCTTCTTCTCCTCCCGCATGCCCTCCCTCCATCCTTGGCAGAAAACGGTCATGGGGTGAGTAAACTGTCATAATGAACAGGTGCCATGGACACATGGACGCACACACAGACAAAGCCAAATAAAGAGAAACACTTAACAGATGAGGAGTGAAAAGAGAAGAGAGGGAAGCAGAGGATGTTGAGAACACAAGAACACATTGTTTGTTTTCATTTTTGTTGTGTACATATAGTAGTTTATACATCTAGCAAGCAAATACACCCAACAGAATTGCACCATTTTCGAAACGACTAACGATTATTTCAGCAGAATAACAGAACAAAAACTCTGATGGTGACTCATTCTTCATCCTTGGGGTTAATCTTTCCAGTTCTCCTTACTGGTGGCTGTATTAAAAGATAACCTCTTAACCGCTGCCTTAGTGTTCCGGTTTACTGTCTGGTGAGCTTTAATCTATACTAGAGTGATAGACTACAACTACGCTAAGACCATTCAAAGGACTCCTGTCATAAGTGCCACCACATCCTCCACCTCACGTGCCCTCCACCCTATAGAAAAGAGCAGCTACAGCCAGAAGGGAGTTCTGCATCGGTAGGGCTCTGGGTGTGGACGCATAAAACAGGACTCCCATTTCAAACGGGTGTTGGCTCTTGATTCTCTTACAAACAAGTCCAGGTCTGATTTATTGAGGCTATGCAAGCTCTGTTTCTGAGAAACCAAGAGCATCGCAAGATGGCAATAAACAGGGGAGTGGGGGGCACCTGATGAAAATATTGCTGTGCACGTAAATCAATCACATAACCCCCCCTCTTGTTTTGGTGGGAACAAATCACCCAGCGCATCAACCTCACAAACAGAGGACTTTCAAAATGTCTCACCGCGCTGGATACAGCAACATGCAGAGAGCCCACTGGAGCATGTCTAATGCGTGATGCAAATGCCTGGAAAACAATTTCAGACTGCATGCCTAATTTTGCCACAGGAATGTTTTTCTCTACATTATACCATAGTTATACATTTTCATCTCAAATAAAGCATACACTGAAAAGAGCTTTAAGTGAGCTACATGCTGCTTTGGTGAAATTAACATCATCAATTAAATTCATCTAGTTATGTAGTGGAGGAATGCTGGATTAAAATGTCTCATCATATTCCGCTCTTGCATTCAGCGTATGAAAATGCCAGCTATTCAAGCGCAGCACAGTGGCAGGCCTTGACTCCTGCCTATGAGCCACAGCTGCAAGCACAACAAAAGCCAGACGGAGAACAACAACTGCAAACTCCCGACAACTGTGTGTGTGACTGCGAAGGCCTTGTCTTCTATTCTGACGGAACATGGGGGAAAAAAAAAAGTCACGGACAAGCAGTTTCATCACTTGTTGTCATGGCAATCTTTGCGCACAAAGCCCTGATGCTCGAGAAGATCACAGTGTTCTAGAATACAAACCCACATCAGCAGACTGCCTTCCAGTTCCAGAACAGAGGAGCAGACCAGCAGACTCTCCTCCACCGTCCCATCAGGGGTCCAACCCAGGAGTGTGAGAGTTTGCAGGAGATCAGTGAGTGCTGTGTCAGGGGTGACAGAGACGGCCACAGTAGCAGGGTGAGGAGGACAAAGCTGGGGGGGGGGGGGGTCTGTGGTGCTGTGAGCTTCCAATTCATTAATATGCACCCCGGGTCGATTAATCAAACCCTGATTCTGTCACACGCTCGATGTGTGGCACCCAACCCGCAGCCTCTCATTAGCGCTCACTACAGGGTGACTAATCACACCATCATCCGTCCATCAGCCACCGCGTTATTGCTCTGCGAGCGGCAGCAACTGTCAGACAGCACACTGAGATATGAAACATATGCACTAGTGCACACTACTTCTCTTAAGGCTGTTCAAAGTACACCTACATTTTCAAGAAGGTCTAACTCTCTAGGCAATAAAGGACAAATATCTGTTAATGACTTGCAAAGGTGAATGTCTGGTTATGATTTGTGTATTTGTGTATCTGTAAGAAACCTTCATCATTAAAAAAAGATAGTGATCTACAAAGGGATTAAGAACAGGTCATCACTCACTTCTGAACACCCAGTGTCTTCATTTGAAGGAGAGGCTGTGTATCAGCACTTCAAAGCCCAGAGACCACTACCAGGAGAAGGACTTTTAATATGAAGCCCTGGGTCAGAGCAGGTTCTGACTTTAAATCCTGATCCTTATCTCTTGGCAATCCAGCTCACAAAACATAGCGCAGACCACGAACGTTGACTAGCCAGATTCCGGGTCATCTTAGGCTTCCCGAGAGCCCACAGGTCCCTGATGGGTGTCACTGAGCCATTTATAGAATTGACAGACTGAGGGGTGCAGGGTGTGTGTGTGTGTGTGTGTGTGTGTGTGTGTGTGGGGGGGGGGGGGCAGGGAGTGTCGATCCCAGTATGACAGCATTCTGAATACCAAACATTGCTGCTTGGAGAGATTTTCTGCTGAGACAGGAGAGAGTAGAACGTTTAGTGGTGCTGGGACAAGACGTGACAGACTGGATGGGCCTTCCGTTGATGCTAGCACCAAGGGTGTTCTTCATCATGTCATCATGGAGCATGGGGGGAGGCCTGTGACAAATTTACTGCAAAGCTGAAACCCTTCCTCAATATATCAGGACAAGGAGGGGTGTGCTGCACTGCAGTATAAAGTAGGTGGGTGGGGGTGGAGAATGGAAGAGAAAAAACACCACCCAAGCAAAGCACTGGATCTACACCAAGTAAACGTGCGATCCATCCAATTACCCCATCAGAAACGTTTGCTCAGGCTTCCCAGTCATACTCCCAGAGATTGAATCCTGGGGGTTGATCATTCACCTCCTGTTCAGCGATTACCCCCCCACCCCCACCCGACACACACCCCCACCTCCCAATCTAGCACTTTGACTTGCTCCACTGTCAATTTGGCCCATCAATCCCGCGCGAGTGAAAAACAAATAATGCTGTGGCTGCAACTTCACGCTGCAATCAATGGTGGTCAGTGTTGGGTCAGGGCAGGCGAGACGTGGTGAGCAGTGAGCAGTCCAGATGACTACTAAATGCTGAGGCCTGACATCATCCCACTGTGGTCTTCTAACCTCCTGACTCGTGCTCACAGGAAACAGAGGAGGAAGCTGGGTGGATCCTCTCTACTCTTAACAAACCATGTGCTTGACACCGAAGCCTTTAAAGGAGTGGTGTGCTAGCTTCTCCTTCAGTAATGGCCAACTAAGTTTAACTTGTGGTAACTTTTTAAAATTAAGTGAGGTGAGAATACCTTCAAAACATTCTGCGTATGGATATCTAATTCTCCCTAAAATAAATGAATCGGTGTGAGAACACCATTTGTCTCGTCTTATCCAAGATCAGCCGTTTCCTTGGTGCTTTGGTTGAATATTGCCAAATGTTGCATATAATCAGAATGAGCAGAGAGCCACTGCAGTGATATCTCGCTCACCCCTCTAATGCACAAGACTGCCTCTGTACTTCTCAAGCCATTACTGGGATAAAAATGCTAATGTGCGCTAACGGCATGGCATGAAACACACTCTGAAGGCTAGCGCTCACCTTTCTTCTTCTATCAACCTCAAGCTGACATCCAGGTGCATGTTCATCTATCTTTAAGTTACTGAGGCTGATGGTACTGTTTCACAGTTATTTCACAGATGGTGAGACAGTCTGAGATGGTCGGTTACTGTTCTACCACAAGGCCTCAAGTTCCACACTTTCCCAATAACAAAACCCATGATACGCCATGATGTTGTAATACTTGAAGCAAACTCTTCGGTAAACACAACTACGACTGCCTACTATGAAAAAAGTCTTTAGTGGTTTAGTGACCCAGTGTCCCTGAGTATATGTGTGGAGATGATTATAGTATATGCTGGCATGAATAGTGTGTGTGCGCGCGTGTGTGTGTGTGGTGGGGGGATTCAGTATTCTGTAATATCTGCAAAATTATTATCCCTCATTTGAATTTTGTTGCTTACTTCTGATGATGAATGAACTCATTGCCCAAATTTGATCCCCCAAAGGCAGGAAATGTCTGAAAAGCGTATTCAAAAGCCACCAAGTCTCAGTGGATGGGGGGAGGTGTGTACTGTATACCACTCAATGACTCCATGACTTATTCAATTATTCATCAGTATTATAGAAATAATATATAATTAGGTTAAATTTAGACTTTTAATGATGATACTGGATTTTGCATGCAATACAAAGTAATAAGTTACTACACAGTTAATACACATTAATAAAAAATTAACTTACTACAGCCAAAATGTTAAAGATAAGGTTATCTCAGCAATCTACCAATGCGACTCAGAAAAACTGCTACAATCCATTGTGTGGGTTGCACAGCCAATCAACTCATTAATGTTCAAGGCCCCAACAGGCCTTGCAATTAACCTGCCTTTTGGTTGACAGCAGCATGACGAAATGGTTACTGAGGGGAGGGGAGAGGAAGTCTAATTTCTGACTGCAGGTTTGATGAGCCATGATTGTGTGAGCTATGGTTTGGCAGTAAATTAAACGACTACTACACAACCCCACAGATTGGCTTTGTTTTTGAGCCTTCAATGGACCCAAGTTGTTTCACATTCACATTCATCACAAAAAGCTAAATAGTTCTTTTGGACCCCCATGTCGCCCTTTTATCACTCAGTGCTCAAACTACCTGATTGAATTGGGCGGAATTATAATGCTCCTAAATCAGGTGCCACCAACTAATCAAGAGTGGAACTGATGAATTCATTTAAGGTTCAAGTGTATAAATCGCTGCACACTGCCATAAGAAATGAAATGATGTAGGCTCCATACAACTTGTAGCCTACATTAGCCTATGATCTGCCAAACGGTGAGGTAAAGTAAGAAGTCTAAGAAAATATACCACAAATTGAGATAATACAGTTGGATGAGAACTTAATAGGACTATTCTGTAAAACAGTAAAGCGGCTTAGATGTAACTGTTATGAGTGAAAGGTGAAAGGTGATTCCAAGTGTAAACATTATCCTTTTGCTCACACTAGACTACGCCACACTACGCCAGAGGAAAAGCGTTAGCCTATGCAGCTAGACAGACACAACACTGTGCTCAAAGGGGCAGCTGTTTATTCTGGTTAAAGTATAACAAAATCACCTGATGGCTGATGTCGATATCAGGCCAGATGACGCAAAATTCAGCCTAATGCATGCTGACAAAACCCGAGTCATAGCCTATTCACAGGTTAGGCTGCTTCAGTGAAGCGATATTCGCACATATGCATCAATAACGTGACGTAAAAATCAAACCTGTTCTTCGTATTGGACCGGCATTGTCCACTTTTGATCCAGAGTCGGTACGGTCTGCGACATGAACTTCTTGAGTTGGCGCAGGCCAGATTCGGCTCGAGACTGCGTCTCTGACAGCCCGAGCGCTACCCCCAGTCAGCGACCAAATGTAGTCCATGTTACAATATGATGCAGAACTACTTTTCAGACGTCATATATTCAAACTGAGTAAAATTGGTTAATGACAGTATCCTGACATCGCGAAGTGTGTGGTTGTTGCCAAAAAGTTGCAAGTACGCTGGCAAGAATTCACTTCGACGTTCCACCACATGCACAGAACCAGGAACTGAAAGACATCAACAACTGCAAAACTTTTTTTGCTGCTGGAGTGGCGTCAAAGAAACCCTTTGAATTGCAGCTAACCCTTTCGGTGCTAGTGTAGCCTATCCTGTGTAGGTTATGACAAGTGTCTCAGAAGAAACGTGAACTTAAGGCTACTGTCAAGCTTTCACCGGAATAAGCACATTCTCCGTACGACAAATTCATTATAGTAGGCTTATTATGAATTTTAAAACGGTTCAATCGATGTCATATTTTAATATGTAGGTTAGTTACACTGAAACTGAGAGGCAGGAGAAAAATAAATGTATATTTTTTAATCTCAACGCATTCAGCATGTAATTGGCAAAATCAACCTGCACCCTGTCCACTCGGCGCAAGAGGGATGGCTAATGCCGTGACATATCCCTGACCGCCGCCTCTAGGGTGACAGTAGACCTGCACTGTGGTCGACGTAAATGTGTGTGGAAAACTGAAAAGACCAACAGACCAGAACAAGGTTTAATAATTGTGAAGCAATTGCATTGTGAACTGCACTGGGTCTCATACATAATTCATTAACCAAAAGGCAGATATGGTATAGACTACAAGTGGAAAAAAGAAAGGAGGGGAGACAAAACAAGACTATTTGTTTGAGTCTGATAAACGTGAATGACAATCACAGCAGTGACTCACTGAAGGTTCTGGGTGGAAAACACTTCCCTATGTGCCACAGCATGTTATTACACAACAAAGATAAGAAGAGAATAAAGTGAGACAATTACACTGCAATGAAGAAAATGAAGAGGCACTTTAGATACCACCCATTCCCTTGACTCCAAACTGCTATAATAACTGGAATGTAGCATATATCTTCCCTAAAACAGTTATGATGATGGTCCAATCTGTCGCAATTTCTGACCAAAGACAAGCACACTGAAACAACAGACACAGGCCTTTTGAAAAGCAAATCTAAATTCCCTCTCCTCTCCCATATCTTTCCACATAATTGTACCTTGCTATGCTTGATATTTAATATTTTGTACATCTACATATTATTTATTTTAATTCCTGGAAATGAATTGCTCCCCAAGTGGCTCAACAAATCGGCCCTTTTGTTCTAACTCCTAAAATTTTGGGATAAGGTTGCAAGGTGTAGGCTGTTCCCCCTCTACTGGTGTGTTCTAGGTAATGCAAGATATTCATGAATAAAAAAACGCTCTCTCTCACTCACTCACACACACACACACACACACACACACACAACTCACTCACTCACACACACACACACACACAGCCTTACAAAACAGCAAACAGCACCCTCTCAAAAATGGCTATGCCGAGCAATAAAAACAATTGCTCTTTAACTACTGCTGCTGAGGCAATAGAGGGCTAGGAGATGAGAGAGCTTAAATGCAGCTGGAAAGAGCAAGGTTGGGGGGGTGCTGAAAATGCCCATGATGGATAAGGGTGTCACCCTGCTCTGCCATCAGGGGGATTAAAATCAGTCCCCCTCTCATCTGCGCCGTGACCTTCTGCTTCCTGGGCCTCCCCAGTCATTTGGCACGGGGCAGGGTGCTGCAAACGCATTTTTAAAAAGGCCACAGAGCCGCGGTTCTGACCTTGTTGGCGCTGTAATATAGCAAAGCACCATGCGCACACAGCAGCAGCACAGGGCGCCCATCAAATCATCCGTTACACAGCCGGCAGGGGCCGTGTACCCTGCACACTGGAGCCAAAGTCCTGGCCGCCCAGAAGAGAGTGATGCTACCCTACCTCCCCTTTAATATTGGGCCTCTGGGAGAATAAAACCAGATAAAGAAGCACTCACTTTTGCTCCCACACCACCATCTTGCTTTCTTTCAGCAAGCTGAGCTGTAATTAACATACAGCTTCATTTCCAGACGCGTGAAAAACAATCACTTCACTAAAACAAACCTTGTTAAGGGGATACAAGGTGATGTGATTTTGGAACCCCCTCTCACTGGTGAGTGTACTAGTTTGCAGTGGAGTACATTAGAACAGTGTAGCACTAAAATGTGGTATTCTGATAGGGTTTTCTCATATAAGAGAGTAGCAGAAATGTACAAATGAAATTAAAGCAGCATTACACACTTTTGGTCTAAAATGGGCAAGTTGCCTACCTAAAGAAGACATGCAAAAGCCTTGCAAACACTGCAAGCAGGCCAGCTGGCACTGATAAAAGCTTGCCAACATGCTAATTGGCATCTTTGGCGATACAGTGAGCAATGTCACGCTGTGAAGGCTTATCTTATTTTCGCAGGGTGTTTCGACCCGAACAACAAAACTATTTAGCGTGTAGCCTAGCCTGGATGCCTAGTGTGAATAACAGGTTGGTTGAATGACAGTGGCGTTGCTTAAATTTTATACATATTGTAGAAAGAAGATAAATTGTTAATTGATAATGACACCTAAATAACTCAAAACTCAAATAGCTGAACAGGAACATAATAATTGAGGTCTTGAAGAAATATGTCTTAATTATAACAATCCATGCACCCTTGGCCACACAGCCAACAAATGTCAAGACAATGGCTTTAGTCTCCAGGGGATATATAATGACAAAACATGTCTTCACTGAGGCAAAGGTTACTTAGGATATAAAAGCAGCCGTCTCCAGACTAAATGTGAAGTCTTCACAGACAGCGATGGGATTTGTGTGATGACTTAACCTGTGACCATGCTGGAGAAACTGGGTCTGTTTCTGCACATCCCCCAGTTCCAGTACGAGCCACCAGAGAGAAGGGAGATGACGGCTCATTTAAGTACCAGGCACGGCACTGAGCTTAGTATAGGAGGAGGAGGAGGAGGAAGAGGAGGAGGAAGAGGATGAGGAAGAGGAGGAGAGAGCGGGAGCGGAATCTGTGCCACAGCTAAGACAGGACTCTTAATCTTCAGAAGAGGAAGGATATCATTATGAAACAATGAGCAGGGGTCCCACCAGGCATCCCAGAACTCAACCACAAAAAAAAATAAGTGGCCACACATACCCAGATATTGCATAACTATGAACACACACACACACACACGTACACACACACACACACGTACACACGTACACACACACACACACACACAGTGCAAATCACTTGGAGGCTCTCTGTGTTTATGGTGCCAATTACCCTGACACAAATGGAGCAGCCTCTGGCTTGTTCAGCGGCTCACTCAGCCGGGCCAGATGCACCTGATAGTGAGACGATTTGGCCACAGAGGGGAGGGGCAAGGTGCCGCCGCCTCCTCATGATGCTATGGAGCTCTACTTCACATACCCAGCACTGAGGAAGGATTCCTACCACCCCCCTCTATGAAGTTGCATTTGTGTTCATATTTATTGGATAGGTTGAAAATATAACAGTATGTAAATATAAAAATGTAATAGAATATGACAAAATGACCTAGTCTATTTTAGCTGAATAAAGGGAATGATCTATTTGCTTAAGTGGATAAGGAAAGGTTAATCGGGAATTAATGACATGTTTGGTGTTAGGTTTGACTCCCTTTGGTACTACCCATGTGTGGGTTGGTGGCTGAGACAAAGGGCTTGTTTGTAAACAGTCACAAAAGACCAGCCTCCTCTCCACTGTGGTACGACAGGGTGCAGCGGCGAAAAGACAACAATGTGTGGTAGTGACGGAGAGATAGAGAGAGGGAGAGAGAGAGAGAGAGAAACAAATGCTCCCATTCAAAATGTAATTTAAGTCACAAATAACCAATAAAATGTTTTCATATATGTACATATCCTTCCTAAATTAGGACAGAAACTGGCCAAATATTCTGTTGTTTCCTCTGTAATATCTCTACCTCAGTTCTAGCAGCATGCAGAGAGGTCCAGCTGACACACCAGGAGACCAAACAGTGAGAGACGAAAGAGACATAAGCCACTTACAGATGGGCCAACAGACTCTCAGGCCCAACAGGAGAGGAGGACAAATCCTTTTTAAAAGCCATGAAGAATATATAAATTGCTTAAAAGGAAAAGATTAATACTAAATAGATAATGCTCAGCAATAATCAGATCCACAGCGTGTTGATCCTCCATCATGGAGGTGAGGACTTTTTTTTGGTGTTTTAAGCCCCCAACGTTGTCTTTAAGGCAGCGCTGCCTGGAAGGCGCTAGGGATAGGCATGAGTTAGGGTTAGGGTTAGGTTTAGGTGCCTTTAAATCGATGGTGGCAGTGCTGCCTGTAAGATGACGTTGGGGGCATCGAGCTGAGGACTTCATCTTTTTTTTCCTCAGAGAACAGCATGACATGGTTAAATGGGGTTTATTTAGTGGCGTGGGTAGTTAGCAATTGTGAAAGATTAGCTTTAAGCTTGACTGCATTGATTGGAATGTCTGTGGATGTCTTGCCTCTGACGGCTGCAGTAATAATGCCCTTCCATTTGGGAGCCTCCAGACTTTGATAGAGGAATCCCTGACAAAAAATGAGTGTCCAATTAAGTAGGTCATTGTGCATTGCATAATTGAGGTTAAATAGGGCCCCTTTGAGGTTTGTAGTCTAACAGCAGTAGTTTCCTGTCTCTTGCGTTAAAAGCAAACTCCTACTACAAAGAACTCAAAGCAAAGGGGTGCACTGGGTTGTCAGTAGAGGGTACACCTGGAAGATAGTCATTTGCGCTGTACTGCTCACAAAGGATTCTCCTGAGAGAGACTGTATTAGACTCCAGAGGGTTCTCACTAAAGAGAGAGAGAGGGTTTTTAATGAGATGCCACCACTTAATCCAACACTCTCTGCCCTTGAGCAGCTTGGTTATTAAACTCCAGCAAGTTGGTCCATCATATACTGTAGCCAATGAGTCTCTTCTGTCGTCTCCAAGCTTGGCTAGTTTATTGACTTGCTTTTAAGACACAAATGGGCAGTACCTTCGAAATGGCCATTGTTAAACCCACTGTTCCCCAGTGGGTGAGAGGAAATCACTGACTCTGACGCTATTTTATTTGCTCCTCGGTGGCAGAGGCGCCAAAACAAAGCCAGGCAGCCAGGCAGATACTAGCGTCAGAGCCACTGGCCTATTTTCAGACTGTGAGCCACACACAGCAAAACCGTGTGCTTTCCTACAGCAGAACTCTCGCAGTTCACTGTAACTCTCGACCTCAATTCTAACAGCATGCTGAGAGATCCTGCTGACATAACCAAACATCAACGAGCGATGAGACAATTAGTTCACTTATATATGGACAGGCTCTCAGGCTTTTTTTTTGTTGGCACTGCACAAGGACAGCAAAGCCTTTAAAAATAAAGCTCCATAGATACCTCACTGGGCTGGACAGTCAGTGGGAAGCTGTTTTGTTCCGAGAGGCTTGTCGGCTGGTCTGCGCTATGTAGAGCAGGGGCATGAATCTGCTGTCTGGTCTAGAGCAGCAGCAGCATGGGGCACTGCACCCCCCTCAGCTCTAGCCTCCAGGGGGTGCTGCACCCCCCTCAGCTCCAGCCTCCAGGGGGTGCTGCACCCCCCAGGGCCTCCCACGCTGGAGCCAAGCAGCAGCAGCAGCAGCTACTCGCAGGGGGGGGGGCGAGGAGGCTCCCAGTGATCGATCGCCAGCCCAGGCCCCAGAAGCACCGTGCATCAGCAGACAGGGCAATCTCTCACAGACACCCCTCGCCCCCACCCTCACACCAACCAGTGGCTCTCACCTCACCTCCTACCAATCTCAGGCTCTGGTGTCATCCATTCTCACCGGCCACACCGCTGCCTTGGAGGGCACTTTCGGCTCACCAGTGCCGAGTGTCTGTTAGGCTGAAAAATAGGCCATGGCGGCGGCATCTGCCTCAGCCCACCCATCGCACACAGGAGGAGCGATGACCTGTCCAAAAGCAGCACTAGATAAAAAGGGGGCGGGAGAAATAAAAGGTAGGTTGGGAAAGTCTACCTAATTCGCTGAGACCGGGATAATGGAGCTTCCTGATTTGCTGAGAGCAGCATAACGAAGCTTCCTGATTCGCTTAGGGGGAGCTAACCGTGATTATAGGACCGTGCACTTACTGCTGAGCAAATGAAGACATCAGACTGAGCAGGTGTGACAGACAGCAGACTGTCGCTGTCTTGGGCCATAAGGGTCAGTGTAGAGTGGACGAGTCAGTAAGCGAGAGAGCGCGCCCCGGAGAGCATGATGATGAGCAAGTGTGTGCATCTCTGTGGTGTGTGTGTGTGTGTGTGTGTGTGTGTGTGTGTGTGTGTGTGTGTGTGTGTGTGTGTGTGTGTGTGTGTGTGTGTGTGCATCTCTGTGGTGTGTGTGTGTGTGTGTGCATCTCTGTGGTGTGTGTGTGTGTGTGTGTGTGTGTGTGTGTGTGTGTGTGTGTGTGTGTGTGTGTGAGAAAGTGTGGGAAAAGAGGAGGAATGTATAAAGGAGTGGAGCCGGCTGTCTCCACTTAAGCTCCAAGTCAGAGAAGAGAGGTGGAGAGGAGGCCATCAGATACGCACCAGTGCTTCCCTCATGTGGGCCAATTTATTAAAACAATAGAGCTCAGTCCTTCTCTGAAGGTTGAGCCCTAATGCAGAAGCTGACAGCTTTGTGAAAGGCTGGGAGGTAGAGGAGTTGGTTGGTGTGTGTGTGTGTGTGTTCCTGCTCATAATGATGACTGGGACATCATCTCTAAAACATAGTGATGGTGGAGCTTTGGGGACATGTATTTGCCAAGCTGGCGGCCCTTATGTATGGACAGAGTATTGCATGCATTTGTTTGTGAAGAATGACCATTACATTCATGTTCAGTACATAAATGATGTGGATAATTTCCAATTCATCCTTCCTGAACTGGTTGCACTTTGGTGATGATTATGATTCAGATTTTATGTGAATTTTAATAAATCTATGTGAAGATTTCATATCTCATCATATTTTGACAGACGTTGACAACGACATTTAAAGGCTTGCCAAATTTTGTTGAGGGTCTGATGGAAATATGAAACAAAAAGATATCAGCAATCAGTCTTAAGTAATTGTCTTTTTTCCCCCTCCATCACTTCAGAAAGCAACCGAACCTACAGGGCAATATTTTATTCCCCACAATTAAAGCAAACATTGCAAGGGTAGGCATGATCCTATTTAATTTCCTCATGATTAATATGCACCAGGAAGCAGCCGAGTGTTAAATATTCCAACACACCTTATTAGAGGAACAAAGTGTTTCCTTTTACACTAATGGGATTTAATTATCATGCACAGGCATGAACGCAGAGGCTCAGGTTTCTATACTGAGCCTGACACTGTTCACAATGGCCACTGTCGGCCACGTCTACCTGCTCATGAATCATTCTATCATCATACCGTGTTTCAGCGGAGCAGTCATATAACAATTAGTCGAACGTATGTAACGTAGGATCGTTAAACAGTATAGATGTGCTTCTATGGGTTTTGTCCCTTTACGTATAATAGGTCTATAATAGGCCTAATAAGCCTCTAAAAGCTGTGCCAGGTTGTCAGAGGATATGCGAACGGCCTTGCTCCCATCGCAAACGATTCATGGCCCCCCTGTAAACACATCTTAAGAAGGACGTTCAGGGAGAGACACACACAGGGTGGACAGGTGGGGGAAAAGGCTGTGATGACTCAGAGATAGTTAAGCTTAGCTGAACGCTCGCTCTGCGCTTCCCATCTCTCGATCTTAAAGAGAAGCAGAGCAAGGCTGAGCGCAATTTTTAATGAGGTCAGATTAATATCAAGGCAGCACCCAAAAAAAAAAAAAAACGGTCCTCTTACAAAACGGCCAAAACAATGTTAGACAAGCCCATAAACAAACAAAACAACCAATTCCAAAATAAAACATGGGCTGGCAGAGGTTTATTTCATTCAGGATAAAAAAAACCCAGCCGAAACATTTTTTAAACTGTAATGTGAGACCATAAATCTGTTCACAAAACTAAAACAAATATCAGGTGTTATACGGACTGGCAGCTCTTATTTTCTCCACTGCAGGAAAATGAATCAATAGCCGCAGCAGACCACACCGGTAAAACTGCTTAGTCTTCATCTGAGGGCCGCGGGTAATCAATCGCTGCTGGGGCAGACGGCAGCCACGGCGGCTGGGTTGGTGGCGGCGGCTCTCTCTCTGAACGGAACAAGGAAGCAGTGGGATTACTCTGGCCGTGGCATTTATAAATTGAACATATTGAGGAGAGCACCCGATGAGAGAGTTCCCCCCCCCCCCCCCCCCACCTGCCATAATTACATGGCCGAGGCGATATATCCAGCCGCGTGATCTCCGGCTGCTGGGCTGCAGTAAATCCAGCAGGCGTCGGGGCCAGGCCGTACCCACTGACCAACAAAGCAAACTATTTTCATTGCTCTCCAGGGTCTCTGCCCTGAAGTCCATCCTCCGGACCAGTGGGGATGCTGGGATTTTAACCTCAACGGAGAGAGGGGTTAAGTTGGAATGTTAAATATGAAGGTGTCATGGTGGAAATGCTCCCCGTTTGAGCTTCCCGCACTATGTCCACCTCTCTGTACATTAAATCATCCCCACATTCCTCCCGTCAACCCCCAATTATCCATCTATCAAACA
>NC_055966.1:31920625-31925625 GCF_018492685.1 Alosa sapidissima | reverse complement strand
GCACGTACACACACACACACGTACACACACACACACACACACACACACACACACACGTACACACACACACATACACACACACACACACACACACACACACACACACTCAAGACAGGAACGGAAACACACGGAAACATCAGCTATGCTTGCGTACCTATGGTGTAGCCGCGCTTCAGCTCAGCGCACCGCGGAGCGCATCGCTGGGAGTTGGTGGCGTTGTTTTCCTGCACCTCGAACGTGCTCGCCTTGGCAACGGGTGGTGAGGCTCTGTTCAACTGTAGGCCCGGAATCAGCGCGGAGAAGCCTTGACTGGCAATATCCACTGACTGGGACTTCTTCTTCAGTCTGTTTGAAAGAAGACACACACACACAGACACACACACACACACACACACACACACACACAGACACACACACACACACAGAAGGGGGGAAGACAGCAGAAAAGTAAGGCTATATGCAGTCAAGAATTACGACTCCAAAAAGAAACAATACTGAAAACTCATATCATATTAAAATATTAAACCCAGCAGAAGTCAAAAGTTTGCACAAGCATCCCCCACAGCAGAGCCCCTAATCCATACGGTTATGTCAGTATCTGTGGACAGGGGGGGGGGGGTCTGCAGTGTGCCGGCTCACTCGCAACAGCCATGATGAATGCAGAGAGCGAATCAATAACTTAATCATGTTCTTGTTAAGAATTAATTCATTTTCACACTGCGGAGTCTCGACTCGACTCAAAATGATTTCGATAGTGATGGCCGGACCACGGGCTGATAACAGTGGAGGGGGGTTTTGGAGGTTGTGTGTGTGTGTGTGTGTGTGTGTGTGTGTGTGTGTGTGTGTGTGTGTGTGTGTAGGGGGGTCATTTGTTTGTGGTAACACAGACGAGCCTGGAGGACACAGATGACTAACGTCTCATTTCAGCGAGTCATTTTTCAACATAATTGAGATGGCGCTGGCAGGAACGCTGCGATGCTCTGCTGCTCAAGCTGGATCTGTGTTTGAGGCCTCGTGATGAAGCCGTTGCTTGTGTAGACAATAAACATGCACCGCCTCCAGTCGCCACCTCCACCGGCCATTTGGTTTTCCGCTGTCAATGGACAGATGGTTTCACTAGTGCAACACAACACATGCAAGGGTTCCATTTCGGGCAGCGACACCACCCTCGCTGCAGCTGTGAGATCACAACACATGATTGGCACGATGTATTCACAACATAACGCATGATTGGCACGATGTATCTATGTCTCCTCATTGGAAAGTCTCTGACGGAGGTATCTCAAGCTCAGACTGATCTTTTCGCTCAAACCACATGACTGCCGATACTGGAAGACATAATCTGCAACCATGGGAAATGAAAGCAGCATCTATCAGATGAGGGAAATGTAAGATAATTATGGCGCAAACGTTTACATCCTATGTAGCAGAGATTCGTATCGCACAGGCGAGTTTTGCCTGTTTTAGACCAAAAAATAGGCTGTTTGTGATGTCTAGTTGAATTGAAATGGTTCATTTTGGTTGATTACTCAAACATTACTCACAAAACAAAAAGACATGGTTAGGCTGCACAACAAAGTGATCAATTTAGAGTGAACAGGGTACTCTGAGCTCACTGCAGCCTGTGCTCTCTCTCTCTCTCTCTCTCTCTATCTAATGCAAAAAACTCATTATTTTAAACATATCCATCCAAGAAGAGGAATAGAAAAAAAAAGTCTCATACAGTGGTAAGAAAGATTACGATTCCTTTCCGCCGCAGATTCCACACTGCCACTGCCTGCCACCTGCGTGGTGGCTAAAGTGCTGAATAGGCCAGAATCGGCAGTGAGCAGCGAGCGAGTGGAATGGGTGTTCAGACTGATAACAGACGTGGGATAAAGGCCTGTGTAGTAAAAAATGATTTGTAAGTACATACTGTAAACGAATGTGATTAACTTCATCAGTCTGTCTGCCTCATATTTGCATTAACTGATGATTGTGCCTGGTGAAGACACGCCTCGACCATTTGCAAATCAAGTCTTTTGTCATGTACGACGGCCCAGCTTTTGTCTTATGCCAGACTTCACCATAGGTGGTGCCAATTAAGCACGCATATGTCTGGGGCGTGTCTGAACTTTTCCACTGCAGCAGACAAAGAACCTACTAACAGCATAAAAGGCAGTGGCACACGAGAGTCGAGAGGTGACTTGAACAACGGCAACTTGTTTCATGTTCTCCTCCGAGCCGGCTTGTAATAACCCTGGGAACGTTTCCCCTCCGAGCCGGCTTGTAATAACCCTGGGAGCGTCTCCCTTTCTTAACACATCCCAGCACGGTTTTGCTTCCACGTCATTTTTAATTCTCTCCACACCTGCATCATGTGACCCTGGGATAAAGGCCTGCATCATGTGACCCTGGGATAAAGGCCTGCATCATGTGACCTTGGAGACGTGGGATAAAGGCCTGCATCATGTGACCTTGGAGACGTGGGATAAAGGCCTGCATCATGTGACCTTGGAGACGTGGGATAAAGGCCTGCATCATGTGACCTTGGAGACGTGGGATAAAGGCCTGCATCATGTGACCCTGGGGTGAACATGGGGTGAGCATTCATATGCACATAACACTGACTGCACTCAACACAACACCAGCTGTCTCACAACAGCACACTCAACTCAACACAATGCACTTTGTGAAGGTGCAGTGGTAGTGGTAGCACCATGTATGTGTACCATGCACCAAGTATACCACATACCATGATCCAGGTATGAGTGCCCATGATCCAGGTATAAGTATCATGCACCATGTGTGTGTACCATGAGTATCCATCAGGGCCCATTTCCTGTACAAAACATAGTCCTAGTTAATTTTGTAAGGTTTATTGAACCTGGGTCCTCGTTGGCACTGGACAGTACGGTATGTGGTATGGAATACTGCCACTTGCACCACAGCTCCACCGTAGAAGCTTTTTTAAAGTTGAGATTTATACTGAGATCTACACTGAGATCTACACTGAGTTCTACACTGAGATCTACACTGAAGAGATCTACACTGAGATCTACACTAAGGAGATCTACACTGAGGAGATCTACACTGAGATCTACACTAAGGAGATCTACACTGAAGAGATCTGCACTGAGATCTACACTGAGGAGATCTACACTGAGATCTACTGTACACTGAGGTTCTCTTCCAGTCCAAGACTTGAAGGCTTGAATCTATGTGTGTGAAACTGCTCCTACTGTATGTCTACAGCAGAATCCTTTAGGGCATTACAGAAGCTCTTGTTCGGCAATATTTTCCATCGGTATTCCACACAGCAACACAACTTTGTTTGCTGCTTGTTTTGCTGTTGCATTAGCACACCAGAAGAAAAGCGGAAGCTTTGTGGACAGTTGGCAGCAAGGCGCTGGCTGCGGAGTGACTGAACTTTTCTTTATTTTTTCTCAACCACTCAGGGGTGTTGTGCCGCTCGGCTGTTTGTGTGAACCCCCGGCATTTGATGAGTCAGGAAGAAGTGGGGTAAATGAGGAGGAGAGAGAGAGAGAGAGAGAGAGAGAGAGAGAGAGAGAGAGAGAGTGAGAGAGAGAGAGAGAGAGAGAGTGAGAGAGAGAGAGAGAGAGAGAGAGAGAGAGAGTGTGTGTGTGTGTGTGTGTGTGTGTGTGTGTATGTACATATGTGTGTGTCTCTTTTTGTATGTGTGCGTGTGTGTGTGTGTGTGTGGGAGAGTGTGTGTGTGTGTGTGTGTGTGTGTGTGTGAATGTGTGTGTGTGTGTGGGAGTGTGTGTGTGTGTGTGTGTGAATGTGTGTGTGTGTAAGTAAGAGAGAGAAAGATTCAGAGAGAGAGAGAAAGACATTTAAATACACAAATATATACTAGCATAGAAGGGGAGAAACAATGACAAATCAATAAAGGAGTAGAAAAAACCGTTAAAAAAACCTGTGTTGCGTAGACTCAGCCCCACAACATCGGGCATGGGACGTGGGCGTAGCAGTCAGGAGGCTAAAGTCCATGGGTGCTAGCACTCGGGAGTGGGGTTCTCATTACATAGCACTGTCCCCACTGGCTAGCACTGGCCACAAGTTCTTCAGTCTCTCCTAAGCTCCCTAAGGAATGGGAGATTACTGTATATATCTCCCGCATCAAGATGAGGACTATGATGAGGCAGCTTGAGTGAGAGGCAGTGTCCTTTATTTTCACAGTCCTCTAAAACACAGAGAGGGAAACTTTACCTCTGTAATCAGGGAGCCCTGTGAGGATTCCGGCACATAAAAGCTTATCTTCAGGAATCGACTGGAGACCAGCCGTGGACTTGGCAAAAAGACACAGAACGTACACTGTTGCCTGAACAGGGACAGCCACAATTCTATAACTGGCTGTCCTCCTCATCCAACTGCTAATCAGGCTTCCCCTTCCTTTTGTCTGCACCATCCACAGCAACTCTTTACTTCAGTCTGTGTTTACATGTTTGTGCATGTGAGAGCTTGTGTGTGTGTGTGTGTGTGTGTGTGTGTGTGTGTGTGTGTGTATGGTGTGTGTGTGTGTGTGTGTGTGTGTGTATGTATGTGTGTGTGTGTGTGTGTGTGTATGTATGTGTGTGTGTGTATGTATGTGTGTGTGTGTATGGTGTGTGTGTGTGTGTGTGTGTGTGTGTATGGTGTATGTATGTGTGTGTGTGTGTGTGTGTGTGTGTGCGTGATGAAAAAGTGCATGGGAGGAGAAGAGGAACAGAGAAACATAATAACTATACCGTGGGTGGGAGAGAAACAGATGGATATTTATACATATGCACGTTTGACTGAGGTTCCAGGTGCTATTCTCTACACACACACACACACACACACACACTTCCTTTTTCACGCTCTGTAAGTCTCTTTTTCTCTTGCCCTACAACCCGTAAAACATCAGGTGAGGACAAGCCTGATGAACAACACAGGAAGGTAGGTCAACCAGAAAACAGGAACTGGTTGTGCAGATAGATTACACAGCAGAGTCAGCCAGACAGAAAACAACAGCCTGC
>NC_055966.1:31908125-31915625 GCF_018492685.1 Alosa sapidissima | reverse complement strand
TTCTTGCACTGTGCAATTACACTATAACAATGTGCTGCAACTATACTGTAGCAATGCTGTGTAACTATATTGTACCACTGTAACATTTCACTGCATTTCAGCCAACCTCAACATATATTCTATTTGCAGGTTTAGGAAATTCTATGAACCTCAGGAATCTGAAAATGTAGAAGTAAAGTGAAGTGACTGGTACTTAACCAAAACTGCCACAGACTCGGGACATGCACCAAAGCACTCAGGCCAACACGCCAGACTCAGGACTCAAACCCGTGCCAACCAGTTATCAGGCAGCGATGCTAGTAATGACCAATGACATGATGACCATTGCTTTACAGTACATTGGATTTGATCAAGTTTTTACATTTTTATTTAGCATTTTTTGCATTTTCTCACAGCAGAAGATATACACCATAGACTATGGTGAGGCTTGATATTAGACTATGGTGAGGCTTGATATTAGACTTGATATTAGAATATCAGTGTTTCCCACATAACTGAATTCTATTTGTGGGGGTAGGTTTGCAGAATTAACTTAAATTCAACAGTTTTTAACAAATTAGCATAGCATGGTTATGATGAACCAGATTTAAGCACAATTTAGTACAACCTGGAAAATCATTGTGTGGTGGTCAGTGTTGATATTGTGGTGGGCCACCACAAATAAGTCAATGTATGGGAAACACTGGACTATGGTGAGGCTTGATATTAGACTATGGTGAGGCTTGATATTAGACTATGGTGAGGCTTGACCTTATGGGAGAGATACTGTCTATTCTCTTTGTCAGTTACAGCTTGTGTTTGATGCAGTATATAGCTTCCCATTAGTGATGCGTTTGTACTGTACCAACGCAATGGTCACTCCTGGTGAAGCATGTACCCATAACCCAGAATCCGACCGTGACCGTGCACACACACACACACACACACACACACACACACACTTCTATATCAGCTCTTGGCCTCAATCCCTACTTGGCTGTGCCATCTTTGGTCCTGCCCTCACCTCAATCGCATCAGACAACCAGAGGTCTTAAGCACGGCGATATAAACGATAATCAATCTCCTTAATAGCCTAACCCGGTCCCAGCCTCCAATGCACAATCTTGGACCCAAGCCACTGCACTGCAACGCTTAGCTGGTATATCAGCTTTATACACAGTCACAACATCAAGCTTTTAAAAAAACAACAAACTGCAGACACCAGCCAATTGTTTTTCTTCTTAATCACAGCGTGATCTGGGCTATTTATCCGGCGCCCTGGCTGCCCAAGAGAGCACGGCAGGCCTGCATTCATCACACACACACACACACACACACACACACACACACACACACTTCTATATCAGCGCGGCAGGCCTGCATTCATCACACACACACACACACACACACACACACACACACACACTTCTATATCAGCGCGGCAGGCCTGCATTCATCTCACACACACACACACACACACACACACACACACACACACACACACACTTCTATATCAGCGCGGCAGGCCTGCATTCATCACACACACACACACACACACACACACACACACACACACACACACACTTCTATATCAGCGCGGCAGGCCTGCATTCATCACACACACACACACACACACACACACACACACACTTCTATATCAGCACGGCAGGCCTGCATTCATCACTGCATAAAGCCACAGCTCAAAATGCAAAAAAAGAAAAGGAGGAAAAACTGACCCGGGTCTGTTCCTTTTCTGAGACACATCACCACCACCCCCAAATGCCCCCAAATGCCCCCGCGGCAAAGCCTCTTTATTCCTGTAACCGTGGGGTTGTCATGGAGAACCAACAGAGAGAAACAGACAGACACAGAGAGAGAGAGAGAGAGAGAATGAGAGAGAGAGAGAGAGAGGGAGATAGAGGGAGATAGAGACAGACAGAGAACGAGCGAGAAATCAGTCAGTTTCATTATGTGTATGCAGTTGACTCAGGGGTATACTTCTCCCTCTCTGGATCTCTGTGCATCACTCAAGCAGTATGAGTGTGCAAGCACGTTCACTGACACACACACACACACACACACACACACACACAAACACACACACACACACACGTTTGATTCTGACAGCATCCTTGGTCTCCGCTCAGCGCTCCCCAGTTGCTAGCCACAGTTCTGCTTCCCCGCTCACTGATTGGACGAGTTCAGGCGGAGAGAGCAAATGTGATTGGTGGAGCGCTGCGCAAGGCTGAGCAAGGCTGAGGAGAGAACGAGAGAAAGAGAACAATTCAGACAGAGATAGAGAGAGAGAAAGAGAGAGAGAGAGAAAGCTGCAAAGGAGAGAGAGATTGTTCCCAGGCTGCTGTCAGTGGCGCTCTGACCAAACTGAGTCACCCTCAGCACTGCCAGTGCCTCGGCCAGAGCGGAGACCGCCTCATCCAATCAAAATCATCCACCAACTAACGCACATGCAAACAGACCGATTTATTCACCACCCATTTAAACAACACCCTTATCATGACAATGAGTGTTTGCAAGCCACTGATGCACAGAACAAGAGAAAGAATGGAGAAAAGAATGGGTGATCAAATGAACGATGGGGAGCAGAAAAAGTGAAGAGCCCTTCCACAGAATAGAGAGAGCCCCCCCCCCCCCCCTCCCCCATGATCCTCTGCCTCCATCACATACTCTCTCAATCAGCAATCACTGGATTTTCGCCTCGTCTCAGCTCAGAATCAGAGTCAGTCCTCAATCAGACTCGAGTGCGAGCCCTTCAGCCATCAGCTGTCCAATGAGAGAACAGCGAGGCTGGGAACACTCCTGCACTCTCTGACTCATTATTTTCTCTCAACATGCACATTTTTTTATCACAAAAAAGCCTTGAACTGTGGAATAAATAACACTTTCAGTCCCAACAACCCCCCCCCCCCCCCCCTCACTGGGTTTGCCTTTCAGGACTCAAACCCAGTGACACTTGAAACTTCGAGCCTGGAGAGAGATTGTGTGCAAGGGCTTTTTTGCTTTTTTTGGAGTGCACCTAATGATGAGGCCTGAGCTCCCTGAGGGCTGGCCTGCAGCCAGTCTCTACCATCCTCGTCTGTGCAGTGTGAGCTCGCCAGAGAGCACTGCTGCTGACCTAGGATCAGATGGAGTGGGCTGGGGTCAGCCTCATTTGCTTAATGTGTGACCTATCAGCTCGGCTGGCCACTCTAATGAGCGCCACTGCTGAACCCTGGGGGAGACATTGGAGGGCCCTCTATTTCACCCTCTTTCCCTCTCTTTCTCTCCCTCTATCCCTCTATTCTTCCTTCCCCTCCCACTAGTCCTCTCTCTCTCTGCTCACTCTGACTTTCAGCTTCCTATCACTCACTCATATATCACTCACTCACTCACTCACTCACTCATATATCACTCACTCACTCACTCATATGTCACTCACTCACACTCATATATCACTCACTCACTCACTCATATATCACTCTCATATATCACTCACTCATATATCACTCACTCACTCACATGTCACTCACTCACACTCATATATCACTCACTCACTCACTCACTCATATATCACTCTCATATATCACTCACTCATATATCACTCACTCACTCACTCATATATCACTCACTCACTCACTTATATATCACTCACTCATATATCACTCACTTACATATCACTCACTCACTCCAGGGTTGTGCAAAATTCGAATTGCAATTCTGCTTCCTGTTTGCTACCTCAATTGAAATGCAAGTGAAATTCAAGAATTGAATTGGAATTTAAGAGCCAGTTTCAATTCAATTCTGGAATTTCACTCACTCGCTCGCTCGCTCGCCCGCCCGCCCACCCACCCACCCACTCACTCACTCACTCACTCACTCACTCACTCACTCATATGTCACTCACTCACTCACTCACTCACTCACTCACTCACTCACTCACTCACTCACTCACTCATATGTCACTCACTCACTCACTCACTCACTCACTCACTCACTCACTCATATGTCACTCACTCACCCACCCACCCACTCACTCACTCCACTCACTCACTCACCCACCCACTCACTCACTCACTCACTCACTCATATATCACTCACTCACATACTCACTCACTCACTCATATATCACTCACTCACTCACTCACCCACCCACTCACCCACCCACCCACTCACTCACTCACTCACTCACTCACTCATATATCACTCACTCACATACTCACTCACTCACTCACTCACTCATATATCACTCACTCACTCACTCACTCACTCACTCCTTTGACTCTCTGGACCATTCTCCAGCCTGCACTGTTTCACAATTTCTGCTGCATCTCCATCTCTCCCCTTCGTTGTCTTTTTTGTTAAAGAAGCTCTACCTTTTTCACACCTGATCCTCTCTGTCTCTCACCTCAGTGTCCTTATGAGGGAGTTGACCCCCCTCCCCAGCACTCTGTCGCCTTCGTCTTGTGTTTGTCTCGCTCTAACTGTTTAATATTTCATAACTCAGTGTCCCTGTACGGAGGGAAAGGTGTGGTGTGTGTGTGTGTGTGTGTGTGTGTGTGTGTGTGTGTGTGTGTGTGTGTGTGTGTGTGTGTGTATGTGTGTGTGTGTGTGTGTGTGTAGGGGTCAGCATCACATGTAACACCCAATTCTAGCCTCTGGTGGTGTTTGGCTGCTGCTGCCTCCCTGTCGCCACTCGGAGCGGCCGCTCCCAACATCTGTTGCTGCACAGGCCTTGGCACCGTCTGAAGGACGAGGTCATAGGGGGCGCGGGGTGAGGCTGTTGGCGCAGCACTGGGTCACTAAAACCCCGTAGCCTGGCAGCCTTGCCTGTATGCCATGGCTCCCCGTCGACCCTCCTCTGTCCACCATGCCAGCTTGGCCCTCCCTCCCCACCCCCAATCATCTGCCGTGATGAGTGTCGTTGCCTGGTTTTGGCAGGCGCAAGTCCCTGTACCGTCAAAACACATGACCACATCGCCCGCGTCGTGTCCTGGTTCTATCTTAAGCCCTCTATCCCTCAACCCATAAAAACACGCTCCTCTCTTGGAGTTGGCAGCATAGACTAGGCTGGCGTGTTTCGGCATCATCGGCCTCTCTCTAGCCCTGTCGTTCACATCCCACCAGCTGCCTCTCTCTCTCGCTCTCTCTCCCTCTCTCTCTATCTCTCTCTCCCCCTCGCTCTATCTATCTCTCTCGCTCTCTCTCTCTCTGGCAGCATGAGACGTTGGCATGACTTAGTGCAATCTGGGCCCCCCAGCTCTGGAGGCGACTCAGGAAGCAGAGGATGAGAACACACTCGTCACCGATGGCAGATTAAATTCAGAATGACAGGCGAAAAAGAACACAGGAGCAGTCTGTGTGTGTGTGTGTGTGTGTGTGTGTGTGTGTGTGTGTGTGTGTGTGCGTGTGTGTGTGTGTGTGTGAGAGAGAGAGTATGGCATGTGGGCTGGGTTCATGGGCACCATTTAGACCAAGTTACAGACACCAAGGCATCCCCTACTAAACCACTTTATTTTCACCATTTGAATGGTGTGGTTGTTAAGTAGATGGCTAGTCAGACAAATAGCCACCAAATATGAATCCAAAACCCTCAGACCCTCAACCCTCATAAAGCAACGTCATTTCTCAATTCAAACCTCATAAACATCCTGACTACATGTCTTCATTTTAACTGGCATGAAAACCAACCTCAACTCAACTGCTGTGTCTTCCTCCCAGCCACTTGACCAGTATTGCTAAACTAACAACTTCCCATATTTATGTACAGAGAAGAGGTCATTTCTCCCAGCTTACCAGGGTGTGGTGGGGTGGTGTGGTGTGGTGTGGTGTGGTGTGGTGTGGTGTGGTGTGGTGTGGTGTGGTGTGTGTGTGTGTGTGTGTGTGTCTTTCAGTCCCCCGGCAGCATGAAGCCAAAGCAACTCCGGAGCTTTCCAGATACTGGGCACGTATTTGCCGGAATGGGACATCTGTTTGCTTCCTGAAACAGTGCGCAGATAAATCCATCCGAACCATAAGGTGGCACCGGGAGAATAAGGATGAACTGCCAGGGCTTGCTCCCCATATTAATTAGCGAACCACAAATGGAGTCACAAAATGGCCATCGACAAGGCTTTGAGACAGACACACAGGCAGGGCTGGGGAGAGGTGATGAGAGAAACAAACAAACTAGTCTAAAGTCTAACAAATAAACAAAGACAGGAACACTACGAAAAAAGAAAGGTGTGCACCTGTCTAAATGCACTGTATTTTCAGTGGTTGATCTATGATCTGCCATTTCTTACTCAACCCCCCTCACTTGTACTTTATAAGCAGGAAGACGAAGCAGGCACTCAACAGGACAAACAACTCCACCACTGTGTGGAATGCATACTGTAGCTTCAGCTGGATGCCGAGCACACGACTGCTTTTAGTCGAGCACCACACATCTCCATCTTAATAAAGTGCCCAGCACTGCAGGTTAATCCACAATGGAGTCCACTTTCAGCACCACTCCGTCCACCTCCTCTGAAACATGTAATCTGGCCCTCGCCAGCGGTGCCACGGTGGACGACAGAAAGCAATTCAAGAGGAGTAATGGGAGGGAAAGAGAAATGACAACAAATGGCTTGTTCTTTTGAAAGCCGGCGATTACGCAGAAAATGACAGCTTTGTGACAGGACAAAAGAGGGGACATTTCGTTTTTTTTTTCCTGAGGAGATAAAAGCCTAGTTGGCTGATTCACCGGTCAGAGAGTTGATGATTGCTGCCAAGCTCACCGCTGCATGAACCCCTCACAATGAACCGACGAAGAGAGTACACGGTGCAAAACAAACAGATTTTGCCTTCATGGTCGTCCCTCTTGCTTACCTTGTCTCTCTCATGTTGTATATGCCACTCTGCCTTATGTCCCTCTTGCTTACCTTGTCTCTCTCATGTTGTATATGCCACTCTGCCTTATGTCCCTCTTGCTTACCTTGTCTCTCTCATGTTGTATATGCCACTCTGCCTTATGTCCCTCTTGCTTACCTTGTCTCTCTCATGTTGTATATGCCACTCTGCCTTATGTCCCTCTTGCTTACCTTGTCTCTCTCATGTTGTATATGCCACTCTGCCTTATGTCCCTCTTGCTTACCTTGTCTCTCTCATGTTGTATATGCCACTCTGCCTTATGGTTGTCCCTCTTGCTTACCTTGTCTCTCTTATGTTGTATATGCCACTCTGCCTTATGTCCCTCTTGCTTACCTTGTCTCTCTCATGTTGTATATGCCACTCTGCCTTATGTCCCTCTTGCTTACCTTGTCTCTCTCATGTTGTATATGCCACTCTGCCTTATGGTTGTCCCTCTTGCTTACCTTGTCTCTCTCATGTTGTATATGCCACTCTGCCTTACGGTTGTCCCTCTTGCTTACCTTGTCTCTCTCATGTTGTATATGCCACTCTGCCTTATGTCCCTCTTGCTTACCTTGTCTCTCTCATGTTGTATATGCCACTCTGCCTTATGTCCCTCTTGCTTACCTTGTCTCTCTCATGTTGTATATGCCACTC
>NC_055966.1:31893125-31903125 GCF_018492685.1 Alosa sapidissima | reverse complement strand
AACAACCCCGTCCACAGGATGGATCTAACTTGTGGTGTTTAGGGGGGGTTTAAAACCCAAACATCATTCATCACCTACATCCACAGGATGGATCTAACTTGTGGTGTTTAGGGGGGGTTTAAAACCCAAACATCATTCATCACCTACATCCACAGGATGGATCTAACTTGTGGTGTTTAGGGGGGGTTTAAAACCCAAACATCATTCATCACCTACATCCACAGGATGGATCTAACTTGTGGTGTTTAGGGGGGGTTTAAAACCCAAACATCATTCATCACCTACATCCACAGGATGGATCTAACTTGTGGTGTTTAGGGGGGGTTTAAAACCCAAACATCATTCATCACCTACATCCACAGGATGGATCTAACTTGTGGTGTTTAGGGGGGGTTTAAAACCCAAACATCATTCATCACCTACATCCACAGGATGGATCTAACTTGTGGTGTTTAGGGGGGGTTTAAAACCCAAACATCATTCATCACCTACATCCACAGGATGGATCTAACTTGTGGTGTTTAGGGGGGGGTTTAAAACCCAAACATCATTCATCACCTACATCCACAGGATGGATCTAACTTGTGGTGTTTAGGGGGGGTTTAAAACCCAAACATCATTCATCACCTACATCCACAGGATGGATCTAACTTGTGGTGTTAAGAGGGGGTTTAAAACCCAAACATCATTCATCACCTACATCCACAGGATGGATCTAACTTGTGGTGTTTAGGGGGGAGGGGGGGGGGGGGTTTAAAACCCAAACATCATTCATCACCTACATACACGCATACACAAAATCCTGGCTTCTGGTTTGCCACTAGTCCATATTTAGGAGATGGAAACCTGTTCTGCTTCTGCTGGGGATAAACTGCCTGCGTGTGTGCATCCCCATCCACAGCTGAGGATCTCTCAATCCCCCCCAAATCTTCACATTCTGTTCCAAACACTAATGGCACCATGCTGTCGACTTACAGCAAATCTGCCATTTAGTAAAGAGGGTTGTTATTTCCTGATGTATTGATTGAACGTGGCTTAAGACAAATACAGCATTCAGGATCGCTTTATGAAGAGTTTAAGGGAGTTTGCTAAGCGCAGCTGCACTTGGAGTGTTATGGCTAATTCCTCTTCAAAGCAGGAGCTTCCAGAGAAATAATAATAAAAAAATCCTAACCCCTTTCCTCCGAAATAGGCTTTTAGGAATAAAATTCTTGAATGCGGCACTAGAATTTCTAAAACGCTGAAACCCACTTAGCCAGTCGTTATAGCTCAACCATTTATCTCGACTTCTGACCCCATTACCAACTAGCTGCTGATGACAGTTTGACAATTAAACACTGTGAAATAGCAGCCACAATTAAACACTGTGAAATAGCAGATTTCTCTACCCCTTTGCCTGGTTACGGTGAACAAGCCCCTTCCCCCTCCTGAAATGTCCATTAGGGTGAGTGATGACACTGGCAAGTGGAACAAGAGCAAAGCATGTGTACGTACCGAGCTGCGAGCCCTACAGGTTCCATCGACTCCGTGAGTGCTCGCTAAGATAATGACATCGACCTGGCCTGCAGCTTAAGTTAAGCTAAGAGGGGAAAAAGCCCAGGGTCATGTGATCCCACCGGCCAAACACACCAGGCCACTAGGCTAATGTATTTACCCAGTATAACCCAGCAAGCAGAGAGAGAGAGAGAGAGAGAGAGAGAGAGAGAGAGAGAGAGAGGGAGAGAGAGAGGAAGAGAGAGAGAGAGAAAGAGAGAGAGAGAAGAGAGAGAGAGAGAGAGGGAGGGAGAGAGAGAGAGAGAAAGAGAGAGAGAGAAGAGAGAAAGAGAGAGAGAGAGCGAGAGGAAGAGAGAGAGAGAGAGAGAGAGAGAGAGAGAGCACAAGGCAGGAAGGGAGGGAGGGAGAGAGTGAGTCGGTCTCTTGGGACAGGCAAGCCAATTTTGATGTTATTAGCACTTGCTAGTGAGGCTGTCAAAGGATGCCGAGCGAAACAGAGAAGGAAGGAGGCCGGATAGAGTGAGTGGGTGAGTGGGTGAGTGGGTGAGAGGTTGAGACGTTGGTTGGGTGAGAGGTTGGGTGGGTGAGTGGGTGAGAGGGTGAGAGGCTGAGTGGGTGAGAGGGTGAGAGGGTGAGAGGTTGAGACGTTGAGTGGGTGAGAGGTTGGGTGGGTGAGTGGGTGAGAGGGTGAGAGGTTGGGTGGGTGAGTGGGTGAGAGGTTGGGTGGGTGAGAGGGTGAGAGGTTGGGTGGGTGAGTGGTTGGGTGGGTGAGTGGGTGAGAGGTTGGGTGGGTGAGTGGGTGAGAGGGTGAGAGGTTGGGTGGGTGAGAGGGTGAGTGGTTGGGTGGGTGAGTGGGTGAGAGGTTGGGTGGGTGAGTGGGTGAGAGGGTGAGAGGTTGGGTGGGTGAGAGGGTGAGTGGGTGAGAGGTTGGGTGGGTGAGAGGGTGAGTGGTTGGGTGGGTGAGTGGGTGAGAGGTTGGGTGGGTGAGAGGGTGAGTGGGTGAGAGGTTGGGTGGGTGAGTGGGTGAGAGGTTGGGTGGGTGAGAGGTTGGGTGGGTGAGAGGGTGAGTGGGTGAGAGGTTGGGTGGGTGAGAGGTTGGGTGGGTGAGAGGTTGGGCCCGTGGGCTCAGGATCTGCAGGATCCAGAGGTGCGGTGTATAAGGATCCAATCCAGACAGGGAGAGTGGTACAGAAGCCACAAAGCGGTCATCTGGCTAGAAGTCACAGCCTGCTCCTCCAATCTCGCTCATCACTGCTCTGCACTCCACTGCCTCTCAATCCAATGTGAGACTTTGGCCTTCTTGCCAGTGCTTGCCCAGTCTCGCTCACTTTCACCTCCCCCCACCTGCTGTCCACCCCCCCCTTCACATTTCCTCCCCACCTGCTCTCTCTCCCCTTCTGATGCGAGATCTTTCTCCGTCACTTCTTTGATCACCCAATCATTCTCTCTCTCACAAAAGAAAAAACACACTGTTTGTCCTTTTATCCTCAGCATGGGTCCACACAAGCTATCCTTAAGAACCCTTCCATCTGATTATGCACTTCGACAGAGGGGTGCAATGTCCCGCTTTCTTTTCATTCTCACCCAGCGCAAGAGTGGGTGGTGAGAATTACAAACTTCCTGCGAGTGACTTTCACACCTCTGAATCAGATGCCGAGTTCCCTCTGTGACTCTGATAGGTCTTTTCCACCGACAGAGAATCGGCTCCGTTCCCATTCGCGAACCAACATTTGAACTGGTCGTTGCATTTCGACAAAACAAAACAAAAAAACGGTTTGGAACGTGGCACTTTGGTTCGGAGCTTGAACCAGAAAATAGTTGTTTTTTTTCCTGCGAACAGGAGTGGGCGTGTCACTTTACCATTCTCATTAACTTTTGTTTTGCATGCAACACCCTTTGTTTGATGACGCATCCATGGTTCAGTTCTAACGTGGTGGAAATGTGGGCTGGTTCACTAGATAGCACCAAGGTCCAAAGAATTCTGAACAGAACCGGTTCAAGAACGGAGTTCGCTGTTGGTCGAAACACACCCTAAAAGGTGAGCAGAGCCGCCTTTGAAGCTCGCGGGCAGCTGCAACCTCTTGCCCACATGGCAAGACATGAGACACCCCAGCGCTTTAAAGATGGCAGAGTTTGCAGGCTGTGGTTATAGACATATTAGCCCACGCACACGCCCAGAGACAGACAATCTTACACAAACACACACATAAACACACACATACAGTACACCAACACACACACGCCCAGAGACAGACAATCTTACACAAACACACACATAAACACACACATACAGTACACACACACACGCCCAGAGACAGACAATCTTACACAAACACACACATAAACACACACATACACGTACAGTACACACACACACACACACCCAGAGACAGACAATCTTACACAAACACACACATAAACACACACATACTGTACACACACACACACACACACACACACGCCCAGAGACAGACACAAACACACACATAAACACACACATACTGTACACACACACACACACACACACACACGCCCAGAGATATACAATCTTACACAAACACACACATAAACACACACACACACACACACACACACACACACACACACACGCCCAGAGATATACAATCTTACACAAACACACACATAAACACACACATACACACACACGCCCAGAGACATACAATCTTACCCAAATACACACACACACACACACACACACACACACACAAAATCTTGCTCACACACAAATACATAAAATCACACACACACACACACACACACACACACACACAAAGTCTTGCTCACACACAAATACACACTACTGAGATGTGGTGCATGACTAACACAGCCAAGTGGAGATGAGCGCGGACGATAGTCTGATGGAGCTCCGTAGCGACGGCTCTGCTCCCCCGGCTAGTGCTGACCCATATTCCCTCAGCAGAACCAGTGGGCAGCCCAGGCCTGTGTGTGTGTGTGTGTGTGTGTGCAGAGTAGAGCCTCTTTGTGTATGTGTGTGCATGTGTTTCTTTGTATGTGTGTGTGTGTGTGTCTGTGTGTATGTGTGTGTATATATATCTATCTATCTCTCTCTCTCTCTTTATTTATATATCTCTATTTATATATATTTATTTATCTGAGCTCAGTAGTGTCAGAAGCAAAGGGGTTTGATGTGCCTCTGTGCCTCCTTTGGGTTTGTAAGGGTGAGGTCAATTGATCTGTGCATCAAAAGGCCCCACTGACCTATGCGTCACCAAGTACCACACCGGCATGAGTCACCCAGTAGGATGAGAGGGAGAATTTACAGCAATTAATGGCTAAAATTAGCCTGCTAATCTCTACTGGCAGGTTGAACCATAGACATAATATACATAGACGCCGCATCGACCGCTGCTCCCTACTAGCGCTGACGAGATTTGGAGCCGCCATCTTGGACCGGTCATCCACTCCACTCAGTGTAATCTGTTTGGCCGGTGCAATGAGCTGTCAGCACTCTTAATTAATCATATCTCACTGAATACCGAACAGATTTTCACGCGTTTTTTTTTGCTGCAAAGGTCATACATGTAGCTATGATACAGGCCACATTGTTCGAAAATACAAAATACAACCAATAGTACGGTAATGTTAAATCTTACTTGTGAAAAGTAAATCCCCCGAGTATGGTCCGCCGATTTGAGCAGGAACATGCTGCACAGTGCTGTCATCTTGTGTTTTCTGCTGCAACGCAATGAGGAGTATGACCGGTCCAAGATGGCGGCCGCATTTCTTGTTTCCAGCAGCCAATGCGGCGTCTATGTATATTATGTCTATGGGTTGAACCACCAACCATGTACCTGACTGAAGGTAGACACCGATGCATGTCATTAGCTTAAAAGTTTGCCAAGGGTTGTAGCCCCATTTTTTTTGCAGTGAGATTTGCTCTAAAACTTAAACTGTTTACCATGTTGTTAGTCGCTTTGGCTAAAAAAGCGTCAGCCAAATGTAATGTAATGTAATGAGGCTGTTAAAGAGTTTCACTAAATATGTCATGGCAAGTGGGAACAGGAAGGCTGGTTGAGTGAGGGAGGTTAAGGCCTGCGTAAGAGGACCTTGTGCTCTGGCACAAGCGAAAGTTCACTAAGTTTGACAGACACCATGAGAGTCACTGGCTGCCAAATGGATAAGTGCCCTAATCAGGATGCACTAGGATTGATCACGGAGATCACAAGGCAAGGCAGGGATCCGTCCCTTAAACTAGAGACTGTCACATCGACACACTGACACACTTCGGTCACCAAGAGATTAACCTGAATCAATTTGAGGAAACGTATCCCTTCAACATTCACCCAGTCTGGTTATTGTTATGGAGATTGTTGGAGATCGAAAGACTGAAATCTTGCTTTATTTGTCTGCTATTTGTGTGTGTGTGTGTGTGTGTAGGCCAAATGGAGTTCAGCTGTGTGCAGAGCCAGGCCTCTCAACGTCCAGCCAGGCTTTTATCTTTCTGAGGATCGCCCTCCTGCAAAAAACATTTCAATAATGAATCGGTCCGGCATGGCCTGTCTGAATGCTGTTTTCCCATTTGCGCTGTCTGCTGTGTGATTATATTTCAAAGGCAGAGCTGAAAAATGGGCCCCCAATTCAAAATGGCTCAGGGGCAGCACAGTGGAATACAAATGCACCTGGCTATGAGAGAGAGAGAGTGTGTGTATGCGTATATATATATATATGTGTGTGTGTGTGTGTGTGTGTGTGTGTGTGTGTGTATCTGCTAGTACTGAAAGTAACCCACACACACATTGTTAGGACCTCAGGATGCTTGTGGGTCAGAATGTGGGCAGAAATATGAAGTGAGCAGATTCCGGTACGGAACACGGGAAGTGCTGCATCTGAGGCGGCTGATCCGCTTTCATGGACGGAGGTTTAATTTGAAGCTCTGCTCTTCCGACCAGTGGCTGGATTACATGCAGGAAATGAAAGGCAACCGGGAACAGAGAGATAGAGAGAGAAAGAGAGAGAGAGAGAGAGAGAGAGAGAGAGAGAGAGAAAGAAAGAGAGAGACACTTCAAGGGGACTCCTCTTTTCCTTCATCATCCCTGCTGTACCATGACACTGATGCCAAAGCCTGGGGTACAATTGGACCTGGGATCCTGCTCGCTTCATCTCCTCACGAACCCCAGTCTCATACTGTTGCAGCTTCTGACAGGTCACGTGTGGCCAGCTAAAGAGCTGATCGGCCCTTCCCTTCTAGCGACCAGCCCTTTGGTCCAACCCAACCCAGCACACCGCACTGACACCTTTGATGTTCCCAGCACGAGTAGATTACATTCGCGTGGCCAGTAAATTAAACTTTGTTCTTTTCCTGCCCACACCGGGGGGCTTAAAGGGTGGATGATGCGCCAGGAGCTGGTCATCATGCCCGTGATGTCGGAGTGATGTATTGGCCAGAGCGGTTGGGGCAGAAGGTACAGACCTTTTCATTAGAGGCAGCTTTGACCCTGGCTGCCCGGCAGGCAGTCCAGCAGGTGGTAGAGTGAAGACCGGTCGCAAGGTCAAGGCCAAGGACATCGTCCCCTTAGAATTATAAGGTTCTATCGGACATTTTTGTTAAAATTGAGTTAATTACATATTCTTATTCTGTGACACCTTAAGAAGATGAGGTGAGGTGTTTCTTGTAGTTGTATGCATTTTTGGACATTATATTTGAAGAGGTTTGTTCCACTTAGCAGTATAACTATGGAATTCTAAGACTTTGAAGCTCAATATCTCAGAACTACTCAGAACGTAGATAGAACCTTATAATTCTAAGGGGACATTAAAGGCAGCCGTGGCTTACTGTTTAGCGCTTCGGACTTGTAACTGGAGGGTTGCCGGTTCGAACCCCGATCAGTAGGCACGGCTTAAGTGCCCTTGAGCAAGGCACCTAACCCCTCACTGCTCCCCAAGCGCCGCTGTTGTTGTAGGCATCTCACTGCGCCGGGATTAGTGTGTGCTTCACCTCACTGTGTGTTCACTGTGTGCTGAGTGTGTTTCACTAATTCACGGATTGGGATAAATGCAGAGACCAAATTCCCCTCACGGGATCAAAAGAGTACAGTGTATATATACTTATACTTATATAGGGATCAAAAGAGTACAGTGTATATATACTTAAGAGAACAAAAGGTTCAGGAGTGATGAGAGCAACAGTTCAGGGTTCAAGTCCAGTCAAGAGTCCTGTTAACACTTTGTTTGGATTAGGTCAACTTTGGTAAGTGTGAGTCAAGCGTGACGGGATGTCGTTGGACGTGGGTGAAGAATCCAGGTAGGCGGACAGACAGACGGGGAGTAAAGCCGAGACCTCTCTGACCAGTGAAGGTCAAGATCAAGGTCATTAGTCACAGCCAAAAAAAGATTCACAAGTAGTAAGAGCAAGAGTTCAGGGTGATCAAGTCTAGTTGTAAGAAAAACTACACACCACTTTTTTGTTGTTAAAGACAAGAGTTTTCATAAGTAGATACAGTTAAAAAAATAAGTCTGGCTTTGACAACAGACTGGCATTGTCCTCAAGCATGAACGTGAGAGGATGGTGCCGTCACGGAGTAGAATACTGAGTGAAGCGTCTAACGCCAGGCCTTTCCATGGCCCTCCAGATGGGGAGGGGGGGGGAGTTTAGCTGGAGGGTAAAGAGGAAAGTGGAGCGGATGTACTGGCTCAGAGCTGAATACCTGATTGTTCACTCTTTCTCTCTTTCTCCCTTTCTCTCCATTTCTTTCTATCTCTCTATCCCTGTTTAAGTTCGGCAAATCACAATGCATGTCTCTGTTTTGGTTTGACTCACACACGGGCCAAGTCTCACATGCTGCACAGGCACACACGAGGCATCAAGTCCTGCAGCCATACACAAACACAAACATAAACACAAACACTCATAGTTACAGACACACACACACACACACACACACAAACACAATGTGCATGTGCACAAACCACAATCCCCTTGGGGAGCATATGGAGTACTAGCTAAGCTGAAACAGAGGTGCAGTCTGCCTGGGGCCCTACAGCACTGGACGCACGGGCCAGATTATCCCCGAGGCCTCCTCAGCCACCCACCATCAGCAGCTACGCCTTCTACACCATCACAACCGCCCACAAATGGACAAACAAACAATCAAACAAACAAACAAACACATATCAAATGGGTAAACATACCTATTAAAGCTAGGCCAACGGTGGGGGTGTCAGACTGATTTATTGCCTGCACAGAGATGAGAGTGTGTGTCCTCATATCTAACTCTGGGGTGGACAGCGAAGGATTCTCGTTCTCATGGTCCTGCTTGGCATCTGAACCAATTCATGGTTTTGTTACTACATGGAAATGCTCGACACACTAGCACTGCCGTCACGGGCACTCCCTCCTCAGGTGGCTCAGCTGGCACGAGGTAAACAACACTCCGAGGGGCATGCATCTAATAACCCGGCGGCACACAGATAAACAAGTAAACAAGTTGCTTTAAAGGAATACGCCAGCCCTAGGTGAAACTGGGTCACTCCCCGCAGTCCCTAGAGTTGGATGAGTGAGCCAAAGCGTTTTATAGCCGACCCAGCCATTGTCCTAATCTAGAAACGGCCCGGTTAGCTTTAGCTTAGCGTAGTCGCTGTAATCCGGCGATATCAGCTAGCATGTCATTGCAAAAGTGAATCAAATAACTCAAGATTTTTTATAATTACTTCTCGTAACCTGTACATTCACATCGAGTACAAATTTCAATGCAAATTAACACAAAGGGATTTACTAGACCAATTTAGATTTGGAACTATTTTCGGGCATAGCACCGGCAAAGCACCGCTGCCAGGCGCAAAGACATCACGCAGCATCTGTAAACCCTCAACTTCCGGCAATACACCAGCGTGACTACCAAGTTCTCTGCTACTAGGCTGACACTGACAGGTGGGCTTTCTCTAAGAGTTCTAATGGCGATGAATATGGAAGATTACACGATAGACGAAGATGATGACTTCGACTACCAAGATCCAAGACCCTACCTTTTCGAACCTGAGTTCACTGAAGAGGAGTTGCGAGCTTTGGATCTGGGAAGAGAGGACGTTGCGACTAGTCAAGGCGAGTCGGATGAGAGAACGAGAGCAAACACGAACTGGTGGTGTGAGTGTGGAGTGTGGGAAAAAAAACTGAGGACTGCAGGATGGATCATTGCTGAGAAGTCGTCGGTAGCAGTGACACAAGTGCGGTCACGCTCCTCTTCGGGAGCGTTGCCCACCATCGATGGCAGTATTTCATCCCACTCTGCACAGCATAAACACTCCATTTCAGTCGGCATGGGTTGGCACACTCCATTACATTTCAACTGCACTTCAGTTTACTTGATAAAGTTAACTTTAAGTAACCCTTTTTTGGTAAGGGAAGTGAGCAAATGTGAGTGCAAATGGTCTCTTGTGTCTCATCTCAAAGGAGAGACGTCTGGCGTGCCTTCCACCCTCGCCTGAACAGTTGACAGAATCAGTCTGCCTGGTCACGTGACTACCAGAA
>NC_055966.1:31888125-31890625 GCF_018492685.1 Alosa sapidissima | reverse complement strand
CTTTGTTAAACAAAATGCTTTGCTATTTGATTTACTTGTACAAAACTGTCTTTCACACACAAACACATACAGACATGCACGCATACACACACACACACACACACATTAAGGGACTTGAGACAGTTTATTGGCTAAAAATAAGCTGTGGAAGCCCTGGCAGCCGAGTCTCTAAAGCATATAAGCAGCGCTGTCACATCAGCGCAGGCCAGCTGTGCCTGCAGCCGAGTCTCTAAAGCATATAAGCAGCGCGGTCACGTCAGCGCAGGCCAGCTGTGCCTGCAGCCGAGTCTCTAAAGCATATAAGCAGCGCGGTCACATCAGCGCAGGCCAGCTGTGCCTGCAGCCGAGTCTCTAAAGCATATAAGCAGCGCGGTCACATCAGCGCAGGCCAGCTGTGCCTGCAGCCGAGTCTCTAAAGCATATAAGCAGCGCGGTCACATCAGCGCAGGCCAGCTGTGCCTGCAGCCGAGTCTCTAAAGCATATAAGTAGCGCGGTCACGTCAGCGCAGGCCAGCTGTGCCTGCAGCCGAGTCTCTAAAGCATATAAGCAGCGCGGTCACATCAGCGCAGGCCAGCTGTGCCTACAGCCGAGTCTCTAAAGCATATAAGCAGCGCGGTCACATCAGCGCAGGCCAGCTGTGCCTGCAGCCGAGTCTCTAAAGCATATAAGCAGCGCGGTCGCATCAGCGCGGTCACATCAGCGCAGGCCAGCTGTGCCTGCAGTTGGCACATGTCACCTTGCATTGGCGTGTTCGCCCGCCATGACCGCCGCACCATGCCATGCCGCCTGCTCCAGGGCAGACAGCAGTCTCCTCTGGCGCCCCTTACCAGGACTTCCTCTCTCTATCTCTCTCTCTCTCTCTCTCTCCCTACCTCCCTCCATCTCTCCTTCTCCTCTCCATGCTCGCCCCTCCCTTCCTTCTCTCTCTCTCTCTCACCCCTCCCTCCATCTCTCCTTCTCCTATCCATGCTCGCCCCTCCCTTCCTTCTCTCTCTCTCTCTCTCTCTCTCTCTCTCTCTCACCCCTCCCTCCCTGCGCCCAAATTGCTGCAGGTGGGTGAACTAAGCAGGTCAGCATTCCCCTATAGGATTAAGTAACATCAACATACCATGCTGGGCGTCTGGCTTTGGTCACTGGGAGACATCTTGAATTTCCCCTTGGAGATCAATAAAGTATATAGATAGTATATAGATAGTATAAAGTATATAGATAGATATTTTATATATATAAAATATCTATCTATATTAAGTCTAATGCCACAGCTTTGTGGAATTATTACACTATCAGGGTTCCTACTCTAAGTCAAATGTAAAATTCCATGACTTTTCCCTGACAAAAAAACATGATTTCAGAGAAGCTGCATAGCGTTCAAGAATATTTTACTTTGTTAGAATGGGAGATAAATGAATGGGCATTGAATAAACAAAGTTGGGCTCAAGCAAGCAGTAAAGCTAATAACCAGATATACACCAATTCTGTGTGGAAATATTTGTATTAATGTATTATGGCAAGTAAATGTTAAACTGATTCAACAAAATTCCCGATATTGACAGCACAGTGCAGCAATCGATGTCACATACAGTATCTGTATGTGGATCCTATACATGGATTTATTTATGTTGTTGCTTCAATAAAGGGTGTACACTTAACTCATTGAATGCCAAGCTGTTTTCGGAAGCTTTGTCCTAGAGTGCCAGCAATCTAGACCATTGTTAATGATTTTTGTACAGCCACAGCATATTTTGTGTTATAGTTATGAACACATACAATGGCTCGTTTAAAAGGTGAGAATTTAAGCTCTCAGTGGGTGCAAACCGTGTATTTCTACACGCCTCTGTTCCGGAGAAATCCCAAGCTAAACAGTGGCTAGTTTTCATCAAAATCGCTGTTTTTTTTCTAGAAATGGAGATATAACGTCTTTCATGAAATATTAAGTGTTGCCTGTAAACTTTCCGGGAAGTGATCAGCGAGACCTGGCGAGACTGCCACCTAGTGATAGACCCACGAAAATGGCATGGTTTTGTGATGACGTGCATGCGTCACTGATTCGACCCAAAGCGGCAACCGAGTTATGATAAAATGTCCAGATAAAATGTCCAGATTGTTTTCATGAGTTTTCGATCGTCATATATTTCATTTCCATTCATCACAGAGTTCCCAAAATCACATATAAGGTGTGTTAGAGTGTCTAGTTTCGTAATTTAAAAAAAAAGCTAAAAACGTAATATTACGTTTTTGGCACTCAACGCATGGGAAGGAAAAACGTAATATTACGTTTTTGGCACTCAATGAGTTAATCCATCTTCAATATTTCACATACCAGACAGTAGCCACCATTGCATCAAGCAGGGTGGCAAGTCTTAGCATGTTCACTGATATCACCACCAACTATAATAAATATATCTAGAGCTGGATTCAGAGCCTACGCTAGATAATTAGCTGTTTTCCCCCCTGCTGCTCCACCAACTTCACCTTGCATAACCTTCAGTTTCTCATCTT
>NC_055966.1:31833125-31883125 GCF_018492685.1 Alosa sapidissima | reverse complement strand
TGATCACCTTACTGTGCAGTGCACTGTGCTCATTCTCTTCTGGCAGTTTCCCATTCTGGCTGTGAATGCCCATCATACTGGTTTTCCTGAAGCGTCACAGGGCTCATAGCTTTCTGGAGAACTGTGGAAAGGTCGACCAGACTTTGCACTTGCACTTGAGAGAATTTGATCGCAACCTTGTGAGGCATTATGATTATGATTTGGGAAGACGAGCCCCTCAACCACTTCCTTTGACTAGGGAGAAGACATCAAACAAGCCTTCCTTGTAACAACCCCCCACCATCCCAATATGCATATCTTCCCCCTGGTGAGCCGTCATCTATAGGTGTGTGTGTGTGTGTCTGTGTGTGTGTAAAAAGCTAGAGAGACAAACGGAGCCTGGAGAGAAAAGTGAAGTGGAATCTAACCCAGGTGTCAGAGACGGTGTCAGACACTGATGCCAGCAGGAGAGGAATTAGGCAGACAGGAGGGTCCTTCCTCCTGCTCCTCCTCAAAGAAGATTCCTGGGGTGAAAGTTGGGGTGAGCTGCCTGTTCCACACGAGGTGCCAAGTTCTGATCAAACAGACTTCTACCACATTCTCTTTCTCTCTTGCTCTCAACATCTCTGTCTCTATCATAGTCTTGCTTAGAGATCGACCGATTGATCAGGCCTTTGTTTTAATCAGCCAATGCCTGAGCATATTATAAGCCGATTAACAGGCAGGCACATCTGCGGGCAGCACAGTTTTGTTGCTGTGGAACGTGTGACACAAATAAAAAAAATGGCTTAAAGTCTAACTCCAGAGTAAAACCAACCTAGGGTCTATTTACGGTAGTTAAAAATTTCAAACTTTTGATTGAGAGCAAAATTACGTTCATTTTTTTTTTTGTTTTGAGCAAGACCATTTATTACTGCATTATCACTGAATGGCCTTACATTGATGCTCACCGGGCAGGGTGCCACGTCGCTATTTTATACCCCTAACAATGCTCAAAATATAATTATACTTCTGTGGTAGTGTGGTGAGGGTTTCTACAGACAAACCGAAGTACTGTAAACTTTGACAGTGTACAGAAAGGTTATAACAAGACCTGTATCTGTAGGAAGAAAATTCCATGGCTTCCTGGTCTGGTATCGTCAAAAATTGCCAAATTGCAGCCGTGGCCTACTGGTTAGCGCTTCGGACTTGTAACCGGAGGGTTGCTGGTTTGAACCCCAACCAGTAGGCATGGCTGAAGTGCCCTTGAGCAAGGCCTCACTGCTCCCCGAGCGTCACTGTTGTTGCAGGCAGCTCACTGCGCCGGGATTAGTGTGTGCTTCACCTCACTGTGTGTTCACTGTGTGCCGAGTGTGTTTCACTAATTCACGGATTGGGATAAATGCAGAGACCAAATTTCCCTCACGGGATCAAAAGAGTATACTTATACTTACTTATAAATCAACGGGCTTGTTCGATCGAATCGCTGTGCAGATCTGGCTAAACGTAAGGCATGGTTGTATTGAAAGATTCAGCCAGATCTGCAGAGCGCTGCACGATCGAACATGCCCACTGATTTGACGATTCAAAGGTTTGAAGTTGTTGACTACCATAGATAGACCATAGGTTGTTTTTACTCCAGAGTTACACTTTAATGTCTTATCTTTTTTTAAAGCCCTATTAAATTGGTTAGATATGAAATTATTTTTAGAAAGAAAATCCAACCAATCTTGGGCTACTTAGCAACTGCATTGATAGCGAGCCTTCAACCAGCCTATAACGGGCTCTGGGGCTAAATTATTAGAGACAGTAGTATTGATAACCTCTGACATTATCAATTCTGTTTTTGGTACCAGAGAATTTCTCCCTCAGAGGCTGTGTGGGGAGTGGCACGCACACACTGCAGCAGCGTCTTGTTCAGACACACATAGCGTATACGTTTAGTAATGATGATGGAAAAAAACGTTTAAAAAACGTTTAAAAGCTTATACGTTTAGTATTGATGGCAAAAAAGTGTGATTACATTTAACTAGAGTTGATGATGACAGTGTGCCTCATAAATGGCAACAAGTGATGTCTGTGTGAACGCAAAAACACAAGCAATTTGTCGAAACATCAAGCAAAAGAGTAATTAAATGTGTCTACGGTCTAGCTGTCCTACATAGCCGTTATGACACCATCAATAGTGGTCTGTGTAGTCCTCATTATAGCAGATACTAAGCAGCAGGCTATAGAATAGGCCTAAAAGTAAACAGTCATTATTTTTTTTGCGTTAACTTATCACTTGTTATCATTATGGCCATTTGGCTAGTAACAGTGCCTGTCAGCTAAAATAAAGAAAACTTGCTTCTGGACAATTAACCATTAACTATCATGCAGCCTACTAAAACAAACATTTGCCAAAAAACATCTGCCAAAATTCCCTCAATCATCAGTGTTTACTCAAAATGTATTAGATTGAAATGTGCATGGAATGATAGAATTATACAATAAATTACTTTAAAAAACCCTAATCTGGACAAATATATTGGCAAAATGTCTTGTCACTCTTTCACTCTCAACAAACATCCTTTGCTCCATGATAAGGCCTGACACATTTCAAGTCCAGCTTTGAGAACTTAAAAGGGAATGGAGCACAGCCCATTCAACAGCTCCGTAATTAGTGTGTGGGAAGGCTGAAGCAGGACACTACTGGACTATTACGCTGCCTTCATCTCTCCCCTCACCGGCCCGCATCACAGGGAGACGGTGGGGGTGCGACTGAGTGTCCTCCTCGTAATAAGGCCCATTTGGTTGCAGAGGCACATCCAGAAAGAGCTAGTTTCAGATGAGTAATGCATCTTGAGTCATCATCAAGCCTTGAGTAATGGCCGAGACACCGACCTTCAAAAAGCTAGTGGAATACATCGTTTGCCCTTTTAGTTTGTAGCATGAAACAAATAGCCGTGGGTCTCCGAGACTTAGCCAAAGAAATCTGGGCGACGGATCACTTCTTTGATGGATCACACTACAGGGTTCGGTAACGCTTTAGAATAACATGTGCTTATTAGGCGTTAACAGTGCATAATAAGCAGTTAACAATTCATAACTAACAGCTAGCTAACTGTTCATAACATTAAGTAACTGTTAACATGCAGCTTGTAAGTGTTTATAAGCAGCCTTTTAAGTTACTTACAAGCATATTTGTTAACAGTTGACGTGCAGCCTGTAACTGTTAACAAGCAGCATGTTAATGCTAGTTAATGGTGTATAAGATAAAAGGGTGGATAACTAATACGCTTATAAGACCTTTCTTAACCTTTTGTAGTAAATTTTGCAGCCCCCCAATCTAAAGCGAGGTCCACGTAGCCTATAGTTCCACAAGCCCAACCTTCTATCTCTATATATTTACTGTATCTATCTATCTAACTCGGTTAAGCTGTGAGAAATGCACCTTCAAAATTGCTGCAGCGAGCAGGAGTTGAACCCCGATCTCCTGCGTCGTGAATTGCCGCGCTACTTACTGAGCCACATTCCTACCTATTATAACGACGAAATTGTTCATCTTGATTCTATATTCCGATAATGTTCTATATCATACAAGTTATGTTTTTTACAAATATGTTTCTGATGGAAAAGTGGTGTTTCATTTCCATAATCTTTATTGAGCGAACGCATAAAACAGTCAGTTTGTCAGCAGTCTAAAGATATTATGCCAGATTTGTATAGTTTGGTTACCTAGCAACCGAGGCTTATAGACGACAAGTGGGTGCGTTCAAAGTCGCAAACATTAGGCGAACGTTCGCGATGGATTTGAAACATGTTTCAGTTTGCCTTCAGTTTTCCATGAATGTCTGCGAACGTAGTTCTCCACAAACGTTACACAGGAACATGCAGGGGCTAGGCAGCGGTTACCGTTGAGATGGAATGTTAACATAAATTCGTTCAAATTTAACAGTGCAAAGGAAACCAGCTTGCCACGAAAGTTCGCCTCTGTTCAAGGAATCTGAACACACATCGGTCAATGGTTGTATTGCATTCCATTCGAGTGGCTGGGTATTCATTGTAGAAAGACAACAATTGTGATAAATAGTGGATGAGAAAATAAGGTAAATTATATAGTTTTTAGGCTACATGGAAAACTGAAGGCAAACTGAAACATGTTTCAAATCCATCGCGAACGTTCGCCTAATGTTTGCGACTTTGAACGCACCCACTTGTCGTCTATAACATAGACTGTATATAAACAGCAAAGATTCTAGAACAGAGCAAGATAGATCAGTTACGTCATAGGCATGAAGTACGCTCTGAGCCCGACAGGGCGCCATTTTGGTAAGCTCAGCGCAACATTACATATACAGTTCCAATTCTATGAGCCCACCTGAACAGCTGTTTTTAACGTTGCCAGCTGTTTTTTTTTTTTTACTCGGTAATGAACTGCAAGAACTGACAATGTGAAAGGCCTGATTTATCTTTTTCCAAGTTTACACTGAATAAGGAGAGGTAAATAGGCCTATTATTTAGACAGAAGTAGCTATTGCACTGGTAAATAGATCACATAAATTCCCATTGAGAGACTGTATAGCCTACTGATAAGCTAGCTAGCAGGCAAACTAACTTAGCTAACGTTATATTATCACCATTGTTTTTTTTCTACCTGTAGGCTATACGTTAACCCTTTGTTCACGGCCTGCTTAAACACAGCGCATAGGCATAGCCTAGGCTATTATTATCAATCACTAATAAGGTCAAGATTTCACTCAAGCGTCTGGTGTAACTTAAATAAATGCAAATAGTTGGCCTAGGCTAAACACAACCGTGCTTGACACTAATTATTATCGTTTCCATGCAGTCAAAAACTCCCAAATTGTCCTGCTTGCCTATGTGAAATGCATATGACCACAGAAGTTCGTTTTCAAAAATCATTAGCCTATATACAGGCTGGAGCCAAATTAAAACATGTCTTTGTAAATGGCTTTGTAAATTAGGCTACGTTTAATTAAAAAGTGTTTCTTGCGTGCGTTCATTCTCTCATTCCCTCTCTAAAATGTTCCTGTTCTAGGCTGGCCAAGTGCATGAACCCAGCATCGGTGCGCGCGTCACATGAAACACAATTGAGACAATAGATTGACCATATTGTACAACTGCAACGCCTTATCATAGGCATGTTATATTCATGACATGAAAAGTGGAACTTATAGAACGAAAATGAGAAATTGCGCAGTCGGCTAAACGTTTTAAACTTGCGCAAAACTGATGAACCCAGTATCGGCCATTGACCATTGGACAATCCTACCACAAAACCTTTCCATAGGCATGGAACGTTTATGACATAAAAAGTGGAATATGAACGCATTTCATCACACCTGACAAATAAACAGGGCTGTGGCCGCGATTTGACTGATTTATTGAGCTCTCAGCGCAGTGCTGACTTGCGCGTCTTTGATGAGCGTATACGAAGGAAAGCCCTCTAATCGGACGGGCAAGACTGACAAGGAGGCCAGCCCGTGGCTACGCGTAGCCTATGTCAAACAGGTGCTTTCTCTTCGACCTCCACAAATTAAGCTACAGTTAATTCCGTAGTCGTTTGAATAAGTTTGCGATTGACAACGCGACTGACAACGTTGTGATAAATAGGCATTCTAACTTTTGCAAAGTCAACTTGAATGCATCAATTTTGAACAAAGTTGTGTAGGCTACACCGCGCCAGTTGTAGTCTGCATGAAGTTCTTGCACAAGCCACCGTTTTGATTTCCGTAGGGGAGATGCGGGCTGAACCCGCTTGAGGGAGAGAGGTGCAGGGAGAGAATGGGTGCTCTACACAACGCACATCTCTATGAAATAATGTAGCCTAGACTAATCCATATTTTAAATATTTTAAAAACAATCATGGAAACAATGTCAATAGGCGAGACAGATATTGTGAGTAGGCCTAATGCAGGAATGGACGTTACAGTTATTTAGTAACTATAACGAATTACTGAAATTTAAATTGTAATGTGTTACCTTTAGACTACTTCGTTTCCCAATAAAGTAACGAAATTACAGTAACACGTTACCCCCAACACTGGCCTATTGAACTTTGGTGGATGATGGACAGATGTCAGTGCCCTAGCCTAATTTACCCTCGGAAATAATTCTACATTGTCTTTATACAATATATTTAACTGGTCTAGACATGGTGTGGTCTATTGGATTTCACGTAATTTCAACATACAGCTTTACAGAATAAATATTGTTAACATGTTAGGATCAGCGCCATAGGATTCCCACGATAGCCAGCGTCTGTGACGACACCTGAGCTTACCAAAATGGCGCCCATAGAGTCATAGAACGTACTTCAACATATCCAACGTATTCTCCTGCCAGTAATCTATCTTGCTCTGTTCTAGAATCTTTGATAAACAGTCTATGGTCTATAAGCCTCGGTTGCTAGGTAACCAAACTATACAAATCTGGCATAATATCTTTAGACTGCTGACAAACTGACTGTTTTATGCGTTCGCTCAATAAAGATTATGGAAATGAAACACCACTTTTCCATCAGAAACATATTTGTAAAAAACATAACTTGTATGATATAGAACATTATCGGAATATAGAATCAAGATGAACAATTTCGTCGTTATAATAGGTAGGAATGTGGCTCAGTAAGTAGCGCGGCAATTCACGACGCAGGAGATCGGGGTTCAAATCCTGCTCGCTGCAGCAATTTTGAAGGTGCATTTCTCACAGCTTAACCGAGTTAGATAGATAGATACAGTAAATATATAGAGATAGAAGGTTGGGCTTGTGGAACTATAGGCTACGTGGACCTCGCTTTAGATTGGGGGGCTGCAAAATTTACTACAAAAGGTTAAGAAAGGTCTTATAAGCGTATTAGTTATCCACCCTTTTATCTTATACACCATTAACTAGCATTAACATGCTGCTTGTTAACAGTTACAGGCTGCACGTCAACTGTTAACAAATATGCTTGTAAGTAACTTAAAAGGCTGCTTATAAACACTTACAAGCTGCATGTTAACAGTTACTTAATGTTATGAACAGTTAGCTAGCTGTTAGTTATGAATTGTTAACTGCTTATTATGCACTGTTAACGCCTAATAAGCACATGTTATTCTAAAGCGTTACCCAGGGTTCTAATGTCTGTGCTTATAAAGAGATGCAGTCAGGGGGAATGGACTGCACACAGAGAGAGTGAACCAAAACTAAGAGCGAAGCCCACTTACATAAATGGATGCCAATACAAATGGATAAATGGCTCGGACAGAAAAGAAAGAAAAGATCCTTTTTGTCTGTTTGCCGAAATGATAGGGGGGAAAACGAGTGGAGTGGCAGTCAGCAAAAGGGGGACATGACAATGGACACGCAGCGCTGCACTGTCACAGCTGGGGTGGCCACGGGCAGACGATTGGGGGTTCTCACCGTGACACGCCATGCCCTACTAATGTGGGCCGCTATGAGGTTTGAAATGATGTGTTCGGCAGGATGAGAGTGTGTTGACCAGGCTTGTGCAAAAAAGAAATTCCGAATTTTAGAATGGATCTCCATTCAATTCACGAATTGGAATTTGAATTGAATTGGCTCCGCCCCACAGGAAGTTGAATTGGAATTGGAATTGGAATGACAGGAAGTGGAATTAAATTCATGGCCATTCAAAGCAACTCCACAGTCACACAACAGGAAGAATATGTTGAATCTCACATGCATTCAGTTTTGGGAAAGTTAGTTTGCACTGTAAAATTGAATAGCTACAGTTCCGAAATAATATAACACACTGTATTCTTACTTAAAATGTTTAGTTAGTATAACTCAGTTTTTGTCTTTTGTTGATTATGTTGATTTTGCTTTTTGAGATTACTTGGCTAAAAGGAGTAATTTAATGTTGAGGTGGAAAAGTGAACATGATCATTTAAATCAAGTAAACTATACTTGAATTGCTTAAGTTTTGCTACACTGTGAAGTTAGTTAGTTAGTTAACCTTACTTAACCTGTTAGTTAACCTTAGTTTAAAAAAACATGCAAACCGATTGCCTTGAAATTACCGACAAATCTGGAATAGGAATTCCAAGTTGTGCAAACAAATGCTTACTTTGTGTAGTATACACTAAGGAGAATTCCTATTTAACCTAACTTGGTCATTACAAGTAAAGTATATTGTGTATTAAACACAAGGTGTGCTAACTGATGTTACATTTCCTACAGTGCATTTCCAGAATGCCACCTCCCTGGCCCACATATTTGTGAAGATATCACATATTAATTCTTACTGAAAATCAATCTGAAATTACAATAAAGTGACAGTGACACTAACGGTTATATATACTGTTGGTGTGTAATTTATGTGGATGCATCGCACCATCAAGTAGATGACTATCCAAAACACTCTAATGCTGTGGGTAGAACATCAGCACTCTAATGCTGTGGGTAGAACATCAGCAACATGTTACTACCCTCTGAAAGTACTGCACAATGAAGGGGGGGCTCCTCTATGTACTACCAATATGTGGCACACACCTGGGTTTGTCCAGCGGGCCAGGGAAACCTCAATCTTTGATGTCCACAGTGAGTCAGGACTTGGCCTGATTTCTGCATTTCAGTGTATCCATGATGTAGTGAAGGCATTGGGGTTGATATTAATATCCTGGCCAGAGAGGAGAGTGCCATTTAATGGACAGCCACTAACACCCTTCTAGTAGCAACATAAGTTTGCAAGGAGAGCACCCATAAAAATCCTAATCAAGCTTACATTTAGCCTTAGTAACTTAGCAGAGATAGCTTCAGTAACTTAGCAGAGACAGGGTATCTGTATGTATGTTTTCCAGATACAGATCTGTGTCTGTCTATAACTGTCAGCACTAGTTCTACTCACAGGTTTGGTCTGTTTTGGATAGTCATTGATGGGGTGATGTATCAATATAAATCACATATCAATTACACAACAACACTATATTTGGCCTTTAGTGTCACTGTCACTTTGTTATTGTAACTTAAGATTGAATTTCAGTAAAGATTAATATGTGATCCCTTTAACAATATGTAGGTCGGGTCTGTGGTATTCTGGAAATGCATTTTTGTCACATTAGTTAACACAACTTCAATGCACCTGTTGTGTACAACATACAGTATACTTTACTTGTAATTGTAATGACCAAGTTAGTTGAAATAGCAATTCTGTGTACTGTAAATGCACTACACTAAGTGAGCATTTGTTTGCACAACTTGACATTACAGACAAATCTGGAATGGGAATTGCAAGGACAACAGTTTGCATGCTTTTCAAAACTAACAGGTGAAGTAAGATTATAAACTAATTTTACAGTGTAGTACAAACTTCAGCAATTCAAGTATAGTTTACTTGATTGTTTACTTTTCTACCTCAAAATGAAGTAACACTCATTTTACGCAAGTAATCTCAACAAGAGACAAAACCTGAATTCTACTTACTAGAACATTTTAAGTAAGTAAAACTATTATGTTTTACAGTGTGGAAATATAATTTGTTACTTTTTTAAGTTACAAGTTGTGTGTTTAATGCTATCATATATCTGACATATACTGTGAGGCTTCATTGTTAAACACTACCCTTAAATTATGTATATGAATTTCTTCGAATTTCATTGAATTTAAATTCTACTTCCTTTAATTCAAATTCGAATTGTAATTCTACATCCTGTTTTTGACCTTTTTTGACCAAGAATTGAATTGGAATTTAGGAGTCATTCTCAATTCAATTCTGAATTGTGCACAAGCCTGGTGTTGACACACACACACTGAGAAAGAGAGACAGCGAATCAGATGAAAAGAAATAGAGATGAGGAAGAGAATGAGAGAAAGACTTGATTCAGAGGATACGTAATTGGAACAGCCCCGTTTTCACAACACCAATTACCACGCTCAAAACACACACACTTTCACACACGCACACACATGCGCGCACACACAGAGACAGAGACAGTGACAGAGAGACAGAGACAGAGACACACACAGACACACACAGACAGACACACACACACACACACACACAATGCCTGACAAGGTGTTCCACCAAGCATCAGCAAGGGAGGTCTAAAACGAAAAGAAAGACAGAGACTCCATGGAAGCATGTTTACGAGGTTTGTTTAATGAACTAAAAATACAAGGGTAATAAAAACAGATGCTGCAGGTCCTTTAAAAAAAAAAAAATGTTTGTGCTGCTTGTACATTGCTTTTAATGCCAAAGTGATGCCTAAGAGGAGATCCTAGGAAGTGCCAGCAGCAAGCAGCATGGCGGTTCACCTACAGACACCCTTGAACACAACAGTTGTTTCAGGGGGACTAATGAAAGTAGACGTTCATTTGACTATTCCAAGATGTTCACCCTAGGATGCCAAGCCCCTTGGCACCTAGCGAGGATCATTCTCCTGGCACCTGGGCAGTGGGCATGCTGGGTTGGCAGACAGAGGCCTGGTTAGAGGTCGCACATTGGTTTGACAGGAGAGGCCTCAAAGATGAAATTTATGTTGACAAATGCCATAATAGAGGCATACTGGACAAGCTATCCTAAAATGCACCCCGCTACCTAATTACCATAAGTTTTAAAAAGCTAGGAAAGGGGCAGAGACGAATCATAGCAAGAGGAATACAGTCTGCTTTGCTGACAACAAAAGCTTTAAAAAGTGAGCAAAATGCTGCCTGACAAACAGAGGAGAACAGTGCATGCGGGCGAGTGCTATTTCCAACAGGACCTCCAGCGATGCTAAAGCGTTTTGCCTTTGAAGTTTGAAATGGAGCCCCGGAAAGTAATCCCGTAAAAAGAAGGGTGGGGGTGGGGGTGGGGGGGGGGGGGGGGGGGTGGCACACTGGAGCTCTAAATGCAGAAGCATAAAAATTGCATCAGCCGGTGGCCATGCTGCGAGGCTGAATTACGGTGCAATGGGCCGGGGTTAAAACGCCAGCCACGCTTAACCTGTCAGCCTGTTAACCTGTTAGCCCCCAGAGGGAACACGTCCACACGCGCCAAACCCGTTTCCATTTGTCAGGCCAGAAACAGAAGGACAACATCAACAGATAACCCAGCAAAAACAAAAATAAAAAATAGGAAAAACATGTCACACTGAAAGTGGGAGCCCTGGTAAAACCATGCGTTTGGAACCAATGGCCAACCCAAATGCATTCAAGCATTATAGAATCAAAAAGTATGCAGACCAAAAAGTAACAAAGACATCCAATTCATGAGATTGGGGTGGATTTTTGAAACTTCACGGATGATTACAAGATCTCATTGGAGATAGTTTGAGATGCTAAATGGTTGGTTTTTCGAAACCATTATGCCATGCAGCAGATCTTACTGAATGAACCCAATTGGATTTGTACAGCATTAGTACAAGGGTGGGGGTATGTGATGGGATGTGAGGGGGTTCGAGTTTCTCGAGTTCGAGTTTCTCCATGGCTGGCTGGCATGAGCGCCCCCCTCAGTGTGAGATTAGTGGACAGCCTCCCAGCTCTCCTTTCTGAAGGTGAAACAATCTGAAGCCTGGGGGGGGGGGTTGGACGTTGGACTTCATTAAAGTTTGGTTTATGTTTGGAACTTGCAGGTACAAATTAACTAAGAAAAGAGCCTGGTTCATTTTGAAGAGGGGACAGGATGAGACAAGGTAAGGTAATGGTGGGTAAGGGGACAGGATGAGACAAGGTACGGTAATGGAAGGTAAGGAAGAGGGGACAGGATGAGACAAGGTAAGGTAATTGAAGGTAAGGGAGGGACACTACTAAAGCTTCTCCCAGGCCAGTAGCTAATCATGAGCTTTCGCCGTAAGGCTTCTATATTCGACAGCTTCACATAAAGCCAAACCACTTTATAGCAATTTGGAGCCCTGCAATTTTTATTAAAGTTGGAGGATTGCTGCCCCTTTCTTTTTCCAGTTTCAAGAACGCTTTCCTTTCAAGTGCCTGACACATTTATGTGCATATGGTCTTGCGATGCATTACTTAAAAGTGGTGCAATTTCATTTCATCATCATGGCCTTCACATTCCTTCAGGATCATTCACAATTATTGTTTTCTTTCAAATGGATATGAATTACGGAGTGTTAAGTGTTTCAGTGTTCTTTTAGAATGTACTGTATGGACAAGTAACATACGGAAAAACCTATTGCTAATGGTCAAACTACTTAATAAAGTGTAATTGTAAATACTGAGAAAATTCCACACCTTCAGAGCCAAGTTTACAAGCACAACAGGATTTCACATGTTAGAGAGAGGCTGTTCTCTCAGCTGTGCTCAGTGATTCAGTGCACTTCGAAACAGGTGACTCATTTTCTCCCCAAACACTTCTAATGGCTGCCACACTTCAAGGGACAGTTCTGTTCTGTTAGTCATCATGTGTTTCAACATCTCCAAAAAGGACATATTGTCTATGAAGTACAAAGGAAAACGAAAAATCCATGGTGGAATAAAAGCATAAGAAAGCAGTGCAACAGCTGGATCTTTGAGCTTGGCAAAGCACCGGTGAGAACTGGCAACATAGTGAGAAGATGAAACAAATGCACTACTTGAAAAAAAAACAGCTTTGCCAGATACTACTACTTGCCTGGTTTCCTTTGTGACACAACCAGCAGCCACGGGAGGAAAGCTGCCATACCTGTCTATGCGTTCAACAGACAGTAGCCGACGGTTTGAATCGCTCCTGGCCGTGCCTGTCTATGCGTTTAACAGACAGTAGCCAACGGTTTGAATCGCTCCTGGCCGTGCCTGTCTATGCGTTCAACATAGCCGACGGTTTGAATCACTCTTGGCCGTGCCTGTCTATGCGTTCAACATAGCCGACGGTTTGAATCACTCTTGGCCGTGCCTGTCTATGCGTTCAACAGACAGTAGCCAACGGTTTGAATCGCTCCTGGCCGTGCCTGTCTATGCGTTCAACATAGCCGACGGTTTGAATCACTCTTGGCCGTGCCTGTCTATGCGTTCAACATAGCCGACGGTTTGAATCACTCTTGGCCGTGCCTGTCTATGCGTTCAACATACAGTAGCCGACGGTTTGAATCACTCTTGGCCGTGCCTGTCTATGCGTTCAACATAGCCGACGGTTTGAATCACTCTTGGCCGTGCCTGTCTATGCGTTCAACATACAGTAGCCGACGGTTTGAATCACTCTTGGCCGTGCCTGTCTATGCGTTCAACATAGCCGACGGTTTGAATCACTCTTGGCCGTGCCTGTCTATGCGTTCAACATACAGTAGCCGACGGTTTGAATCACTCTTGGCCGTGCCTGTCTATGCGTTCAACATAGCCGACGGTTTGAATCACTCTTGGCCGTGCCTGTCTATGCGTTCAACATACAGTAGCCGACGGTTTGAATCACTCTTGGCCAAAACATGACCACTACCCACCAGCCCTCTCTTTCTGTCTGTCAACATGCATCTTCCCCCCAAAGCATAACAGGAAGTCCATTTAGAGTCTTGTACCAATGTCATGGGCTAAAGAGCCAACACTTCTGATGTGGCCGATCAATATAGAGCAAACGTTGGTCTTTGAAGGAGACTAATTTGAATTTGATTCTTTTTTTTAATAATTGTGTTTGAGATGCGTGATGAAAATATATATGAAGCATACAAAGAAATACATACTGCATTTCGAACACACATTCCTGAGTGTTGGTGACATGACAATATGAATGCTCTTTATTTATCTGAAACTGTCCTATGGAAATAAAAGAAACGCAACTGCTCCCATGAGAAATGCATCTCCCGTTACCATCTCAGTATTCAGCGCACATGAAGCTTCCTGCTCTCCTGAAAGAGGGGAAAAGACCCACTGGGACCGCTTGGTAAGGGGAAGCCACTTCAGTTTGCATCAGGCCTCCTTTGATCACCGCACCTCCACATTTCGTCCTTCCACCACAACCCACTTCTTTATCATTTATGAAAAAACGATAGTTTCCCACTTGCTATTTCAGGCACATAGTGTGTGTATTTTTGGAGTGGAGTTACTGTTCTGCATTAACTCTCTGCTTGTTGACATCTTATTATCATGTATTGTATTATTTCATGATCGGTAAACTTTTGATTCCTTGTTGTCATCGGTTGACTTCATTCAACTGCATTTGTGATTGAATTATACCATTCAGTTGTGGGCACCATAAATTAAGTTATGGGGTGGTGACGGGTGGTGATGAGCGCTAATTACCTGATGAATTGAAATCTTAGTCATTTTCATGCAATATGGCAAGCCACAGCGTTCACTTTCTGCAGACAGAAAACGCTGTCTTCGTACATTGGCCCCACAGAGGTTTGCGAAACATTCAGTTCAGAGATGGAGGAACACAGATTAGTGTTTGTGTGTGTGTGTGTGTGTGTGTGGGGGGGGGGGTTCTTTCCAGATAAGAACGATCTAGAGGACAACTTGCATCCTGTATGACAAATGATATCATACTTTTCCCACCCTGAGCAATCTGATATTTACACCGTTCACTCCTCCTTTAAGTCACTTTGGATAAAGGCGTCTGCTAAATGGATAAATGTAATGTAACTGTGTTCATCTAGAGTATTGTATCAGTGAGCCCTGTCAAAAACATTATGGTGGAAAATACTACTTTTGGAGGCTTTTCATAAGCATGAGCTTGATGTGACTCAAGTTGTCACAGGCATTCAATTTATGGCCCAATTCTTCTCTGTTGAAGCCAGATTTACACTGTTGCATTAAGATTATTTTGAGGCCCGTGTAGGCGTTTCGTAATATTTAAGGTGTTCTTAGTGCACTTCCTTTCTGTCACTGTGTGACACAGAGTGGTATTTTAAGAGTTGAAATAATGCTGGTGTGAGTATGACTACCTCATGAGCATTTCCCCTCACAGCCCAATATGGACACTGCCTTTTTTGAAAACTGGTAGTGTTAGTGTCTATGCCAAGTTCCTGCCCTCAAACGAGGACACGTAATTAGTGAAACCACTCAAAAACCTAAACAGAGTGAAAAGCACTTTTGGTTTCTGCTGCCAGCTTACAGTCATTTGCACACCAGATTAAAGTGAGGTTTAATCACCCCTTTTTGAAGTTAAATATACCGTTTGTCTAGCATCCTGTTTGTTTTTATATATTAACACCACTTTTTTCAGCTCAGATTAAAGCCACTAAGGCAATACATTCGAATGCACACGTTCCATGGGTTTTCCCATGTTCCTGAAGCAATCCTGGATTCAATCATGGTTCCCAGCGCTTAATACCTATAATATAATACCTCAAAGCATGACCAATCATTGTGCATAGTACACTGTAAAAACAACCTGCGGTCAATCAAACACCAATTCCACATAAAAAAAAGCCCATCAAAATCTCCCTGGTGAAGATAAGTAACGGTGAGAAAATACAATTTTTTCTGCCCTGTTTGATTGGCTCTGAAGTCTTTTGATTGGTGGGGAGGAGAAGGGAAGAGATAGGGGCATCTCTTTGAGATTCTATCGGCAAACTCTTGTGTCATGCAACTCTTCAAGGTCAGAACAGACTGGCAGAGCAATGCGGTACCGGAGGGGGGGGGTGGCAGGCTCTCTTCATCCTGATTGGACAAACATGTCCATGCAGGGGGTTAAGCATCCCTAGAGAATGCTTCCTCCTCTTGCATACATAACTAATGGGAACTCGAGGCCCTTGATGTCAACATGCCAAAGCTGCAGCACCATCAGTCAGGTGCTTAGCATTGGTAATCGCACATAATGAAGGTCAAGATCAGTGCGAAGAGGCCAATGTCATTCTGGTGTTGCGTTTTTCATAAGCAATTGATTCTTCCTCGTCAGCATTGGCGCCCAAAGCGAGCCGTTTGGATAGGCCCTCTGTGGCTTAAGAAGAGACACTTCTAGAGCTTCTGGACAGTGTTAACACTGCCCCCCCCCCCCCACGGGCAGGCACCCATAGGGTGAGACAATCCAGACAGCTAAAACAAAGTGAGGGAAGAGACATTCCTCCTCATCAAGATGGTGATTACGCCTGAGACAATATCAGCCTCAAACAAAACAACTGTCACAATGGTGGAAGATAAAGGGTCCTACTGTAAGCAACACTAGACATCTTTGCTGTTCTCGATGATGCTGAAGTTCTCCAGCCTTTATTTCAGCATGGCAACATCAGTCGGCCCGGGTGAGGAGGAAGAAGACAGACTCAAAGTAGGTTTGCAGCTCCTATCCATATTTGGACGCTAATGAGCCCAACTCATATTCCTGTAATTTCATTACTGCCCACACTGATGGCAATTATAGCCGGCAGCCTGACAGCTCAACTCAAAGCTACGGAGATATCACAACAGGCCAAAGCAGACACAGCAGCAGCAGCAGCAGCACCAAGCTTACTCACAGCTCCTCTCTGCATGAATGGATTGGAGGGGAGAGGAAATCATCAACCAAAGTCGAGAAAGTAGAGGTGTTTCAAAGTCATACCTATGTCTTCTATCCACACATACTGTATGCACTATGGGTAGGGTACAACCGGGATGATTGAAACGGGGGACGAATGAAACATTCCAGTTTTCTCCGAGTATAATAACGATAGACAGACATAATTTAGACAAAGCATAGAACATATTAACCTCCGTTGCTCAGCCAAATACCTTCCTGATACGTCCTTGCATCAAGGAGTTACAGGCGATTTTTTGATGGTCAAAAGTAAACTTAATTAGCGGTTTATTTTTTTTATTATTAAAGAGTGTTTTTCATCTAAAGGTTCGGCTTCATGCCTATTAAGTAGACCATTTAGTGCTCTCCCCAATCCCAGACTTTCACATTGCATGTTTATTTGCAATGGATGCAAAACAGCCTATAATGCTAAATGTCTATGGCGGGACGACCAGGTAGTAAACCCCATGTATTCTAAGTAAATGTCTTATTCGGGTCTCGAGCCAACAGGGACCACAGTTATCTCTCCTACTCAGACCTCTGTCTGATCAGTAACCCTCTTCCCTCCAATATATGTGTACAGTATATGTATATGTATAGAGTGTTGTTTCAAGGACACAAGAGCAAGGACACAAGGTCACAGCAGTTTATGTCCAAGTTAACTCCACATTTCTGCTCTGTTCTGAACCTGAACTGTACTGATGCCCACCCATTGTTTATGTTTGTTCCCTGCATAAGATTTATGGCAGTGTGTGTGTGTTTGTGTGAGTGTCTGTGTGAGATGGGGCTAAGTTTTAATGAGTTGCTTAAACTACAACGTGGCGCTTAATCAACGATCTCCTCTGACGAAAGAATTCAATTTAACCAAGATCCAGTTACTTTTTAATGACCATGTGTAAACACGAACGATTAAACTGGCCAGTGGTGCATCGTCCTGCCCATCCATAACAATAAAACAGAGCGCGGCGTTGGGAAGGCAGGAGGCTAAATGAACTCGCAAGCAAACTAAGTTAATGTGCTCTCCCCCTGCAAGTGCTGCGATTTATTACATACACTTCTCTTCCAGACTTCATTCCAATAGAATCGAAGGAGGAGTCATATGTCAGCCGCTCAACTGATTAAGGTTTAATGAAAGACTTTTAATTAAAGTCGCAGTGTGTGTGTGTGTGTGTGTGTGTGTGTGTGTGTGTACTGTATGTGTATCAGTATATATTGGCTGCAAAAATCTCTGGTGGCTCGGTGGAGGGTATCAGTATGTGTGTGTGTGTGTGTGTGTGTGTGTGTGTGTGTGTGTGTGTGTGTGTGTGTACTGTGTGTGTGTGCGTGCGTGCGTGTGTGTACCGTGTGTGTGTGTGCGTGCGTGCGTGCGTGCGTGCGTGCGTGCGTGTGTGTGTGTAGCGTGCGTGCGTGCGTGCGTGTGTGTGTGTGTGCGTGTGTACTGTGTGTGTGTGCGTGTGTCTGTGTGCGTGTGTGTGTGTGTGTGTGTACTGTGCGTGTGTGCGTGCGTGTGTGTGTGTGTGTGTGTGCGTGTGTGTGTACTGTGTACGTGCGTGCGTGCATGCGTGTCTGTGTGTGTGTGCGTGTGTGTGTGTGTGTGTGTGTGTGTGTGTGCTGTGTGTGTGTGTGACAGCGGAGGGGAAAAATGAATATTGAAAGAGCAGATTAGGGGAGGTGCTCCAGACAGATTTCCACGGTCACGTTTGGCTTCCTCTGCTCCTCTTCCACTCTGGGAAACACACGGCTATGTGTGTGTGTGTGTGTGTGTGTGTGTGTGTGTGTGTACTGTGTGTGTGTGTACTGTGTGTGTGTACTGTGTGCGTGTGTGTGTGTGTGTGTGTGTGTGCGTGCGTGTGTGTGTGTTTGAAAAGGCCTCAGCTCCAACGACTCTCTTTTTCGGGAGCTGGGACTAGAGTCATATCATATGCAAATCTGTGCCAGGCCAACTGCATTTTGTCTCCTCCTCCCAAATAAAAGGCGCACTGAACTAGGTGCCCTTACACTGGCTACTGGGATGAGAACACATGCTTGTACACAGTTAATAAAACAACATACATCTACATTTATATTCAGTGCTAGATGAAATTGATTGTGTGTGCATTTGCAGTGTCTGTGAAAGCATTACATTAATACACAGGATTAGATGTTATAATCCCTTGTCCCAAAATCCAAGGTAAAAACACATTCAGAAGCCCCTACCCAAATTAACTTGAAAAAGCACGCTAACCACCAATCTGCCAACCAGTGGTCACAAACACAAGACAAATGGCCCATCCAACAGCAGTATACAGTATGCAGTCATCGGGGTCTCACCAGGCACTGCTGTATCCACTCCAAACAACTCAAATGTCTCTCTTTCTTTTATCTATCTAAATGATATATTCTGTCAAACACATTAACCGTACTGTGCTGTGGTGGCAAAGAGTATTTGACCCGGCAACAGCAATCAATCCAACCTGAAAACGTTTTTTGCATTTCATGTATAATGCAATTTCTCGGACGTGCTTGATGACCACAATAAGCTCCCACGGGGCGGTAGGATGAAACAAAGAGAGAGAGAGAGAGAGAGAGAAAGTGAAGGAGGAGAGAAAAGCCATGTACTGTCTGATTCATTTCACAGCACGTGTGCAAAGGCAAAGGGGTCGCAGCCCATTCCCATCATGCATTTCTCCACTCCGACTGGCACCACCTGCATTATAATGGGCCCATTATTTCATCAGCCCGAGTGCATGAATATATACTGTATGCATATGTGCGCGTGTGTATTTGTCCATCTGTGTGTGCGTGTGTGTGTGCGTGCGTATTTGTGCATCTGTGCGTGTGTGTGTGTGTGCGCGTGTATGCGTGTGTGGTTATATGTAGCGACCATGAGAGGTGACACTGCCCTGCAACATCAGTGGCGCTTTGATTAGAGGGCAAGTGTCACATCTGATGGAGGCTGCTACGCAAAACGGCACCCTGTTATTTCACCATCGCCGAGTTGGAGGCCATGCGACACACTGTGTGCTGAGTGACAGGCGCGCCGTGGCGGATAGAGTCAACGCTGATTTCATTGTCTTCCCCTGTCTCTAGGTGAAGGCCATTAAATGCATAGGCCTTTTTATGCCATGCACAATGACAAAAACATTCTCTCCAAATTAACATAATTGAAATGGGTTTCATTATATTTTCAGAGAGGCAAAATTACTTTTGAAATTCTTCCTGCCGTGTTCATAATATCCTGCTTTTAACATTCCACAGCTTTGTATTTCACTCATGACAACGCAACATTATGCTATCTTCAGTAGACCACCGATATCTGCATTATGTTATCTGTTTTACAGACTTGATTTAGCCGCATGTTTATACTTTCCCCAGTTCTGTAGCGTGCAACAATTAGTCCTTGGGATTAGTCCAATACTCACAGCCTAAGGCACACACAAATGGGGTACTAATCTTGCTGGGCTGATGTTGAACGTGAATCCAAAAGAATGCATTCACCAGAGGGATTTGCACCCAAATGGAGCGGGGTTAATATGGACAATGCAATCCTTCATTAATTTAGCAATTGTTTAGCATAAGGGTTTTTGTTGTGCATACTGAGAAGATCCTGTTGGTCTTGTTGCATTGAACATTCAGGGTAATCCAAGCCTGGTTTCCGGCCATTTCAACAGTTATAGCACACAGAATTATGCAGCCGCTAATAAAATTAACCTTTGTTTTGTTGAAACCATGCACACTGGGGCCATGTGCTTTCAATGATGCATGTATAATGCATGATGGAGGATTTGCACTGAATAATATTTTCATCTTCCATGTAAACCCATAGTCAGCCAATTCAGACTTCTTCATCAATATCATAGGCCGCTGCATCCCTATAGACTTAATTACTTCCCTGCATTGCTGATTAAATGTGCATGTGTGCGAGTGCATGTTTACACACCATGCATACAAGTGAGGGTACACACACTGACCCATTAATACGAAGGCAATTCTAAACTGCCCGCTCACAATCAGGTGCAAAAAATGTAAACAAAAACAAAGCAAAAGCAAAATCTATTACTGCTGTCCACTGTATGTGTGTGTGCATGTGTGTGCATGTGCGTGTTTTTGTTTGTGTATGTATTTTGTAGGGCTGTCAATCGATTAAAAAAATTAATCTAATTAATTACATACTCTGTGATTAATTAATCTAAATTAATCGCATATATAATTTTTGCTGTAAAAGCATTTTAAATATTTAAATTCAAATGAATCATTGAATAATCAGCATCAGTGACATTAAAGTTCAAAAACTCTTTCATTATTATTTTCAGTGTTCAAATAATTGCCATAATAATCTATGATATGACCTAATATGCTGAGGAAATAAATTCAAAAGTGCTTTGGGAATAAGTTTTTTTTTTTCACATACAAGGCATTTCAGGCCACAGATATAACCTAGGGGACACAATGAAAATAAATGAACACTCCCCTTTATGTCAACACTTATTTCATTGCATTGATGTGTGACTATAGAGTCGATGAACTCCGGTGATATGCAAATTCCTTGCTGCAGACATTGCAGAGGACTTTATTTTCAACACTTTATTTTTATCAACACCATCAGGTCGTTTTTTAAAAGTAAATGTTCCAATCAATGATCCAGGCAGCACGTTTTCTTCTCTCTCCTTCATCTTACAGTCTAATTTTTACTGACTAGAACGGCTCGGGGTCAAAGGTCATACGGAATCGATTAATCTGCACTCATTTTTTTAATCAGTTATTTTTTCTCAAAATAATTAATCGAAATTAATCAGTTATTTTGACAGCCCTAGTATTTTTGCTTTTTGTTTGTGTTTGTACGTGGATGTGTGTACTATGGGGAAATTTCCCTGGCATCATAAAATGGTGTGACAGAGAGAGAGAGAGAGAGAGAGAGAAAGAGAGAGAGAGAGAAATGTGTTCCTCTCCACTAGCTTGCCTGCCAGAACAGGAAACTAATGAAAAACTGAATGTTGACTACAGTACTTGTTGTAATTACTTTAGTGTGACTATTACAAACAATTTTACAGCTAGGGAGAAACAATCAAACACAGATAGCGATCTCGCTGCAAGCTTTTTAAGGGGAGATTTACAGAACCGTTAGACCTTTTAGTTCCCTCAAGACTGTTCCTATTTACCATAATAAACCAGGACGAATGCATCAGAAAGATGGGGAAGGGGCATGACTGCCAGTCAGAAAGATGGGGAGGGGCATGACTGCCAGTCAGAAAGATGGGGAGGGGCATGACTGCCAGTCAGAAAGCAGCTCTCCTTTTCCACTCTAGCTTAGAAATATGGAAACATGGGAACCACAGAGAGTGAGTGAGAGAGAGAGAGAGAGAGAGAGAGAGAGAGTGAGAGAGAGAGTGAGTGAGTGAGAGAGAGAGAGAGTGAGTGAGAGAGAGAGACAGAGAGAGAGTGAGAGAGAGAGAGTGAGTGAGTGAGTGAGAGAGAGAGAGAGAGAAATAGTGTACACTTATGTCTATGTCTACACAGACACAGTTTTTCTGTGTCTTATTCCATGTTCCCTCCATACTTTGTATGACTGCTTTGGCAACACGAATGTCTTATTTCTCATGTCAATAAAGCATTTTGAATTGAATTGAATTGAATTGAGAGAGATAAAGAAAAAGAGACTGTGATATCATCCTGACCTTTTGGTGCTGAACATGTTTGCAACGTGTCGGCTGTCTGTCGGAATGCTTCTTCTGCAGGTTGAGGTGAGGCACAACGTCTTCAGAGAATAACCCTTAAAAAGAGAATGAGAACAGAGACAGACAGAGAGAGAGAGAGAGAGAGAGAGACAGAGAGATATGTTAGATTGCCCAATATCCCCCAGTAACTTCCAGAAGCTATCTTTATAGTGTGCTGTAACTGGACAAGAAACTGGACTTTGCTTTTGGGCACTCATCGGGCATCCTACTCAGCAGAAATGCACGTGCACAAGGCTTCACAACATCAATCTTGCTCCAGCGGCGAGTTCACAAGACATGATTGGCAAGATATCTTCACAACACACCATATGATTGGCTCAATGTATTCACATCACACCACATGATTGGCTCAATGTATTCACATGTCGACGTTTTGCTGAGGAAGGGGTGGGATATGCATTTCTATGGAGGATTTTTTGAGTGCTATGTCTCCTCATTAGAAAGTCTCTGGTTAAATATATCATGCCGTTGTTATGACCACCTACGACAATCTATGACTTAACAGTCACAGAGTCAATTTTGAAGCTGACCAAACTCATCCAGCCCTCTCTGTAAGTCTTTAAGCCCCCAGTCTGAGCTTGCAGACCGATACATCTCTCTGATGAAAAGTCAAGATCAACACCTACACCTGAAACATCTGAGCCATAAGACACCATCTCTTACCCTACCTCGCACAAAGATTCAAACAACAGTCGTGGAAAGGTTTAGAGAAGGGTTGAAGTCAACAAATAGCAGCGTTTATGAGTAAACAGTAAACAATCCCCTTGCCCCCTTGCCCCCCCCCCCCCCCCTTTCCCCCCCCTTTCCCCTTCAAGCTCCCACTCAGCTAATTGCCTGCTGACTGAGGGGAGTAGAAGCAGATGGAAACGGAGACGTCGGAGACTACAGACGTCGGAGGAGACGACGGCTGAGGAGGAGCGCAGGGTGGAGGGGGATTAGAACTGTAGTCACGCACCTTGACAACAGCAGGAAGTCTTCGTTCAAAGACAAACAGCCACCTGCTGATGAAGCCCTGTCGTGATGTGAGCACGACGCAACAAGGCTTAAGGCACAGCAATTAAACAGCAAGGAGGACATCCTTTCACTTGCAAACTACAGGGCATGCTCCTCCCTCCACAAAGAGATAGCATTACATGCATCTACCAAAATCTATTCTACAGCATACCCATATATCTCCCCCCATCTAAAAGGACAGAAGGAGTCAAGACGGAGAATAAAGGCTAACTGTGATCTGCCATCACATGAAAATATGAAACCATATATCAGATATGTATTTCCAGGTTTTCAGTCAGTTTCTGCTAATTAACTGGTGATATCATTTCCGATCTCCAAACTGCTGACATGTCTACTTAACCTAGCCTCTTCAGTTAAACAGAGTACATTCAAAGAAAACCGACATATCTATTTCCTGGCATTTAATCATCACTCTCAATTCTATCTGCTAACACAAGCTGACCGTGTGGTCAAAACATCCAGGTTGCCCTATCACTTCTCCTCCAGGTGACGAGAGACAATGAAGCCACCAGTCACCAGCGTCACTGCGCCTTTTAACCTCTATTTCCATCATGGACACCTCTGACCTTTTAGATTGGGTAAATAAAACACATCCTCCAACTCTACACTAATGGGCTTTTACCATGAATGGAGAATAGAGCATGGAACGGGGGGGGGGGGGGGGGGGGGTTGTTATGATGGAACTGCTGGAGCTGTGGAGCCTGGGCTCTTTGCACTTTCATGTAAAGGTTAAAAGAGAGAGACAGAGATGCAGAGAGAGGAAGAGAGGAACAGATATAGAGAGAAAGAGAGGCAGAGAAAAAGAGAGAGAGAGAGGGAGAAGAAGAGAGAGAGAGGGAGAAGAAGAGAGAGAGAGAAAGAAAAAGAGAGAGAGAGGGAGAAGAAGAGAGAGCAAGATCTGACTCTCTTATTAATGCGGGGCAGTGCGTGGGCCTCTCTCTCTCTCCCGCTCTGTAATGAGCGGAGCCAAGCGGGGTCAGAGGCCGGTGATTACCAGCTGCCCTGCCCTGCCCCGCACGCTCTTCGTGCCGCCCCCTCCGCACCAGACCTCCGTAATCTCTTCTATTGCGCCCCTTTCATTGGCCTTTTTTATGGGCGCCATCGGAGGCCGCTGAATGCGCTGTGAGAGGGACAAGGGGGAAATGAGGGGGGCTCATTGTTTCAAATGTCACCATCACAGAGGGGGTTCCCGTAACGCACCGTCACTTGGGCCTTGACGCCCACATGGTGGCAGAACCTAGCGGCGGCAGCGACAGCACCAGGAAGAAAGTCTGCTGCTTCATCAGAGAAGATGGATAGATTGAGAGAAAGAGAGGAAGAGAGAGAGAGGAGAAAAGTATAGTAAAGGTGCAATGGTGGAGGGATTCATCAAGGCCCGTTCTCGCTTGCATGTATCTAGAACTGGTGGAGCAGGATCACCCAGATGTCTGAGCATGCCATAAATGGGCAATTCACCTGCTACATGTCACTGATGAAGGTACTCTGAAGGGATGCAGGATTCATTCATCTCCCACTCAAGGACTGAATACGCCTCAGGCTAAAGCAGAGCCAAGACATGATGATGTTCTATTCATTACATCAAGATTACATGTCCAATACAAATAGGATAGAACTGCACGTACTGGACTTGGTTACAAAGAGGGGACGCTATGATTAGCAAGGATTGAGATCACAGTCGACATCTTGGTAGAAAATGACATAATGGAGAATAGCCATGATTATGGAGAATATCCAAGTGAGCCTTGTAAAGGGGCAAAAAAAAAAACATAATGATCCTTAACGGTCTGGGGCAATTACAGTTATAAAATCTGTTCTTTATGGAACATTTTATTTATTTCTGAGTGCTCTAGTGCTTTATCCAAGATAAATTGATAGAGACAGAGAGAGAGAGAGAGAGAGAGAGAGAGAGAGAGAGAGAGAGAGACAAGAAGTGTGTGTGTGTGTGTGTGTGTGTGTGTGTGTGTGTGTGTGAGTCTGTGTGTGTGTGAGTGAGTGTGTGTGTGTGTGTGTGTGTGTGTGTGTGTGTGAGTGAGTGCAAAAGTGAAAGCACACTATGTTCGGAGGATGTGTGTGTTTTTTGTTCTCTCTGCTAACTCATCTGAAGGTGACTCATCTCATCTCCATCTCTCTGTTCTCTAGCACGACTGAGCCACCCAGATCTCAGGAGGCAGTGGAGCCACCGACACTGAGAAGTAGCTGAAATAAAAAATATGTATTACTTATCACTCTTACACAGAGGGTGTTTAGTGCCCCAAATGAGATATTTACATTCCGTCAGCTCCACCAATACGAAATGCAATCTCAACAGTTGTGATCTGAAACCAGTGCAAAGCTTGTGTCCGATGGCTGCAGCTGTCGCAGGGTGTGCGGGTTGCGTTTGCAACCATGGGAGGTTTGCCGGCTCCGCATCTCTTAATGCTCATAAAGACGGCCTTCTGCACGAGGCTTAATTGTCTCTAACCAGACAGACGCCACGACAAAAACGATTAACATCCACACGGCCACCAGAGTGATTAACATCCACACAGCCACCAGAGTTGTGGCGGTGGCAGCGGCAGCCATGTTGTCGGGCAATTGAGGAGACACATGCTGGTGGACAGAGCGGGTGAAATGCCTGTGGAGCACACACACTCAGAAAGAGAGACGGAGAGAAGGAGACAGAGAGAGAGAGAGAAAGAGAGTGAGAGAGAAAGAGAGAGTATTTGCTGACAAACATTTGCTGCCTTACTCCCAAGGACGCAGGAGTACATTTAAGCCGTGCAAAAACACAACAAAACACTAAACAAAGCAGCTGGTGCCCTGCCAGGCTTGTCTGTATGGCAGACGCGCTACAACGTCAGCCACCACAACAACAACAGGATTTAATATGGCCTCCTCGCTTCTATTTTTAGCCCTACGCATCTAGCCCAAACCTACCCACACTCCCTCACACACCCCCACCCCCTAAAAAAGGGAAAACAAACTACCTATTTGTCCCCTTTTGCACAGCGGCAGAGAGGGATTATGGGGGGAGGGGGGTGTGGGGGGGTAAATCAATGGCTGTGTAATTGCAGAGGTATGAGTCATCTAGGCTGCGTTTGGTTACACTCTCTCCAACACTCACTCCATCTCTGTCTCCCGCTCTCTCTTTCTCTCTCTCTCCCGCTCTCTCTTTCTCTCTCTCTTTCTCCATCTCTCTCTCCCGCTCTCTCTTTCTCTCTCTCTCTCCCTTTATGTCAAGCCCCAATCTCCTCTCTCAAATCCATTTTCAATACATTCCGAGGGCCCTGCAATGCTTCTGGAACTAATAGGGGTCACATTAGCCTTGCGCGAAGCACAGTGTGATTATGGAAATGTGCGCTTACGTATTATGCCATGAATAAGCTGCCACCTCTGCTCCATCCAACTCATTCTGTTTGCCTTCTCTTGCGTGGGAACAGTGTGGGTATCAGACCTAGTGCAATCACTTGCCACCAATGCCCACCAGCAGATGGGGAGGGCGCCTTAACTGGTGGTTAACACAAGTGCAAGACGTGGAGGCCCTTAGTTTGTCGCAAACGAGATCTAGCGAGATGCGTTGGAACTAATTAGGACACACAAGGGTATGGTGGGGAATACGCTACGACGCCGCAAACACGGCGAGTTGTGTGAAAAATAAATATGGCAATGAGGTTGGCCTGGGATCCTCGCACGCGCCACGGTTGAACAAATGAATCTCGTTAGGAAAGCCCTGGGATTCCCGAAGCACGGGTCAACTGTGCGGCATTACAGCGTACACCCGTAATGCCGCAGGCCATTAATGGATGTTATCATTTGGAGAGAAGAAATACCGTTTTCTGATTGGCTGGTGGATGGCTATTAATTCTAAATAACAGGACACCTATGAAGTTTATCTGGTAAAAAAAAAAAGTTTGATTCCCGTTCAATATCAATGCTTATTAATGGTAACTGTAACAACCATAGTAGGACGGCGGTTGAGCCTGGAAGCAGGCATCGCAACAATGGAATCAACTGTAAACAAGCTGTAAACAAGTTGTCCACCTATCACTGTTAGGGCCAAAGAAAGTTGTACAACAAACAAAGTCGGCTCCTTTTTAAACGGAGCCGCTTGTTTCCTTTGCATGCTATAAAGCATGATTATTTCCTACAGTGGCAACCAGATTATAAGCAGGATAACGATATTGAGGTGTCCGGTTATATGGAATTAAATGACTTGGTGGAGGAAACTCTTTGCCTCCGCCTCGTCCATTAATTCTGTAGAAGGGACACCTCGGCGGCTGTTATCCCTTACATAAACGCTGATTATGTTCACAGAACGTCATGTCAGTTTAGGTAGCTCTTATGTACAGTGAAACACCATTAACAGTCATGTGGCATTCACAGCATTCATGCCAATCACCCATCCTACTTCACATACATGGAGGAGAGCAAATCTCAGGACCGACCCGCCCAACTCATGTTTGTCTGAGCCAAATGGGGTGCTAAGTGCACTCTGCAGCACTCTGTGTCATGCAAGAGGATAAAAGCATGTGAAGTGTTATTGCCCCATCCCACTTCATCTGCTATCTGCTATTATAACACGTCCATGGGCCATTAAAGTGCCGTCCCAAAGTTATCGAGAGATAAAAAAAATAATAAAAAAAAGTTTAATAAGTTGGGTCATATCACCCGAGTTAGCATCATTTCACAGAGCAAACAGCAAGCTATTAAAAACAGCCATGAAAGTTAAGCTCCAAATGACATCAAAGCAGGGCCAGCCTGCTGATTAATTTGCGAGAAGCATAGGGTTCCTGAGCCACTAACGTGAAGGCTGGGTGCCAAGTCTTTATACCAGTCATGGCTGTTAGCCAAGGGTAAAAAAAAAAAACAGGGCCAACTCCAGCGCTAGTTGCTTTAGAGTGATTTTTACCCCTGTGAAATGTCGGAACAGGCCACGGAAATGTAATTTCAAATTGATTTTTGATACAGGGTGAATTAATGAAGAGCCTTGGAGGACTGTGAGCGCCAACCCAGAGTGTGTTCATTTTTTCTAGTTTCCATTCCTGAAGTACAGAGGAAAGTTTTCACTATTCGTATCTTTCTGACGTCGGCTTTTCTGGGAATTCTATTTTTCATAACATTTTATAACACAGAGCAGTTCTTCCCATCTTAAGTGGTGAGGTACCTTTCCTCAATATGGTTCACTTGTTAACACAGCTCTAGAAACTAATTCACATTTTGTGTGTAACTTCTTAACACCAACGCTGCTTGTGTCAACAGTGGCATTGAAAAGGATCGGTATCATACCATATGACAATCAACCTGCCACACTCAGGTAAAACAAAACATAAACATGAATCACAACAAACCGTTCACATACAGAAATACAGTCAAGAGATTTCTGTGCATATTCACACAAGAGCAAACAAAACATACTGAACCTCAGTAGACCCCACATGCACAGGACAAAAAAGTGAGGTTTCATAGACTCTAGACAACTCATCCCATCAATAGCTTCTCTATGGACTGAAAGCAGCCCTTAGACCTGCCAGAATACAGAAGTACAATAAACAGTAGAATTGGAATTGTTGACTAGCATTATTTCTCTCCCTCCATCTCTCTCTGCGCTGTGTGATGTATAGAAAGGAAAAACTATATAAATAGCTGACCATTCAGCCATCAGAGATTAAATGATTTATTTACGAATGCTTCATTTTTCATGAAGTTGCCATAGTACTCTGCATTGCACCACGGATTATTCTCATCATTTGACATTCTAGCCAATGCTGCAAACCTGCAAAAATACTGGTTATAATTATATATACTACTATGTACAGTATGAGCTGCTGCGGCAAGGTGACCTTGGGGCATAGCGAGAGAAGAATTAGCGGAGCACACAAACTCCTTAATTTTAAACTCACAGCTGGTCCAAAGCAGAACACCAGCTTTCTACTTGTTTATCTGCTGGGCTAGCTTAAAGGAGAATTCCGGTGTGATATTGACCTAAAGTGTATTGAAACATGATACCGAGTGTGAACGTATGTCTCATAGCCCATCTCGGCTTGTCCCCTGCACTCCAAAATCTGGCGCTAGTTAGCCGATGCTACCAACAGCTTTTTCAATAGTGGTGCTTCGGCATCGGGCTAGCCATGGAAATAAATCACTGTTTTACACCCAATTCTTCCAGTAGCAGCAACTGGAATCCATGCATTTCCACTGAATTATTTTTGGAATCTGATCCCTTATCATACCTGTTCATTCTTACTCGTTGCTCGACTTATCGTGACTAAATTCAAGATGGCTGCAAACGCTAAACTTCGTGAAGATACTGTCTGTATAAATCGTCTTGTAAGTAAACTACCAGTGCTTTTTCAAAGTTCTCAATGTCTCGTTTTAAATATCAGGGCCCTCGGAAGTCTACCAATGAAGTGTGGAGATACATTGAGCCTCGTAAATGGGTGTAAAACAGTGATTTATTTGCATGGCTAGCCCGATGCCGAAGCGTAGCGCGTGCACTTGTCTTATATGCTCTTAAGGGGAGCTGTCCACGTTAATAGTTCTGAAATATCCTCTAATTTGACGATGATGTCAGGTGACTGCACGTCACAGGCTTACCATTTAAACTTTGGATCTACACATTAATTCACATCAATACGAAAATAGAAACACTTTGACATCTGCATGTAAGCATCCCAAGTATAGGTTATATACCACACAGACATAAATAATTGTAATTATTTTAAGATTAGATTGTTGCACCATGCAATAATTTTTCGCGGTGTCACTTAAGAACACGTTTGAAGATAAGAAAGAAGTCGAGAAAGTGAGGAAATGTGTAGGCTTAGATTTTGATGCAGTACAGACTAAACCACATGTTGCCTTCTCTGCTTTTTACCTCATAGGCCTAATAAAATATAGCCTTCACTTAGCAAAGACAATGTCAAACTACTCTGGCAACGTCTCGTTTCATAACTTGATTGCATTTTTGTCCGCTTTTCATCACAATATTATGACCATTAAATGTAGGCTATGCTATTTTGCACACTAAAATCTGATTCATCACAGGTAAACACAATAAAGAATGGGAACGTAAATTGGATTATGTATTCTAAGTTGTAATTCCTCTGTATGTCCTGTTGGTGACCTCAGTGAGAAGTACTGTTAACACGCTCTTAGCCGTTAACGATAACTCTGGAGCACTCGTAGATCTACGAGTGTTTTCACAACGCTCTTAAGCTACGATGGTTTTGGGAAACAGTCGGCAAATCTTAAGACGTTCGTAAGAGGGACTTTACGACGCTCTTAGGCTTAAGATGCTTTCGGGGAACTGGACCCAGGGCTGTAGAAGTGGGTTAGTTCATTCATTTAGCTTCTTACTGTATATAATGACTGACTTGTCTAGCACATGTACTATTGCTATGGGCTAGACTACTAGGCTCATTAAGAGAGTAAGTAGCATAGGCCAATACATAATTCAGTATTTTATAAGCATGTTGTAAAGGCTGTACATGGCATCATTCACACAGGCCCTCATCACCCCCAGGCAAATGTGGTTGCTTTGGATCAATATTGAGCCCTCATGTAGAGCTACTCTGTGGTCACAGAAAACATGCTGCAAAACCCCTCTCTTAAATCTCTTAAAGAGACACACAACACCTTTGGAAAAGGAACTTATTTGCCATCTACCCCAGAGTTAGATAACAGGATAACCTTCTCTTCTCTGTGCGTGCAATAACCCAATCTAACACCTTTAGCCTATTTTATTCACTGGAAGTGATTTATATCAATTAGCCTAAAGCTACAGTAGCCTCCACTCAAACTAGTCAACATCAAGGTCAGAAACTACAAGGACACACCAACACATCTAAACAGAGAATATCTGCTCAACTGACTGACTGACTGACTGTGTGCATCCATCACATGTTAAATCGTGAAAGTGGAAGATGGATTTAACATGTCAATATATGAGGGCTGCAACTGGTGATTATTTTTTCATAGTCGATTAATCTGTAGATCATTTTCACAATGAATCAATTGGTCGATACTACTACAGAATATATGCTGATGCTGATTTTGGGCTGAAGTGTTCATCTAAAAATAACAGTAGCATGATCGACACAATAAAAAAGGCAGCCTTACAGGACTTAAAGGAGAAGGGTGACGAGGAGGAAGAAGAGGAAGACTTTGGAACATCCATATTCAACAATATACATCTCAAAATAAGAACTATTTGGTATCTATGTGTACTACACACATCCACATCACACATTAAAACCATAGCAGTGGTGCAGTGAAGCCTTCATCTGTAGACACACTGTAAGGCGCTCTTCTCTTCACTCCCCTCAGCACTTCCATGTTGCTTTGCGAAACAGCAGGAAATAAATTGCCTTTTGCTTGTGCCTGGCAAGGAACAGCGCTGTCAATTTCAGTTAAAGGCACTGAGATGGGCAGTTTGAATTCACTCTGCCGACTCATTACATAAAATGATATTACGCTGACAGTGACAAATGCGCCCGGGGGACGTGTTTAAAAAAATGACTTTGTTTCCACGCTTTAATTCAATCGTATGAGCCGGAGGAAACGAGGAGTGAGGCGGGGAGGTTTATTTCAGAGCAATGCAAGGCATGGGATGGGACCGTTCCCTTGGAGAACCACTCTGCCTGGACAGGAACCTCGTTCTCATCAGTGAATCTGCCACGGCTGCATGAAATATGCCAGTTATTTGTAATATTTATCTCCCATTTTTGTCAACCGTTGGCTCTCTCCGCGGTCGGGTGGGTGTTGCGCCTGCTGACAATTTGAAAGATTTACTGGATTGTACTTTCACATTTCCAGGAAATCCACACGCACTAGGGGCCTTTGCCTCAAAGAAACATATTAGGGACGTCCACGTCATTTTTAAACCTGACATATCAATTCAAACGTGTATTGCATTCTGACCCATTCCTCCGCTCGCCCTGCTCCATCTCTCCCATCCATCTCCACAGAGATGAGCCGGGGCAGTGAGTGGGTCGCCTGGAGGGCAGGTGGCAGCGTGTGTCGGCGGCGTGCGTCGGAGAGCGCCGATAGGGTGGAGCCAGTGCCGCAGGGTCAGTGGGCTGGGTCAGTGGGCTGGGTCAGTGGGGCTTAGCGTTAGCAAATCCTCGCTAATCCTGAGCCAGCTCACAGCGGCGCTGTTTACATTGTGTGTGTGTGTCGGCAGTCAAAGCGCACGCACACACATACACACACTGGCACCTTTGCATGCGAAAAAGAGCTGGTCATTTCAGCACAGGCACAGTGGGGTTATTTGTGAAATGAGAAGCTGAAATCTTTTGCTGAAATGTGCACACTACTCCTTTTTAGCTTAGATCAGAACTGGTTACAAAACGATTCTAAATGAAAGTTAGGATTGTATTGGGTCATAAGATAAATAAAGATACAAAATCCTTAAGGGGAATGATATTATTAATAGTATTATTATTAATAATTATTATAATAATGAATTATTCTAAGATTATTAATACATTATTTTTATATACCGGTATATATATATTTTTAAGGCTTGACGATACATTTTCACATGCTGTCAAAATGTCTGTTCATCAGTTGCCAGTAGGTGAAACCTGCCTCTTATATTATTATCTTTAATTTAACTATACTTGTTGAAACTCACCACAAATTAAGTTTGCTCATTAACCTGAACAAGCTAAACATGTAGAGAGCATTGCAATGCAGTGCTTTACATCTATCCTGTAAATAAATGAGTCCTAAGGGTTTAGGGACAACGTTATGTAAGCAAGGGCTGGTAACAACGCTGTCCGAGGTTACTGGTAATATGCAGTGGTTTGCATGACAGACACATCCCCCACCCACATGTGTGTGCACATGCATACACTCTCACTCACTCGCTCACTTACATACACAAGCTACAATGTTTCAAGCCAAGCCTGAGAAGATCCTGCTTTCCCAGTCTTTACCCTCCATGTGTTGGGATGTTATTCCAGAACATTCTAACCACCCTCAAATCTGCACCAATAAATAACTCTATAGAGATCTGACAGTGTACAGACCTTGCCTGGGTGAACTTAGACTGGTAGCAAATTTGAATTTGCTCTGCAGGTCTGTCTGGAAAGGAGCCCATTGACGTCTGTTTCCGAATCACAAAAAACCCAGGAACGTGTTATTTTTTTGGAATTGAGTAAATATCTGCATTTAACACTTTCGTTTACAAGAAAGATGCTCTGCTCAGCGAGCCATGGACTTAGTATGGAAAGACAGTGAGATGGTGAAGTGGAAGAACATGCTTCAGAAACTGAGGATAATTTAGAATCAAATGATGAGAGTGAAAGCAAATGTGAACATTTGAGGATGAGCATGTTCTAAGGAGCTTCCAAACTAGCCTTGAAGGGAACATCCAGCTGCCACTGGAGCTGCTGGTGGAACCCCAGAGCAAGACGCTGATGGAGCGTCACAGTGAGTCACTAAAAGAACCTTATAGCAAGCCGGTATGAGGAACCCCACAGCGAGCCAGTAGAGGAACCCCACAGCGAGCCATTGAGGGAACACTGTGAATTTGAATCCTGTGAATTTTACAGTACCTTACTGGCAGCTATTGGACAGTAATTTATAGTAATACGTTCCCAGCAATTTTACTGTATTCTGTGGTCACAAAACCAACAAATTGTGCTGTATAAACAATAGGCATGATAAATACATCTCACACTGTAGCATTTACTGCATAACACTGCATGTACTACAAATAGACATTATTTTATAGCAGTGAACTCCATAGCAAACTGGTAGAGAAATCACTCAGCGAGCCCCTGGAGCTGCTAGAGGCAGAAGACTTCCACAGTGCGATCATCACCCGTATTTCAAAATAAAAATATAAATGAAAATTCATTCAAACTTTTCCTGGATAATTTGTTTGTTTTTCTATTGATTGATATATCAAAAATAATGTCCTGGGTCAATCTGACCTGAACAGTCCAAAAAGGTGCAAAATGTGGACATAATACAATGGTATTCCCTGAAATGCCTGATTATAAACAAAAACAACAATGTGATTTGTGATGTTACTGTTCAGTATTACGAGAGGCTTGTCAAAAGGTACAATATGCATCTGATTACATTACATTATGCACATTATTAACACATTATTTGTGTTGACAATTAATGTGGTCCGAATACATTATTTCATTTAAGAGCAGCTACTCTTGGTCCTCAGCGTCAATCTCAAAACAACCTCCAACACCACAACATTATGCGCCTACCTTAAATAAATGGCTTTTGATGACTTTATCCTTCTCTTTATATAAGTGCCTGAAGTCAGCCAAGCAGCCTTGTTTCTACAATAGACCTTTCAAACTTCAAGAGTACCTTGTGTGTGCCTTGAGTCTACTACGTTCAAAATCTGATCATTATCTATACCTTCTCTTTTTATCTTTGTGAACCTCCAACACCACTTAGCAACTGCCTGTGCTCTGCTAGTGGTGATGAATATGGCTTTCCATCAAAAGCAGAACAAGATAAATACCTACGATTAAATATTGCACAAGATAAAATGTGATCTAGTGCATTCCAGGCCCATCTGACAGGGATGAGTGACATGTAGCCATCTGGGACACCGTTAGGATTGTGCGTGCCCTGGGAAGCGAGTGGTCCGCAATGATTATAGAAGCTCCATGGATCTTTAAAGGTTGTGGGCTATCTTCACATGCATTCAGATATGCTTCCAACTGCAGCACTACTTAACACTTGATTTTCAATATTTCTGTTGGGAAATGAGAGGGACTAGATAGACAGGAGGAGTCTTTGTGTGTGTGTGTGTGTGTGTGTGTGGGGGGGGGGTTGCAGATATAGGGGAGATTGCAACATCTTTCCACTTCTTTACGTTTTATATCTTCATTTTGTGCAGCACTGTCTGAACTTCAAACTTATTTCATCATACGATATGTCACTCAGAACTGACACAACAGAATAGGGTTTATTTGCTCAATTTGATATTAATAAAAGTAACCAGGCAGGGAATACATAATACATTTTTTTTTAAACATATTAACTTGGTTGTGAGGAACATGGTGATCACACCTGGAATCCACAGGATATTACATATTTCACTAAAGGGTAGCTCGCTGAATAAGGGACACTGGAGAATTTATTCTATTCGTGAAGTGAATTTCATTTTTTTCTTCAGTCAGCCTTTGAGTGTAGGAAGCCTACAGTCAAGAGCTGACACGATCCTGAACACTGACTGGAGCCTAACAATTGCGACGTAACAAATATTTAATTTCTCATTAACATCATGGAGATATTTCAGTAACTGCTATAATAATGACACATTATTCACATTGCGAATATTACAGACAGAAGTTTTTCGGAAGAATTTTTCGAATGGCTAAGGTTTCATTAAAATGTTTCATTCAATGAGTTGCATGCTGATGGATGTGTCCAGTTCAACCGTACGTGGACTGTGCATCTGACGACTGAAGTAGCCCACCTGCTCACCAGATAACAAAACAAGCTACTAGCCTATAGAGTGACCAAATTAAGAGCTTCGGTGTAAAATAGTCGGGTAAAACCAACATAGACTGTACTATTTGAACATCAGAGTTCAGTTTACCTTAGTCATACAACTGTGGTACGGGACGCCGGTGAGCATCATTTGCAAACCAGCTTCAATGGCTGAGGGCTAGTACACATTTCCTAATGGATAACAACAAAAGTATTACTTACTTTAAAGCAGGTGACATGCCACGGTGTCTGTCTTCGGGCAGATACTAGTTCAACAACAGTCGGGGCAAGGAGTTTAATTGGTCAGGTGTAGCATCTTTGCCGACTCCAGGAACATGCACAGAAATTTGACCTTCTCCGAAGAGAAAGTACCATCATAGGCGGAGGGGGAGGAGCGGACTGAACCAATGAGGTACACGTTACACTTGTCATAACTTTCACTGATGTAGCGCGGCACGTAATATAAAGTAGGCTAGAGTGAATCGTTGCAGTAATATGAGAAAATGTTCTCACGTGGACTTGCGCAAAAGATGAGGAATCATATGTGAATACACAAATATATACAACCACACTACACAAATATTGAAAAGTAGTGAAAATATCCATGAATAGTGTCAAAGGAGGATGCACAAGCAAATGTACTAAACAACTTGAGTATCACATTAATTATCCAGGAGAGCAAGCTGAACACACACACACACATACAGTATAAGTATAAGTATAACTTAATAAATATATATATATATATATATAATTTTATACTATAATATTATATAGTATAAAATTATATATATATATATATTTATAGTATATAATTTTATACTATAATAAATATATATATATATATATATAATTTTATGTAAAGCATGCTGTTTATGCAAAACAAAGAAGAACTGCAAGTTGAATCAGTGTGCTTCAGTCTCTTTTCTTTGTTTAAATAGTCTACCGTCCTACCACTGTGAAGCACCTTCTACCGTCCTACCACTGTGAAGCACCTGATTGTGAAGCTTCAACTGGATGATGCGTGGGATATTCCACTTCAGAAAGAAAAAAATACATATATTGGAAAAGAAAGGAAGGACCAGCATCCAAAGAGGTGGAACCAAAGTGACACCTACTGTAGGAAAAAGAGCCAGTGGGTGGGTATGCCATGGAGGGAGGAGGGACTTCAGACAAGCGCTGGCAGTCTGCCTATCCAGCTGGGGAGAGGGATGTCAGGTGTGAAGGCCCCCATGCGCTGCTGTGCCTGTAGCCTGTACGATGTGCTCTGCTCTGTGGCTGCAGCAAAGCGAAGCCTTCATCTGGAGAGAAACCAGGGCTGCATAGCTGACGTCCCACATTCGGCTGTGTCACCTCAGCCGTGGCGGCGGCAGCGGCGGCGCAGCCTAATGCGCTGATCAGTGCACTCTCTCTCTTTCTCTCCCTCTCTCTCTCTCTCTCTCTCTCTCTCCCTCTCTCTTTCTCTCCCTCTCTCTCTCTCTCTCTCTCTCTCTCTCCCTCTCCCTCTCTCTCTCTCCAGCTCCTCTCTGTCAGCTTCTGTAAGCCTCCCCCAGCACACGGTGCAGACACACACATCGCACGTCACACAGCACAGCAAAGTGTGTCTGAGTCTGACTAACAGCCCAAATGCTGTTCCTCTGTTCCATTTGTGTGTGTGTGTGTGTGTCCATGTATAAGCACTTCTGCTATGGGACCAAGTCTGGGCTGGCATGATGGGGTTGGTCTGAATGTTCTGAATGACTGCTGGCGATACCTGTGTGTGAAAGACGATGATCAGATTGCATGTGGAGGTGTCCAGGCTGGCTGTTGTTTTTATGAGTCAGGACAGGCCCATCCATCGTGCTCGGCATGAGTGATGAGGGCCAGTGACTGGCAACTCTGACAGAAAGCTGTTACTGCCACACACACACACACGCACACGCACACACAAACAGTTACACCTCAGCCATTCCAGGTACCTGACAAGTACGTCAACACAAAGGTTTACCCACAACACTCATTTGTCTTCTCTGCTCTTGAACCCCTTAATAATGTCCTCCGTTGTCATAGCAACTCACTGTCACGTCTCCCCTATTCCAGTCAGACAAATCTCCTCATCAGCACTAACTGACCGGGCTTCATAGGATGAACAAGACTACCCCGTTATCATTTACCACTCAAAGAAAAGTGATGAAGGGTGAGGTTAATAAAACTGAAATTAAGATAGTGTTGTGTTTTCCCCCAAAATACCCTTCATTTATAATTAATGTAATCTCAATTATTTATGGCGATACAGATGTCAATTCCCAATCGGTCCGGAAGTGTAAGGTGCTTCTCTGTGGACTTTAACTTTCCACTAGCTTTAAACAGCGTCCTACTAATCACCCTTTTAAGGATGAGCTAAGCTAGTAATCAGAGCTATTGGTCTCAAGGTCTGCCAGTGTAAAAAGGCTTTCAATAAATCTGATAGAGCATTTGACACCTGTTATGCAACGTATTATGAAGCACCATTCAAATCTTTTTAATGGGTTTTTCTGAGACCATCTGATGTCACTGTTTATGTAAGTGCATCACAACCCAGTATCAGTGGAAGGCATTAGGCGTACTAAGAGCATATCTGTGAGTCAAAATGTGATGCTAAGTAAGTTGAGGGCACAGTCAATGAATCAGAGACAGGGCTCTCAAAGAGAAGAGACATACAATGCAGGCGTAAATTGGGCGGGAGAGTCGAGGTAGGCCTATTAAGCCGAGTTGTGAAGCTCTGCATAACTGCCTGCCTGCTTGCGTGCTCATACTCACCCAAGCTGTTATGCCTGAGTTATCTTCAAGAAGTAGAACATCGTTGTGAACAACAACATTATAAACAACACATTTGGCCAGCTACACATCCTACACACACACACACACACACACACACACACACACACCAAAACATGCATGACCCGCACACATGCATGAACACATAACCCACACATACATAACCCCTGACTCATATACACACACACAGACACACATACACACACACACACTGTGAACAAACAGTCCTTCAGACAAACCACTACTAAAGAAAAGTTTGTGGTGGTTGTGGAAAGCCCGACTGTGGTCATGTGCGACACAAGTCTGTGTGTGTTTGTGTGTGTGTTTGTTTGTGTGTGTTTGTGTGTGTGTTTGTTTGTGAGTGTTTGTGTGTGTGTGTTTGTGTGTCAGGTCTAGCAGGTCATCAGCATATGCTTTTGGCTGCCAGCGTGTGTTGGCACTCCGGCCTGTTAGCAAATGAAACGGCCCAGAGAGGAAGCAGACACACACACACACACAGAGTGATGGGAGCGACAGGCAGAGGCGGTGAACCCAGCACAGCGTTCTCCCTGGCACGCATGCGTCCGCACCACGGGGCACTATGAATCATTTTTATTTGAATACATTAACATTCATGTCTCTGTCGCTCTATGCAGTACTGGGCATTTGAATGTGAAATGTATGTATAAATGCCAAAGGGACTTTCACGACATCAAAAGAGGTCTGTATCTGCGGAGGAAAATGGATCAAATATAAATATCAAAACTGGTTCAAAAACCTACAATCCAAAATTGTGTTCTTATTTGTTCTTATCACGTGCGAATGTAATTTATTGATCAAGAATAATGGCATTTCCAAGATCTACCACTTTTATATGAAATCATATTTGATTTGGCATGTCATGTCATTTGATTTGGTTAAAACAATGCTAAACATGTGACAGCTTTCATGTAACTTACCTTGCAAGCATCTGTGATAGCAGAGAATGAAAGAAACACAGTTCTGGAACCTCCATCAAATTAATATAATCGAGAATTAAAAAAAAAAACTTAGTCAGAATTAGAATGTAAAATTAGCATTTAATGAATTGATTGATTTAAAACAACTATGTAGAGCTGTAGAGACAGAAGTATTGTGCACTTTCAGTTATGAACATGTCTGTTGTCCTTTTTTTAATGCTCAAACATTCACTTTCTCTCAAGGCCCATAAATCATCAGGGTACAGAGAAGGCAACATGCAGGCGAAGGTCATTTGGATGTAATAGCTGCTCTATTGAAGCAGGAACTCTTGAAGCTGTTGCCTGTTAGACGACCAGATGGTCTTTAAAATCATATTTATGAGCTTAGTGCCAAGTAATTGCCTTTTTCCCACCCTAAATGTACAGTGTAACAGCTACAGGCTGAAGATGAGCAGGTTGTCTGGAGCCCTGCCATTCTTGTGGCCTTCAAAAACAATTTTCTCTGACGTGCTGGGCTGTTGTCTCATTTTCAGCACAGTCATATTCCAGGGTGAGTGCTAGTCTTGGTCAAATTGATGCTCAGTTGGTACAGCAAGGCAATTTAAAAGGCAAACTCAAGGGTGTTTGGAGTCCAATGCGAATGCATCTAAATAAGCAGTGTGATGCCAGTAGTGAGCACAGACTCCTGCTCGGGGTTAGGGTTAGGATTAGGGTTAGGGTCCTATGTTCCCCTGTCCCATACAAAGCGGGGAATATAGGACCTGGGGAACATACATGTAGGTACGCTCCCCTTCCACCAGGCTACGTCTCAATAGTTCCTAAAAACCTGTGCTGTGTGGCTGTTTCACACAGACAGCAGGAGGGCGGGGGTGTATTTCCGGATGCTGGAGGACGGGATCTAGTAACTCATTGGCTACTGACCAAGTGATTGGCAGTTTTTGGAACTTTTATCGCCTCTATAATCCAGAAACTGGAAAAGTGCTGCCATTTCTCTCATAGGAGTGTCGTTTTCCCTTACACTCTGGCTTCTGCTTTAATCAATGGAACTGGTGACACCAGATGTGACCGAATGTCCAAAAAAAATTAGACCAGTCTTCTAAAATTATTTTTATGCTCCGCAAATGGGGAAGTCCAGTGCATACACATAGATTTCAGTCAGTGCTGAGTTTGTTACCCATACATGTCTTTGGGGAGGATAGACAACAGAAAATTACATACAGATATATGCAGAGGTTAGATCAGAGTCTGGCTCCCTGGTTCAGTGATTCTTAATACATCGACCAGAATATGTACAGTAGATTCTTGATGTAAGACTGAGGGCGAATATTGAAAAGATGAGATTTGATGTCAGAGCTTTATATACTGGATGAAGTAAAAAAAAAAATGACTTAAGAGATAGCATGGGTGTAGCAAAGAAGAGTGTGGAGTGTCTTTTGCACTTGAGTTTGAGGGCCAGAGGGACTAAGGGTCTGTGGCCGGTTGCACAAAGCACCTTAAGTTTTTTCCCTTAAGTATGACCCTTAACACTTAATTTCTCCTCAGGTAAGGGATTTACTTAAGGGCGTTGCACAGAATACCTTAAAATGTTTCCTTAGTTAAGGAGAAACGATAAGGGATTTACTGCACTGAAAGGGATTTTCCGGCATGAACATTCTACAACAGCTACAACAGCCAGAAAATTATTCAACAGCTGTCGCTTGAACCCTCTCTGGCTGTAGCCTAGCAAACTGCCTTTGCCGCGATGCCGTTAGTTAACCCACCGAACACAGTGCTTATATCTTATCATTCATCTTACATTAATAATATTAGCGGAAATTATCCAGGTAGCAAGTAAAACATGTTATATACATGAACTGAACAATACTAGTTGGCAAGTTAGAAATGATCCTGACTGTCATCAGTGCACCAACGTTTTGCCTAGCGAACCGAACCGAAGCTCATAGGCTAACAAGACATCCACATGAATTGTTTAAGCCTACGTAAACCAAACAATAACAATACGGCATGTTTCTGATAGGCCTATCTATTTGACAGAGGAAGCATCTTTTTATATTGTTTTGAATGGTCAAAAGTAGTTAATAAACTTCATTTATCAGCATCAATTCAGTTAATAATATGGTTAAGGTAGAGTCAGATGTCCCTTAGGATTTTCCCCTTAGTTAGACTACTAAGGTCTTTTGTGCAACAGTTTAAGGGATTTCTTACAAGATAAGGACAAACCCTTAAATACTAAGGGAAAATGTTAAGGAAGCCTTAAGGAGAAAACTTAAGGGTGTTTGTGCAACCGTTTTTATTTTAAGGGACCCTTAAATCAGATTTTAAGGGAAACACTTAACTTAAGGTGCTTTGTGCAACCGGCCACTGAGATCTAGCCTATTATTGGAAACACAAAAAGGTAGCAAGGATGCAATAAGAAAAGTCATTATTGTGGGAGGGGATGGCCATGAGGGATACTGCATCAGAATGTGTCCATTGTAAGTCCGTTGTCCACACGTTCCTGGCACTCATGTAAACTATGAATTCCTCTGGGTGGATCTGACAGATGAGAGGAGTGTTTGTTTCCTCTTACCACACCTGGGATTGGTGTTAGAATTGCGGTTAAATTTGATGATTTCACAAGGTTCGAAAAGCCTGAAACATACATGAGGTTTGACAATGGCTGGGAAATAATGATAAACTGCTTTGGTAGTATAATATGGGTCCTCATAACAACGAGGCATTGACAACTTTGTAAATGTACAGATAGTTTATTAAAACGGACTGTATACAGACAATAGCTTGAGTCGTTTGGCGGTTGCGCCATCATGAAAACACAGATCTCGCGTGTTTTTTACTTTAGAGTAAGTACTTCCGTCAAAAACACACAAGATCTGTGTTGTAGTGACTTAATTTCAAGATGGCGGCGACCAGCAAACAACTCAAGGTAATGTCTGTATACAGTGTTTTTTATTAGTTAGGACCCTCATTATACTACCAAAGAAGTGTCAGGCTACTAATAGCCTAGTAAATGGTTTAAAATGAGCAATCTTTTTACCATGAGAAATGCCCTATCGCTACCAGTGTTGGAGTGCATTGTTCCAGTACCATTTTGGAAGCATCAACTAAAACAGGCTAGTTTAGAATGCATCGGATTAGCGTTGTTTTGCTCCCAAACGGAAGTTCAAACTCGCTATCATGCTAAGCATATCCAAAATCCATTTCCCTTTTAAGGATATACAAACAGCAGTTATTGCAATGTTTGTACTGTATTATCAATGAGAATTCAGAATCAATCCCTACTGGCCTTTTCTTTATTAAAGAACAAGTTACAGTGCTTTAGAAGAGATATTGTGCTCCTTTTCCAGAATTCAATGTGTTTCATCATGATAACCTGACATTTCAAAGTTACTGCATCATGTATATTGTCCTCAGCAGCTGGAAACTGTGTGTGTGTGTGTGTGTGTGTGTGTGTGTGTGTGTGTGTGTGTGAAGATGGGGGTGGTTGAGTTGAAAGCAGTATGTTTTCCCAAGAAGAAATGAAGACTTGTTACCGTATTGATTGATTACGAGTGTCAGCGGCGCGGGGCGGAAATCGATGGGCATGGCGTGAAGTCCGAGAGGGACTATGAGTGATGCTGCCGAAGCCTTCCTGTGAGCGTCCTGCTGGGATTTCATAAATAAGTCAAGGAGCCCACAGGACTCCCAGGAGCAAGAGACGGGGAGGAGGAGGAGATGCTGAAGAAAAAAACATGGGATAGATAGATAGATAGATAGATAGATAGATAGAGAGAGAGATAGAGAGAGATAGATAGATAGATAGATAGATAGATAGATAGATAGACAGATAGATAGATAGATAGATAGACAGATAGATAGAGATAGATAGAGAGAGATAGATAGATAGCTAGATAGATAGATAGATAGATAGACAGATAGACAGATACATAGAGAGAGATAGATAGATAGATAGAGAGAGAGAGATAGATAGATAGCTAGATAGATAGATAGATAGAGACAGATAGACAGATAGACAGATAGACAGATAGATAGATAGATAAAAAGAAGTACAATAAAAAGAAGATGAAGGGGGAGAACGAGCAATAAATGGGGAGGATAGTGAAAGAATATGTAATATACTGTATATACTATATTATACTATATATTCTACTACTATACTATGACTAGAGCACATATGCATAGTTTGCTTTTTTTCTTTCTTTTATGCTGGTGTGCTGCTATTAAGCACCTTGTATTGCTACTTGCACGAAAGGAGCTATAAAAAATAAAGTTTGATTTGATTAGATTTGACTAAATAAACAACATAGGAAAATAATCTGATAAGGTTATGAAGTCAAAGAGGAGAGTGGCAAAACTGGCCAGGAACAGGAGGGAAAATAAAAAAAGAGTGAGAAGAAGTAAGAAAAAGAGAGACAGAGACCGAGTCAGGAGACATGGAGATGACATTTGCACACACAGCCACAGGTACAGTCTTGCACCCCCCCCCCCCCCCCCTGCCCAGTGGCTCCGCTCTGCTCCCACACCTGAGAGGACATCATTAAGCTCCACACCGGTGACAGCGCCATGGAACCAGCCACGGCAGCGGGGACTCCGACGCCTTGCATGTGAAGTGACCTTCAAAAGGGGAGCGCTGTCGCAGACGACGCTGGCAACACTCCGACACATCTGACAGCCGACGTTGTTCATCAAACCCACTCCCCACTGCCTCTAACCCCAACCAGCCCCCCTACCACACACACACACACACACACACACACACATGAACACACACACACACACACACGACAACCCACCTGGTGCTTGTAAGACTTATTTGCATGTGTGAGAAGAACATAGAGACATCATGTCATATAGTCATCATGCAATCCATAGTCATGTATGTGAGCCACCAATCCAACCAATCAGGGAGAAGGTGATGTCATTCCTTGAGCCTCCATAACCTGAACTCCAGCACAGTTTCAGTTTAATTACAAAGCGACGTCACACTCTCAGTACTATATGTTCTCTGGTCAACTTCCATCTCCAAGGCTAGGAGGCAAGGCTACCCCTCTGGCTCCATACCGGGAAAGATAAAAAAAGGAAAAAAGCCACAGTGCTGTTTCAGATAACAAGTTATGCTGTTGGCACAGCAGTGGGAATTCAGAGACAGCTTTCATTTATGAAAGCACCTTCCTCGTCTGTTTTTGCATCAATATTTGAGAACGTGGATGCGCAAAGAGGTGACAAGAGCAGCTCACAATTTTCATTTTGCGTTTGCTAAACGCAGGGGGCTTATAGAGGACTCTCTGCCTATTTCTTTGTCTGTCTTTCTATCTGTCTGTCTGTCTTTGTCTCTCTCTCTCTCGCTCTCTCTCATGTTATATAAGCGGAATAAGAAATCAGCCTCTGGCCCCATGACTGCTGGAGGCAGAGCTGAATTAATATTGGCAAAGAACCGTGGCTGGAGATATGAACACCTGCCGGTGCTTCTGAGTGGCCAATGCAGGCTGCCGATGCCCTTTGCTGATAGAGAGAGGAGAGGGGGAGAAATGCAGCCTTCCACGGATATGTTTTCCTGTTAACCTGCTTTATCTGATGAACCGATAGAGGCAAAACAGGAAATGGAGTTTCCCAGACTCTCGTGTTATCTCAATTAGGGTACCACTACATCTCATACCTGCACTGACCAGATGTGCAAAAATGGAAGGTCATAGTTCAGTTTCACCCTATGCTGCACGTAGAAATATTCTTGTTGATTGCCAATGTGTGGGTTTTCATGGAGCGTTTGATGTAATTATTGAAGTGCGGAGAAAGTGTATTGGTAAAAAAAAAGTATAACACAATCTGCATACTGACTAATATGGTATGTACGGAGTGATCAACTTTGAGTAAAACTGAACCACACTTAATTTAAAACAAATCACTGCTTGAGGACTGAGAACATCCAATTATACCCAGTTTGCTTCTCTGAATGGTGAGAATGTTATATAAACCAAAGATTATTGAATTTGTGGGTATAAAGACACTCACAAACTCAATTGATCTCTGTATAAACTCTTAGTATATTCAGGAGTCACCATGAATGTGTGTGTGTGTGTGTGTGTGTGCATGTTCTTTGGATGTTGTTTTTAGCACTTGAGCCACACACTGCGGCTGTTTTCTCAGCAGAACGTTCTTGTGAAAAGAACCCTGTGGCGTGAGATGAACTGCACTGTGCGAGAGCCATGGAGGAGCGAAGAACCACCAGAGAGGACAAAACCACAGAGGAAGACCACCTGTCTCCCGGCGACACCGACAAAAATGTCAGGGGAAGATGTCAAAGGCACCTCACGCTGCTGCTGAAACCTGCTCCACCCCATGGCCCCCCTCTCGTCAGAGTGTCTCCTCAGCAGCAGAGCCTCGGTGGTGTTTTAAGCCCCCAACGTAGTCTTCCAGGCAGCCCTGCCACCGTCGACTTAAAGGCACCTAGTCCTAACCCTAACCCTAATCTTAACCCATGCCTAACGCTAGTGCCTTCCAGGCAGCACTGCTTTGAAGACAACGTTGGGGGCTTAAAACACCAAGAAATGCAGCAGAGACCCAGCACACACCCAGCTCCCAACCGGCACCAGGAGGGTGAATGTCTATTTGCCAAGCTAAGCCCAGCTTTGAACCCATTAGTGCCCATGTTGATCCATGCAGATGCACAGCCTATAGAATCATCTCAGACTCAGACTCAAATGAGGTATGGTCTGGGCTGTTTGGTCAGAGGGAAAAAAATGGAGGCTATTTCTAGAACCAACCAATGTCTACCATCAAGCAAAAACCTATTTCAGGAGATCAGCGGTGGATTGCTTTTGAATTTCCAAAAAGATATTACGGGGCACATACATTCACTAAATGATCTTTTTCTTATGGTGTACATCTGAATAATATCAAGCAACACAGACAGCATATGGAGTCTTTTCATTTCAATTTCATTTTGGTCTGTGATGGGGGGGCACCTGCCCTGTGTTTTAACAGATCAGAGGCAAAGACTTTGGCAATCACTGAGCCAGTGTCATCATATCCATATAACATCTCCATGGCCCTGCAGACGTCCCAATCCTATCTAGCCTGAAAAGCACATGGGACTGTGAACTCAAACCAATTTGTGAGGGGCTTAGCTACAATCTAGAGTGTGCAAAGCTCCGGGACCCTGCATGAGTAATCCAGTGCACAAATAACAGACAGAGCTCCAAGGTTGCTGAGGACATTGGCTGTGTGGTGTGGCGGGCGGGCGAGCGGCACATTTATGTGGAATGCTGCGAGGATTATTCATCCCTCATTCCCTAAAAATCACTGCAAGGCAAACACAAAGACAATCCGGTTATGTAATGCTGCAATGTTAGTTCTGTTTGCAAAAATGCATGCCAGTTCATGCAGCAAAAACGCATTCCATGTTCTTGCAGCCTATAGTACATAAATAGCATCATTGTGACTATTATCGTAAACGTTGACCTTAAAGAAATATCAATGATCGCTTCAAGGTTATGTCAAGGTTATCCTTTAATGTCAAATTTGACATTCTATCTCACTTTGCAATATGGATGCGTTCCTACATTTTCAAGTGTCATCACATCACAGTTTTATTGTGCAATGAGATGTCAATTTTTAACTTTTGGATAAATAGCAACATGTCTATCGGAACAGTGGCCTAAAATATCTCTGATATTAGTGTAATAGAGTTAGAGTATGTATATTATGTTAGCAGCTATAGTAGTTTCCCCCACTGTTTACCATAGGGCTAAGCATGTGTTCATTTTAATTCAAATGTAACACTAAAGATTGTAGCTGCTTTAATTATTTTATTCGGTTGTTGTAAAATATCTGGTGTTTGGCTGGTTCAGGATGAGTGCTACCAGAATGGTGTGTCGATAAGAACACAGGAATGAGTCCAGGAATTACTTCTCAATTTTGATCTTTATTGCCATTTGCTTCTTTCCTTGTTGTTTGCTTTCTCAATGTTGGTTTTACAATTGATGCATAATGCTGGTATCTACAATCAAACAAAGCCAGCTTTACTGATACAGACCATTATAATAATAATACTGTACATTCACATAACCACAAAGGAAATCTCTAACCAAGTGAAACATTTAACAGTTATCAAATTAATGTCAATACAAAATGATTAAATAAACTTACAAAGTCATAGACACAGCAAAGGCATGCAGCAGGCAGAGGAGCAAGCAGTCAGCACAAAGAGACACACTAGTGAGGTTGATTGGTAATTATCCTCAGGTGGAGGAAGCTTCAGGAAGTGGGCGTGTCTCCCAGTAGAGTGACAGGAAAGTGACTGGGATTTCCAACAGTTGTAGTAAATGCAATTAGTCAAGGTTAGTATTGTTAGTAGACTTGGTTATGGTTTGGTGAACTGATTTAACCAGCAGCTGGTAAAACAGAGCCACGAGACATGGTTACATTGTTCCAGCAACTAATCATCAGTTAAAAGAAAACTCCATATGAAAAGCCATTTTTCACATGGATCTCTGTTTCTTGAGGTCACCAAGTACTGTTGGTATACTGTCGAAAAGTAGGGTAGCTTGAGTTGCTCTCTAACTGTTGGCTGGAGCAACTCAAGCTACCCTACTTTTCGACCGACTCGAGGTACCTTTTTTTTTTGTTTGTTTGTTTTTTTTGTTTCGTACCGACAGGACTTGAAAAACAGAGATCTATGTGAAACATTATTCTCTAATGAGGGCCTTTTAGTAAAACAAGCCCAATATACTCATGCTGTGCCTGCAGCACACTGTGGCCCCAGTGATGCACCACTCACCATGTTGTACCACTACCTGCAGCCAGTGTGATTCGTACCAAGCATCTTTTAAAATATGGCTCATCAGACAGACGAGGGAAGGAGGGTGAAGAATAGCTCTAAAATGTCAAAGCCAACGCTGCCTGTTAAAATTCATGGGATGTGCTATCGACTCTGTAAGAGTTTATGCCCTTTAAATGATTCATTAAAAATGTATCCCCCGTCTGAGAGTCTGGGAGTAGACGTGTGCTTTGGGCATGCAGAAAACGCACTCAGAGCATATGGGGAACACTGGAAACTGGCTGTGTGTCAGAGACTTGGTTTTATTGTTGTATGCATACACAAATCAAAGCCTCACCCATAGAGCCAGTAATGAATTGGTGTTCATGACTTTAGACAGACTGAACCCATGGACGGCGGTGTATTTCTGTACAGAGCAACAGATCAGTGGCGTAAAATGTGACGGTGCGTTTTACAGACACACTGATGGCTCCTAACCTGACCCTAGCCAGATGAATGTCGTTCCGCTTAGCTCCGCCTAGCTTCACTCACATCCATCTGGGACCTCTTCCATTGAGAGTGATTTCTCCAACCAACTTTATGGTTTAGCCAATCAGGACGCAGGGCGGGAGTTTCATAGATGTGACATAGAAGCGACTGTGAGTCTGTTATTAGCGTCACGGGTTGGCTTCGATGTGAGTGGTTGAAGTAGCACGTCAATAGATGACGGACAAGTGGCTTATTCAATCATATGCAAGCATTTTTTGATTAGGCCTAGCCTTCTGAAGCAACACTTCAATGGATCTGTTCCAGATGGATGAGTGGAGCTAGGAGGAGCGAAATTCATCTGGCTATTGCCAGGTTAGGTGGCTCCTGGTGCAAGTGGCGAACCACCTTGAACTTTGGCTTCTGCAGCCACTGAATTAATTTCTCTCGAGTAAATTGTAAATCAATGGATAGGTGGAGTGGGCCTGCAATTCAATTTTTTATACAGCATCTGCCGAGCTGGCAAGTGAATTTATAGGGACAGCTAATGGCATGAAGTGATGGATGCTCCGACTGACATCTTAATTTATTTAATCGATAGACCAAAACACAGGCCATAAAAAAGCCTCCAACAGGCCCGAACACATCAATTGTATATCGCACCATCCCTTCCAATCCAAACACACTGAAATCTTGGTAGTCATGAGGCTAAAGCTAAGGGTGGGGTCGCTATATAGCATATAGCTATATATCTACTGTGTTGTGTTTTGCATTGTATTCTAGGTGGCCAAAAAGTTAGTCAAATCAAGCTAATTTCTGACAATCTACTACAGGTGTGCTAGGCCAATCAAAGGCTGGGTGTTCACCATATTAGGTGTGTTCTTTCACTGGTGGATTGTAAGACTTGAGAAAGGCCATAGGCCGAAAAGTTTTTTATTTATTTATTTAATTAAACTACTGGCATGAGCTGCTAGAGTGTGCAGTCTCCATCTGTTCAGAATATTACGTATCCCGTGACCAGCACCTCAAAAAAAACTCCAACTATCGGTGTGCGATTGTGAGATTGCATTTTTTACTCAAAGCTCATCTACCACCACCACCACCACCACCATCATCATCATCACCATCATTATCACCACCATCATCATCATCATCATCACCACCATCATCATCATCACCACCATCATCATCACCATCATTATCACCACCATCATCATCATCATCATCACCACCATCATCATCATCACCATCATTATCACCACCACCACCACCATCATCATCATCACCATCATTATCACCACCATCATCATCATCATCATCACCACCATCATCATCATCATCATCATCACCACCATCATTATCACCACCATCATCATCATCACCATCATTATCATCATCATCATCATCATCATCACCACCATCATTATCATCATCACCATCATCATCATCATCATCATCATCATCATCATCATCATCACCACCATCATTATCATCATCACCATCATCATCATCATCATCACCACCATCATCATCATCATTATCATCAT